>NC_091283.1:210058627-210414933 GCF_032444005.1 Ranitomeya imitator | reverse complement strand
AGTTTCCTTCCTCAGGTGACGAGGTTAAGTCGTTAGGTGCTGCTCTATTTAACTCCACCTAGTGCTTTGATCCTGGCCTCCAGTCAATGTTCTAGTATTGGTCTTGCTTCCTCCTGGATCGTTCCTGTGGCCTGTCTGCTCAGCATAAGCTAAGTTCTGCTTGTTGCTATATTTTCTGTACAGCTCGTTTTTTTGGTTTTACTTGCTTGCTGGAAGCTCTGAGACGCAGAGGGAGCACCTCCGTACCGTTAGTCGGTACGGAGGGTCTTTTTGCCCCTCTGCGTGGTTGTTTGTAGGTTTTTGTGTTGACCGCAAAGCTATCTTTCCTATCCTCGGTCTATTCAGTAAGTCGGGCCTCACTTTGCTAAATCTATTTCATCTCTGTGTTTGTATTTTCATCTTTACTCACAGTTATTATATGTGGGGGGCTGCCTTTTCCTCTGAGGCAAGGTAGGCTTATTTTTCTATCTTCAGGACTAGCTAGTTTCTCAGGCTGTGCCGAGTTGCATAGGGAGCGTTAGGCGCAATCCACGGCTACCTCTAGTGTGGTTTGATAGGTTTACGGATTGCGGTCAGCAGAGTTTCCACGTCTCAGAGCTCGTCCTATGTTTTGTGGTTTTGGTCAGGTCACTTGTGTGCTCTGAACTTCAAGGTCCATTGTGCTTCTGAATTACCTATTCATAACAGCATGGCTAAGCAGTTAATGCGCGTGCAGAAATTCAGTTTGGGCAGGAACGGCACAGCATGAGAGTCCTGTTAGAGTAGATCAGCTGAGAGGCGACGGGGCGGTGTGGACTGGAGCGTGGAATGAGTGGGCGTGCTGACAGGAAACGACCAACGGGAACCCACTGAGACACCACAGATAATGCTATCCTCGCTAACACTGCTGTCCCCACTTGCATTGCGGTCCTTTAAAAAACTGCTGACTCAGCCAACGACGCTGACAATACCACCCCGGCCGGATGTACTGACCGTAAGAGGCAAGGTCTGTGTACGGGATACAGGTGCTCATTGGTACAGCACAGCGGGACAGTGTCACAGGTTCTGGGAGTGTGTGGACTCTCACCGCTGAGGGAGGAGACTATTCCTCCTTCCTACCTTCATCTGCTGGGGCCAGTGCCCATGATAATACCACAGACTATCACTGCCATCACCAGGTTCACCAGAGGACATTGCCACCGCCAGGACCACCAGAGGACACCGCCATCATTAGGACCACATTAGGAAACCATTAATGCCAGGGAAGTTTCCCCCATTTTTTTCACAGAACTGTGACAGATCCATTTTTTGTCAAGTAATCTAAACTTCCTCAGTCACAGGAAGGAACACACCTGTGGCTGATGCCCAAAGTGTTAAGAGTATTATTCTTCCCTGTTCGTTAAATAACCTTCCCCCTATTAGTTCTCTCTGTATTATGTATAACCTTGCTCCTTGTGTACGTACAGTACAGACCAAAAGTTTGGACACACATCATTTAAAGATTTTTCTGTATTTTCATGACTATGAAAATTGTACATTCACACTGAAGGCATCAAAACTATGAATTAACACATGTGGAATTATATACTTAACAAAAAAGTGAAACAAATGTATAATTCCAGACCACAGATACTTTAAAATAAGAGGAGTATATATATATATACATCATAATATATAATATGTAAATAGTTGAGGAATGGCCTATACACAGAAAGGTGAGTGGCAAACCACTCGTGTATGGATAGTACCAACAATCCAAACAACACCAAGGACCCAGGATAAACAATAATTCAGAAAATACTAAAATATGAGGACAACAGGGAAGTATAAAAAATAATGCCTTTATTAATATATATATATGGCAATGGCACCAACACTGTGCCTGTACTTGGAAGCAAACAATATATATACAAAATACTAAAATTCATATAAAAAATAATAATAAATCTATATGTTTACTGGAGGACAGAAGAGTAAAAATAGGACAAAAATGGACTAGGGCACACAGAGAACCAAGTGAATTCAATAATAGCAATAATATATGAGCTGAATACCGACCAGAAGTATTAGTTCCCTATACAGAAAAAGTGCATAGTGCATATAAAATAATAATCATATCCCCTACATAGAGGGACCACATACAAGAAAAAATACATGCAAAAATATGCAGATTAAATTATTACTAAAGTGCAAAATATCTGCTAATGCAAAAAAGGGTGTAAGTGAGAAATATAGTACACTCATAAAAATATAATGTGTAAAACATAAAAAGAATAAGGTGTAAAAAATATGGAAGTGGTGTGAGGTAGTGACACACCAAAATAGGGAGATACTAAAAACTAGCACTAATGGAAGGCAAAGTTTGTGCAGTTTTGGAGAAAAAGGCTAATAGGGTCTGCACATATAAGTATAAAATACCGCTAGACACCTCATATGAGGGAACACTAGACCCCTTTGTATGGTATCAAGAGAATGTGTGCTTCAGAAAAAAGAGACTAATAAAGTCTGCCCATATAGGGGTGAAATACCGCTAGATCCCTAGATAAGGGAACACTAGACCCCTTGGTATGGTATCAAGAAACTGTGTGCCAAAGAAAAAAAGAGAGGCTGGAAATCGCCAATTAAAAGACAATAAGTACCTGAACCAGTCCGTCCACGCCAAGATACAGGACACCCCGACACGTGTTTCGGATGTGAGTCCTTCGTCAGGGGGTAATGTATCCGTGGAACCGGAGCGGTTTAAATAAGACGCCGATTAGAGGAGGCGGGAGCGCTAGCGGCGCATGCGTCATCGGGAGGAACCGGAAGTAGACATAACCCGCGCCATACGCCAGAGGACAGAATATTGTCATGGCAACACTGACGCGAGATGTACAACTCCCGGAACACAGACCACGCAGGCGCACCGCCCCAGCGAACCTCAAATAGACGGATCAGAGAGTGTATGAAAGGGGAGAGAATGAATAAGAAAATGAAATACAGAGATAAAAATAAGGAAAATAAGAATTGCATTAATGCAGGGGATAACTAATGAAAGATAATGAAAAAAAAAAAAAATAAAGAAAATGAGACAAAAAAAAAAAATATATAAATATGATACAGAGGAGGTAGTGGTGGAAATAAGGATCGAACCAAGATCGATAAATATGTGTAGGCATGTGTATATATGTTAAATCAGTATAGATAGGAATAGAAAATAAAAAATAAAAAATAAAAAATATAAATACAGAAAACAGAGAAAACATCATGAAACAATAAAAAATAATAATAAATAATAAATACATAAAAATGTGGTAAATAGTGAGCAAAGAAAAATATATATAACCATATACATACATATATAATTAAAGTATATACATACATGATACAGGTATGTTACAAAAAACAAATGGCACATAAAGTGTAAAAGAATGAAGAAAGATTATATATATGTCTATATATATGTACGTATAGTTCAAGGCGTACTGAATAGTTCACACCAAAAATACATATACATGCAGAACAAACAAGAGGGATAAAAAGAAAGAAAAGAAAAAGAAAGATAAAAAAAGGGGAGGGAAAGATAGGTAACATAAAAAATATATATATAATAGTATATGATAACAAAAATTATATACAAAAAAATAATAACAAAAAGCTAATTAGAGTCTTTTCTTATTTTCTTATTTCAGATATGGTCAAAATGGAGTCCGGCGAAGAAGTCCAGCCGAAAAGGTCCCACCAACCCACGACGTCCAAAATGGGAAACATCCAGGACGAAGCGAACGGTAAGTGACTAATAATATAGAAAAAATAAATAGAATTAATAACACTCTCAAAAAATAATAAAAAAACATATATATTACGATTAAAAATATCAGAATATATGATAAAACGATCACTCGATATTATTCTGACAACCTAAAATTTGACAGAAAGATAAAACATAAAAATAAAAATAAATATAAAAAGCATATACAATATCAATAACAAGTGGTTCCAAGGAAAAAGTTATCCGGTTCACAAAAAAGAGGCAAAGTTGAGATTTTCATTTAACCCCAGGGGGGAAACTGTCTTGAGAGTCCAGATCCACTTAGATTCTAATCTGGCTAATGGCGTACTAATCATACCAGCTCTTGGAGTGGTTCTAACCATATCAATGCCAATTACACGTAACAAAGAAGCGTCAGAATTATGACATATTTTAAAATGTTTGGGAAGGGTTTTAAGTAGTGATATGTCTTGAACATCGTTGGCAGCCTGAATTCCCAAAACGTGTTCACGTATTCTAACCTTAAGTTGACGAGTGGTCAAACCTACGTATATCAGAGAGCACGGGCAAGTGGCATAATATACCACTGCCTTGGTGGAACATGTAATAGATTGAGAGATCTTAAATGTTTTTAGACCATCAGAGCTGACAAAAGTCTGAGCTCTACCTACATTGGGGCAGGCCACGCATTTGCCGCGGGGCCGGCAACCACCCACTGGTTTAGAAGTAGAAAGAAAAGAGGGCTTCACCTCACTTGTATAGTAGCTTTTAACAAGTTGGTCCCCTAAGTTTCTGGACCTCCTGAAAGTCATACTTGGCGAGGTCCCGATATACTGAGAAATGACGGGATCTGCTAATAAAATGGGCCATGATTTCTCAAGACAATGGCGTACCATATCACTTTGCCCATTGAATTGTGTGATATACCTCACCTGATTACTAGTTAATCCCGGTTTAGAGGAATATAAAGCTTGATGTCTTGTAGTGTTCTTCGCACGATTATATGCCTTTTTAATGGACCGAAGGCTATATCCTCTCTCAACAAATCTTAATTTCAGGTCCATAGCCTGTTTTTCAAAGTCCTCATCAGTAGAACAGATTCTGCGAAGGCGCAGAAACTGGCCTATGGGAATAGCTCGTATCATGGCTGGTGGATGTGATGATGAGGCGTGCAAGAACGAATTGACAGCCGTGGTTTTCCGATATAGGTCCGTCTGCAAACAGTTGTCCTTCCCCTTAAAAACCAAGACATCTAAAAATGCTATACGATCACTACTGAACTGATAAGTTAAATGAATGTTGTAAGAATTCATATTCAAAGACAACATAAACTCATCAAGTGATTCGGATGAACCCTGCCAGATCAAAAAAATGTCGTCGATGTACCGCGCCCAAAAGAGGACGCGATCCATCGACGACGAGTGATCTGACAGGAAGAGGTCCCTCTCCCACAGCTCCAGGAACAGATTAACATAGGCCGGCGCAAAAGCCGCGCCCATGGCTGTACCCTGGAGCTGCAGGTAGAAGGACCCCTTAAAAAGAAAAAAATTGTGTGTCAAGGAGAAGGACAACAGCTGCTCCACAAAAGAACATTTATGAGATGATGAGACGGATGACCCTAAAAAATATTGTGTAGCTCGTATGCCGTCCGTATGGCGTATATTAGTATATATTGACTCTACGTCACATGTCACCAGTAGAGTGTCTGTACCGACATATAGGCCATCAATTTTTTTCAAAAAATCATTTGTATCCTTCGTAAAGGACGGCAAAGTTTCCACCACCGGTTGAAGTTCAGAGTCCACAAACCTATTGACATGTTCCAAATAGCTACCACATCCAGATATAATTGGACGACCTGGAGGGGTCGTTTGATTTTTGTGGATTTTTGGTAGCAGATAAAGGGTGGGAATGGATGGCTCATGAACCCTCAAAGCGTCAAATACCTCTTGGCTAATAGTTCCTTGTGGTGGTCTGGCCTAAATCGTCATATGAATCTGAAGCCTTCCGTCAATTAAAGAATGACATCTGCTATAAAAAACTAACATTTAATCCTCTAATTAAATTCCAGGGGGAATTAAATTCTATCCTACAAATAGCAAAAGAGGAAGGAACTATTAGCCAAGAGGTATTTGACGCTTTGAGGGTTCATGAGCCATCCATTCCCACCCTTTATCTGCTACCAAAAATCCACAAAAATCAAACGACCCCTCCAGGTCGTCCAATTATATCTGGATGTGGTAGCTATTTGGAACATGTCAATAGGTTTGTGGACTCTGAACTTCAACCGGTGGTGGAAACTTTGCCGTCCTTTACGAAGGATACAAACGATTTTTTGAAAAAAATTGATGGCCTATATGTCGGTACAGACACTCTACTGGTGACATGTGACGTAGAGTCACTATATACTAATATACGCCATACGGACGGCATACGAGCTACACAATATTTTTTAGGGTCATCCGTCTCATCATCTCATAAATGTTCTTTTGTGGAGCAGCTGTTGTCCTTCTCCTTGACACACAATTTTTTTCTTTTTAAGGGGTCCTTCTACCTGCAGCTCCAGGGTACAGCCATGGGCGCGGCTTTTGCGCCGGCCTATGCTAATCTATTCCTGGGGCTGTGGGAGAGGGACCTCTTCCTGTCAGATCACTCGTCGTCGATGGATCGCGTCCTCTTTTGGGCGCGGTACATCGACGACGTTTTTTTGATCTGGCAGGGTTCATCCGAATCACTTGATGAGTTTATGTTGTCTTTGAATATGAATTCTTACAACATTCATTTAACTTATCAGTTCAGTAGTGATCGTATAGCATTTTTAGATGTCTTGGTTTTTAAGGGGAAGGACAACTGTTTGCAGACGGACCTATATCGGAAAACCACGGCTGTCAATTCGTTCTTGCACGCCTCATCATCACATCCACCAGCCATGATACGAGCTATTCCCATAGGCCAGTTTCTGCGCCTTCGCAGAATCTGTTCTACTGATGAGGACTTTGAAAAACAGGCTATGGACCTGAAATTAAGATTTGTTGAGAGAGGATATAGCCGTCGGTCCATTAAAAAGGCATATAATCGTGCGAAGAACACTACAAGACATCAAGCTTTATATTCCTCTAAACCGGGATTAACTAGTAATCAGGTGAGGTATATCACACAATTCAATGGGCAAAGTGATATGGTATGCCATTGTCTTGAGAAATCATGGCCCATTTTATTAGCAGATCCCGTCATTTCTCAGTATATCGGGACCTCGCCAAGTATGACTTTCAGGAGGTCCAGAAACTTAGGGGACCAACTTGTTAAAAGCTACAATACGAGTGAGGTGAAGCCCTCTTTTCTTTCTACTTCTAAACCAGTGGGTGGTTGCCGGCCCTGCGGCAAATGCGTGGCCTGCCCCAATGTAGGTAGAGCTCAGACTTTTGTCAGCTCTGATGGTCTAAAAACATTTAAGATCTCCCAATCTATTACATGTTCCACCAAGGCAGTGGTATATTATGCCACTTGCCCGTGCTCTCTGATATACGTAGGTTTGACCACTCGTCAACTTAAGGTTAGAATACGTGAACACGTTTTGGGAATTCAGGCTGCCAACGATGTTCAAGACATATCACTACTTAAAACCCTTCCCAAACATTTTAAAATATGTCATAATTCTGATGCTTCTTTGTTACGTGTAATTGGCATTGATATGGTTAGAACCACTCCAAGAGCTGGTATGATTAGTACGCCATTAGCCAGATTAGAATCTAAGTGGATCTGGACTCTCAAGACAGTTTCCCCCCTGGGGTTAAATGAAAATCTCAACTTTGCCTCTTTTTTGTGAACCGGATAACTTTTTCCTTGGAACCACTTGTTATTGATATTGTATATGCTTTTTATATTTATTTTTATTTTTATGTTTTATCTTTCTGTCATATTTTAGGTTGTCAGAATAATATCGAGTGATCGTTTTATCATATATTCTGATATTTTTAATCGTAATATATATGCTTTTTTATTATTTTTTGAGAGTGTTATTAATTCTATTTATTTTTTCTATATTATTAGTCACTTACCGTTCGCTTCGTCCTGGATGTTTCCCATTTTGGACGTCGTGGGTTGGTGGGACCTTTTCGGCTGGACTTCTTCGCCGGACTCCATTTTGACCATATCTGAAATAAGAAAATAAGAAAAGACTCTAATTAGCTTTTTGTTATTATTTTTTTGTATATAATTTTTGTTATCATATACTATTATATATATATTTTTTATGTTACCTATCTTTCCCTCCCCTTTTTTTATCTTTCTTTTTCTTTTCTTTCTTTTTATCCCTCTTGTTTGTTCTGCATGTATATGTATTTTTGGTGTGAACTATTCAGTACGCCTTGGACTATACGTACATATATATAGACATATATATAATCTTTGTTCATTCTTTTACACTTTATGTGCCATTTGTTTTTTGTAACATACCTGTATCATGTATGTATATACTTTAATTATATATGTATGTATATGGTTATATATATTTTTCTTTGCTCACTATTTACCACATTTTTATGTATTTATTATTTATTATTATTTTTTATTGTTTCATGATGTTTTCTCTGTTTTCTGTATTTATATTTTTTATTTTTTATTTTTTATTTTCTATTCCTATCTATACTGATTTAACATATATACACATGCCTACACATATTTATCGATCTTGGTTCGATCCTTATTTCCACCACTACCTCCTCTGTATCATATTTATATATTTTTTTTTTTGTCTCATTTTCTTTATTTTTTTTTTTTTTTCATTATCTTTCATTAGTTATCCCCTGCATTAATGCAATTCTTATTTTCCTTATTTTTATCTCTGTATTTCATTTTCTTATTCATTCTCTCCCCTTTCATACACTCTCTGATCCGTCTATTTGAGGTTCGCTGGGGCGGTGCGCCTGCGTGGTCTGTGTTCCGGGAGTTGTACATCTCGCGTCAGTGTTGCCATGACAATATTCTGTCCTCTGGCGTATGGCGCGGGTTATGTCTACTTCCGGTTCCTCCCGATGACGCATGCGCCGCTAGCGCTCCCGCCTCCTCTAATCGGCGTCTTATTTAAACCGCTCCGGTTCCACGGATACATTACCCCCTGACGAAGGACTCACGTCCGAAACACGTGTCGGGGTGTCCTGTATCTTGGCGTGGACGGACTGGTTCAGGTACTTATTGTCTTTTAATTGGCGATTTCCAGCCTCTCTTTTTTTCTTTGGCACACAGTTTCTTGATACCATACCAAGGGGTCTAGTGTTCCCTTATCTAGGGATCTAGCGGTATTTCATCCCTATATGGGCAGACTTTATTAGTCTCTTTTTCTGAAGCACACATTCTCTTGATACCATACAAAGGGGTCTAGTGTTCCCTCATATGAGGTGTCTAGCGGTATTTTATACTTATATGTGCAGACCTAATTAGCCTTTTTCTCCAAAACTGCACAAACTTTGCCTTCCATTAGTGCTAGTTTTTAGTATCTCCCTATTTTGGTGTGTCACTACCTCACACCACTTCCATATTTTTTACACCTTATTCTTTTTATGTTTTACACATTATATTTTTATGAGTGTACTATATTTCTCACTTACACCCTTTTTTGCATTAGCAGATATTTTGCACTTTAGTAATAATTTAATCTGCATATTTTTGCATGTATTTTTTCTTGTATGTGGTCCCTCTATGTAGGGGATATGATTATTATTTTATATGCACTATGCACTTTTTCTGTATAGGGAATTAATACTTCTGGTCGGTATTCAGCTCATATATTATTGCTATTATTGAATTCCCTTGGTTCTCTGTGTGCCCTAGTCCATTTTTGTCCTATTTTTACTCGTCCGTTCTCCAGTAAACATATAGATTTATTATTATTTTTTATATGAATTTTAGTATTTTGTATATATATTGTTTGCTTCCAAGTACAGGCACAGTGTTGGTGCCATTGCCATATATATATATTAATAAAGGCATTATTTTTTATACTTCCCTGTTGTCCTCATATTTTAGTATTTTCTGAATTATTGTTTATCCTGGGTCTTTGGTGTTGTTTGGATTGTTGGTACTATTAACAAAAAAGTGTGAAACAACTGAAATTATGTCTTATATTTTAGGTTCTTCAAAGTAGCCACCTTTTGCTTTGATGACTGCTTTGAAGGTATGTCCAAACTTTTGGTCTGTACTGTATCTTCCTGCGAGGAGTAACTACTGTTTATTAAAACCCCTTATTAACCCTCGGTCTGTCTCCTGTCCGTCACTGCATCCTGCAACCGTCTTATACAAGTATAACTCTGAGGCTCTATTAACATTTTTGTCACCCTTTCCAAACCATCCACTACCACCATACAGCATTTGAAACATTCATACAAATGGTGGCATCACCTACTCTTACTTTCTTTTTCTCCTTCTCTTAGTCGCTGGTGATATCTCCCCCAACCCTGGGCCTCCCTCCACTAGTATGTATTATTCTCTTCCAGCTGTATATAAAAACCCTGCTAGTTAGTGCATGCCCTCTTCTGCCTCTTTTAATTTTGCCCTCTGGATCGCACAGTCAGCATGTTACAAACTATCTTACATTCACAATTATTTCCTTTCTAATGCCCTTAACCTTCTGGCTCTTACAAAATCCTGGATCCAGCAGTTGGACTCTATCACCACTGCTGCTCTTTCATTTGGTGGGCTGAAATTTCCTCATACTAGCAGACCTGATAACAGACAAAGTGAAGGTGTCGGTCTGCTGCTTTCATCAGAATATGCTTTCCATGTCATCTCCCAGAAACCCTTACTTATGTTTCATTCCTTTGAAGTCCAAACCATTAGACTCTTCAAAAGTTTTTCCCTGCTATTGTCGATTGTGTATTGTCTTTTGGTCTCCTTTAATAAGTTTTTGGATCACTTTGCCACCTGGCTTCCTCACTTTCTACCCTGCAACATTCCCACTCTCATCGTGAGAGACTTTAATATCCCCATCAATGATCTTCCCTCTCAATCTGCCTCTAATCTTTCTCTAACCTCCTCATTTAGCCTCTCACAGTTTACTAACTCTCCTACACATGAAGATGGAAATACTCTGGATTTGGTCTTCTCCCAGCTCTGCGTGCTCACTGCATAACTTTACTAACTACCCATTCCTGCTCTCTGACCATAACTTTCTTGCCTTATCTGTCAAGAACTGTTCCCTCACCAAAGACACTCCCAATTACCACATTTCTAGAAATACAGGTACCATTAACACCCAGCAGCTTATAGACAATCTACACTCATCTTTAGCTCCCATCTCATCCCACTCCTGTCCAAACTTAGCATTGTCACACTACAATAATACATTGCAGATTGCCCTAGATGAAGCAGCACCTGCTACACCCAGAAAGACCCAACACAGACGATGGCAACCCTGGCACACGATGCAAACATGTTTTCTTCAATGTTGTTAGTTGCTAACAATCCAAAATTACTTTTTGAAACGCTAAACTCCCTCCTGAGCCCTAAAGCGCAGATCCCGATTGCAAACCTCAGTGGAAACGATCTGGCCACTTATTTACTAGAAAAAAATCAACCATATCCATCAGGACATTTCTGTTGTGAATTCCGCTCTTGGGCTCCCTCCGGTGGTTGTAAGTGGCACTTTTGTGAGTTCTGCTCTTGGGCTCCCTCCAGTGGTTTTAAGTGGAATGGCTGCTCCTTGGATTTAGCAGTCAGCAGCTGCTTCCACTGATTGTCTATTCTGCTCGGCTATTTAGCCTGACTCTTTCCTTCAGCTTGTGCCACTTGTCAATGGTTCCTGGTTGGATTCACATCTCTTTGGATTTCCCTGTTATCCTGACCAGTTCAGCAAAGTTAAGTCCTTGCTTGCTCTTTTCTGTCCACAGGTTGTGGACTTATCCGTTCTGTGCTTTCTATGTTTGTCCAGCTTGTCAGTATGAATTAATTCTGTGAAGCTGGAAGCTCTGGGAAGCAGATTTACCCTCCACACCTTTAGTCAGGTGTGGAGATTTTTGTAAACTCTGTGTGGATTTTTTGTAGTGTTTTATACTGACCGCACAGTATTCCATCCTGTCCTGTCTATCTAGCTAGACTGGCCTCCTGTGCTCATCCTGGTTTCATTCTGTGTATGTATTTTCCCTCTCCACTCACAGTCATTACTTGTGGGGGGCTATCTATCCTTTGGGGATTTTCTCTGAGGCAAGATAGTTTTCCTGTTTCTATCTTCAGGGGTAGTTAGATCTTAGGCTGTGACGAGGTGCCTAGGGAGTGTCAGGAGCATCCCACGGCTACTTCTAGTGTTGTGTTGAGCTTAGGGACTGCGGTCAGTACAGGTACCACTTTCTTCAGAGCTCGTCCCATGTTGCTCCTAAACCACCAGATCATAACAGTACAAGTGGCCAAAAATGAATTAAATGCATCTCAAAAGAAGGAAAAAATTCTGAGCCATTTTTTTTTCTGTGCTCTGTTCTGTCTTTTTTTTCCTCTTGATCTCTGGGTGGTTCAGGATTTATGCTCTGGCATGGATGTTCAGGGTTTGTTTTCTCGCGTGGATCAACTTGCTGCAAGAGTACAGAGTATCCAAGATTATGTTGTCCAGACTCCGGCTTTGGAGCCTAGAATTCCTACTCCTGATTTGTTTTTTGGTGACAGATCCAAGTTTTTGAACTTTAAAAATAACTGCAAATTGTTTTTTGCTTTGAAACCCCGTTCTTCTGGTGATCCCATTCAGCAAGTTAAAATCATCATATCCTTGCTGCGTG
The DNA here is from genome assembly GCF_032444005.1 of Ranitomeya imitator. NCBI lineage: Eukaryota > Metazoa > Chordata > Amphibia > Anura > Dendrobatidae > Ranitomeya > Ranitomeya imitator. The sequence goes on along the minus strand of NC_091283.1, from coordinate 210,402,444 downwards.
GTGACCCTCAGGACTGGGCATTCTCCCTTGAATCAGGGGATCCGGCATTGCTGAATGTAGACGCATTTTTTTAAGCGCTCGGATTATTGTATGACGAACCTAATTCTGTGGATCATGCAGAAAAAACCCTGTTGGCCCTGTGTCAAGGTCAGGAAGCGGCAGAATTATACTGCCAGAAATTTAGGAAATGGTCTGTGCTCACTAAATGGAACGAGGATGCTCTGGCTGCTATTTTCAGAAAAGGTCTTTCTGAAGCCCTTAAAGATGTTATGGTGGGCTTCCCTACGCCTACTGGTTTGAGCGAATATATGTCTCTAGCCATTCAGATTGATCGGCGTCTGCGCGAGCGCAAAGCTATGCACCATATGGCAGTGTCCTCTGAGCGGAGTCCTGAACCTATGCAATGTGATAGGATTTTGACTAGAACAGAACGGCAGGAATTCAGACGTCAGAATAGGCTGTGTTTTTACTGTGGTGATTCTGTTCATGCTATTTCTGATTGCCCTAAGCGTACTAGGAGGGTCGCTAGGTCTGTTACCATTAGTACTGTACAGCCTAAATTTCTTTTATCTGTGACCCTGATTTGCTCATTGTTGTCCTTTTCTGTCATGGCTTTTGTGGATTCAGGCGCTGCCCTGAACTTAATGGACTTAGAATTCGCCAGGCGCTGTGGTTTTTCCTTGCAGCCTTTGCAGAGCCCTATTCCTTTGAGGGGCATTTATGCTACACCATTGGCCAAGGATAAACCTCAGTACTGGACGCAGATGACCATGTACATGGCTCCAGCACATCAGGAAAATTGCCGTTTTCTGGTGTTGCATAACCTGCATGATGTTGTTGTACTGGGTTTTCCATGTTTGCAGGAACATAATCCGGTGCTGGATTGGAAAACTATGTCTGTGACTAGTTGGGGTTGTCAAGGGGTACATAGTGACGTTCCTTTGATGTCAATTTCCTCTTCCCACTCTTCTGAGGTCCCTGAGTTTTAGTCGGATTTCCAGGATGTATTTGATGAGCCCAAGTCCAGTTCCCTGCCTCCACATAGGGACTGTGATTGTGCTATTAACTTGATTCCTGGTTGTAAGTTCCCTAAGGGCCGACTTTTCAATCTGTCTGTGCCAGAGCATGCCACCATGCAGAGCTATGTTAAGGAATCTTTGGAGAAGGGGCATATTCGGCCGTCTTCATCACCATTGGGAGCGGGTTTTTTTTTGTTGCTAAGAAGGATGGCTCCTTGAGACCCTGTATAGATTATTGTCTTCTTAATAAGGTCACGGTCAAATTCCAATACCCCTTGCCTTTGCTTTCTGATTTGTTTGCTCAGATTAAGGGGGCTAGTTGGTTTACTAAGATTGACCTCCGAGGGGCATATAATCTTGTTCGTATTAAACAGGGTGACGAATGGAAAACTGCATTTAATACGCCCGAAGGCCATTTTGAATACCTTGTGATGCCATTCGGGCTCTCTAATGCTCCTTCTGTGTTCCAATCCTTCATGCATGATATTTTCCGCAATTATCTTGATAAATTCATGGTTGTATATTTGGATGATATTTTGATTTTTTCCGATGATTGGGAGTCTCATGTGAAGCAGGTCAGGATGGTATTCCAGATCCTTCGTAATAATGCTTTATTTGTGAAGGGGTCTAAGTGCCTAGTCGGAGTTCAGAAGGTCTCTTTTTTGGGTTTTAATTTTTTCTCCCTCGTCTATGGAAATGGATCCTGTTAAGGTCCAAGCTATTCATGACTGGATTCAGCCCACATCTGTGAAGAGCCTTCAAAAATGTTTGGGCTTTGCTAATTTCTATCACTGTTTCATTGCCAACTTTTCCAGTGTGGTTAAGCCCCTTACTGATTTGACGAAGAAAGGCGCTGATGTGACGAATTGGTCCTCTGCGGCTGTTGAGGCCTTTCGGGAGCTTAAACGCCAATTTACTTCTGCCCCTGTGTTGCATCAGCCGGATGTTTCTCTTCCTTTTCAGGTTGAGGTTGACGCTTCTGAGATTGGGGCAGGGGCCGTTTTGTCTCAGAGGGATTCTGATGGTTCTTTGATGAAACCGTGTGCTTTTTTTTCCAGAAAGTTTTCGCCTGCGGAACGCAATTATGATGTCGGCAATCGGGAGTTGTTGGCTATGAAGTGGGCGTTTGAGGAGTGGCGACATTGGCTTGAGGGAGCTAAGCACCGCGTTGTGGTCTTGACTGATCATAAGAATCTGATTTACCTCGAGTTGGCCAAGCGGCTGAATCCTAGACAGGCTCGATGGTCCCTGTTTTTCTCCCGTTTTCATTTTGTGGTCTCGTATCTTCCGGGATCTAAGAATGTTAAGGCTGATGCCCTCTCTAGGAGTTTTTCGCCTGATTCTCCTGGAGTCCTTGAGCCGGTTGGCATTCTTAAGGAAGGGGTGATTCTTTCTGCCATCTCCCCTGATTTGCGGCGGATGCTTCGGGAATTTCAGGCTTATAGACCTGACCGCTGTTCAGTGGGGAAGCTGTTTGTTCCTGATGGATGGACAAGTAAGGTGATTTCTGAGGTTCATTGTTCAGTGTTGGCTGGTCATCCTGGGATTTTTGGTACCAGAGATTTGGTTGCTAGGTCCTTTTGGTGGCCTTCCTTGTCGCGCGATGTGCGTGCTTTTGTGCAGTCCTGTGGGACTTGCGCCCGGGCCAAGCCTTGCTGTTCCCGCGCTAGTGGGTTGCTTTTGCCTTTGCCGGTACCTGAGAGGCCCTTGACGCATATTTCCATGGATTTTATTTCGGATCTTCCTGTTTCCCAGAAGATGTCTGTTATCTGGGTTGTTTGTGACCGCTTCTCTAAAATGGTCCATCTGGTACCTTTGCCTAAGTTGCGTTCCTCCTCAGATTTGGTTCCATTGTTTTTTTTCAGCATGTGGTTCGTTTGCATGGCATTCCGGAGAATATTGTCTCTGACAGAGGTTCTCAGTTTGCCTCTAGGTTTTGGCGGGCCTTTTGTGCTAGGATGGGCATTGATTTGTCTTTTTCTTCGGCGTTTCATCCTCAGACTAATGGCCAAACTGAGCGAACTAATCAGACCTTGGAGACCTATTTGAGATGCTTTGTGTCTGCTGATCAGGATGATTGGGTGGCTTTCTTGCCGTTGGCCGAGTTTGCCCTTAATAATCGGGCTAGTTCGGCTACTTGGGTTTCACCTTTCTTTTGTAATTTTGGTTTTCATTCTCGTTTTTCTTCTGGGCAGGTTGAGCCTTCTGATTGTCCTGGTGTGGATTCTGTGGTGGACAGGCTGCAGCAGATTTGGACTCATGTGGTGGACAATTTGACGTTGTCTCAGGAAAGGGCTCAACGTTTTGCTAACCGCCGTTGGTGTGTTGGTCCCCGGCTTCGTGTAGGGGATTTGGTTTGGTTGTCTTCTCGTCATGTTCCTATGAAGTTTTCTTCCCCTAAGTTTAAGCCTCGGTTTATTGGTCCTTATAAGATTTCTGAAATTATAAATCCGGTGTCTTTTCGTTTGGCTCTTCCAGCCTCTTTTGCCATTCATAATGTTTTCCATAGATCTTTGTTGCGGAGATATGTGGTGCCCTTTGTTCCCTCGGTTGATCCTCCTGCCCCGGTGTTGGTTGAGGGAGAGTTGGAATATGAGGTTGAGAAAATTTTGGATTCTCGTTTTTTGAGGCAGAGGCTTCAGTATCTTGTCAAGTGGAAGGGTTATGGCCAGGAGGATAATTCTTGGGTTGTTGCCTCCGATGCCCATGCCGCCGATTTGGTTCATGCTTTTCACTTGGCTTGTCCTGATCGGCCTGGGGGCTCTGGTGAGGGTTCGGTGACCCCTCCTCAAGGGAGGGGGGTACTGTTGTGAATTCCGCTCTTGGGCTCCCTCCGGTGGTTGTAAGTGGCACTTTTGTGAGTTCTGCTCTTGGGCTACCTCCGGTGGTTTTAAGTGGAACGGCTGCTCCTTGGATTTAGCAGTCAGCAGCTGCTTCCACTGATTGTCTATTCTGCTTGGCTATTTAGCCTGGCTCTTTCCTTCAGCTTGTGCCACTTGTCAATGTTTCCTGGTTGGATTCACATCTCTTTGGATTTCCCTGTTATCCTGACCAGTTCAGCAAAGTTAAGTCCTTGCATGCTCTTTTCTGTCCACAGGTTGTGGACTTATCCGTTCTGTGCTTCTATATTTGTCCAGCTTGTCAGTATGAATTAATTCTGTGAAGCTGGAAGCTCTAGGAAGCAGATTTACCCTCCACACCTTTAGTCAGGTGTGGAGATTTTTGTAAACTCTGTGTGGATTTTTTGTAGTGTTTTATACTGACCGCACAGTATTCCATCCTGTCCTATCTATCTAGCTAGACTGGCCTACTGTGCTCATCCTGGTTTCATTCTGTGTATGTCTTTTCCCTCTCCACTCACAGTCATTACTTGTGGGGGGCTATATATCCTTTGGGGATTTTCTCGGAGGCAAGATAGTTTTCCTGTTTCTATCTTTAGGGGTAGTTAGATCTTAGGCTGTGACGAGGTGCCTAGGGAGTGTCAGGAGCATCCCACGGCTACTTCTAGTGTTGTGTTGAGCTTAGGGACTGCGGTCAGTACAGGTACCACTTCCTTCAGAGCTCGTCCCATGTTGCTCCTAAACCACCAGATCATAACACATTTCTGATATATATTGCTCAATATAGTTTATAGTGGCTACTATATTGGTCTTTCCAGTATAAAGACCCCATATATTGTTCCATGTAGTATAATGGGCCCCATATAGTGCCCCATACATATAAATCAAATACTCATCTTTCCTGTTCCCTGCACCTCCGGTCTGCTCAGCATCTTCTGACTCTCTTCAGTGCTCGGCAAAGGGCATGCTGTAGTGACGTGACCGCGCCCTCTGCCTTGAGATGTCATGGAGAGTCAGATGGCACTGAAGACACTGGAGCTGCGGGGAACAAGGAAAGGACTCCGTTGACTCAGGGGCCCTATAGCGTGCCGGTGTCCCCTCATTCATCCAGGGGCCCAGAACTTGCCCGAATGGGGACGTCGGCCCTGGGGTGTAAATGTAAGCTTACAATTTGCATATATGCAGTTACATGCTGTCTAGACATGCGTGGCCTCACTCCATGAAAGTAAATGGAGCGAGGCTGAAAATGTCCAGTTGAAATGTGGTCAAAAGTAAGCAAATCCTCATTGAGCACACTGCATGTTTCTGAAGATTCACAAATCTGCAGTCAAATAGAGTGACAGCGGACTAAAGCCTCAAGCTTAGACAACCCCTTTAGCCTCTTTATCCCCAAGCCTGTTCCAACTTTAATGACTATCCATAATTAAGACCATGTAGTTTGAAACATGTAGGATTCATTCCTTGCACTGGGATTGCCCATATCTGCATATCTGTACTTTTTAATATGATGATGATAAATAAACGTCAAGTTTTAAGAATCATTTCTCCTGTGGTCGCTGGAAACAACTTTTCTTGCACATTGGATTACCTTAATGACTAAGCCACATTTTGCAATTGAGACCAGTGACATTATACGAGGTAATAACTCTGGAACGCTTCAACGAATCCGACTGATTCTGAGATAGTTTTATCATGACATATTGTACTTCATGATAGTAGTCAAATTTGTAAGATATGACTTGCGTTTAATTGTGAAAATTTGAAATTTGGCAATTTTTTTTTACATTTTGCAATTTTGTAACTTTTAAATCTTATACCCTTAAATGAGGGAGTTATGTCACACAAAATAGTTAATAAATAACATTTTCCACATGTTTACTTTACTTCTGCACAATTTTTGAAAGATCATTTTTTTATTAGGAAGTTAGAAGGGTTAAAAGTTGATCAGCAGTTTCTCATTTTTTTTAACAAAACCTACAAACCTTTTTTTTAGGGATCATCTCACATTTGAAGGGACTTTGGGGGCCTATATGACAAAAAATACCCAAAAGTCACTCTATTCTAAAAACTGTACCCCTCAAAGTCCTCAAAATCACATTCAAAAAGTTTATTAATTCTTCAGGTGCTTCACAGGAATTAAAGCAATAAAGCAATGTGGAAGGAAAAAATTAACATTTTCACAAAAAAAATTATTTTGCCCCATACTTTTTATTTTAGCAAAGGAAAAAAGAGAAAGGGAACAGTACAATTTGTTGTGAAATTTCAACTGAGTATGCTGATACCCAATATGTGGAGGAAAACTACTGTTTGGGCGTACGGCAGGGCTCAGAAGTGAAAGAGCACCGTTTAAGTTTTGAAAATTTGCTGAAATCATTAACAGATGCCATGTCGTGCATGGATATGCCCTGATGTGCCTAAACAGTGGCATCCCCCCACAATTTACTTTACTTTGTAATCTTAGACTCCTCAAGGAATATATCTAAATGTGTGGTGAACACCTTGAACCCCCTGATGCTTCACAGAATTTTATAACATAGAGACATGAAAATAAAAATATCAAAATTTTCCAACAAAAATGTTCTTTCAGTACCAAATGTTGCATTTTCACAAGGGTAACAGGAGAAATTGCATGATACAGTTTGTTGTGCAATTTCTCCTGAGTTCACTGAAGAGGTTAACTAGTGTGACTATGTGATAAAGCAGGGGTGGGGAATCGTTTTTTTTGTGAAGGGCCATTTGGATATTTATACCATCCTTCGGGGGTCGTACAAACTCCACTCAAAGTGCATCCTGGCTCTGGCACTGGTTTCAGGACGTAATCTTTCATTGCATGCCCTTTAGTGTTCAGTAGTGAACATTGTGTGTGTGTGCTAACAAAGCAAGAAAAAATTAATGAGCTTGTGGCAATCAAAATACTCCTCCCTGCCCAAGAATGCGGTCCCTGAGAATCTGCTCGGGGGGCCTCATAAAAGGTCATCTGGGGCCTTTGGTTCCCCACCCCTGTGATAAAGTAAAGCTAATGGGCACCAGTCTTAAATTCCATGAGTCTCAGCAGTCCTAATCCCGGAAACAAACGCCTTCTGTAGAATTCTTGGTTGTGCTTCACCATAGAAATTTCTTATACATTTGACAAAAATAAAAAAAAGAAGAAAGGTGGCACTCACCATTGGCTTCATTAAAGCAGTCCTTTATTTTGTCAAAGACATTGACAGAATCAGTGGGCCTGGGGTGTGCGGGAGTGTGAAAACTGAATAACTTACTACTGCGCTTCTATGGGTCCATGAATGGATGCAAAATCACTAGGACTTACTCAGCTAGATGTGAAAAAAGCGCAACCTCATTAATACTAAAATCACTTGTGAGGCCACATCTAGAATATGGGATCAATTTTGAGCTCTATATTTTAAAAAGGATATTCAGAATTTAGAGTCAGTTCAAAGGCGGCAACTAGATTATTACAAGGGATGGAGGCCTCTCATATATTACACGGGATGGAGGAATCTCATATATTACAGGGATTGAGGCTTCTCCTATATTACACGGGATAAAGGCCTCTCATATATTACAGGGATGAAGGCTTCTCCTATATTACACGGGATGGAGGCCGCTCCTATATTACACGGGATGGAGGCCTCTCATATATTACATGGGATGGAGGCCTCCCATATATTATACGGGATGGAGGCCTCCCATGTATTACACAGGATGGAGGACTCTCATATATTACATGGGATGGAGGTCTCTCCTATATTACACGGGATGGAGAACTCTCATATTACACAGGATGGAGGCCTCCCATATATTACATGGGATGGAGGCCTCTCATATATTACACGGGATAGAAGGCCTCTCATATATTACAGGGATGGAAGCTTCTCCTATATTACACAGGATGGAGGCCGCTCCTATATTACACGGGATGGAGGCCTTTCATATATTACACGGGATGGAGGCCTCTCCTATATTACACGGGATGGAGGCCTCTCATGTATTACACATGATGGAGGACTCTGATATATTACACAGGATGGAGGTCTCTCCTATATTACACGGGATGGAGGCCTCTCATATATTACACGGGATGGAGACCTCCCATATATTATACGGGATGGAGGCCTCTCATGTATTACACATGATGGAGGACTCTGATATATTACACAGGATGGAGGTCTCTCCTATATTACACGGGATGGAGGCCTCTCATATATTACACAGGATGGAGGCCTCCCATATATTACATGGGATGAAGGCCTCTCATATTTTACGGGATGGAAGGACTTTCATATATTACACGGGATGGAGGCTCTCATATATTACACGGGATGGAGGCCTCTCGTATTGCACGGGATGAAGACCTCTTATATGAAGAAAGATTGAAAAAGTTGGATTTGTGTAGCTCACAAAAAAAGACTCCTCAGAGGAGATCTCATTTACATGTATAAATATATGTGTGGTCAGTACAGAGGACGGCGCAGGACTTATTACTTCCAAAGGCCATACTAAAGGACCAGGGGGCACTCATTACAGGGGGAAGAAAGACGATTCTGGCTGCTAAATAGGAAAGGGTTCTTTACAGTTAGAGCAATCAGACTGTGGGATGCCGACCACAAGAGGTTGGAATGGCCGACACTATAACAGCTTTTATACAAGGGCCGGACGATTTACTTAGTACAAATAATATTGTGGGTTATAGTTAAGTTAGAGAAAAAATGTACAGTTGGTGGAGAAAGGTTGAAATTGATGGATGGTGGTCTTTTTCAACCTATATAACTATGTAACCTATCAGCTTCCACCTGGCCCCGATGAAGGCTGTCTCTAACAAATTTCTGCACCTGTGATTGTTCACCTGTTAAATGCAACTGTCAAATTCTGACAGGATCATTAACAAAACACCAGCTTGGGGTTGGTCATTCCAAACTCCCATTTCCCTGAATCCTTGTCTGTGGCCGGGAGTCAAAGGAGACAGATATTTTCATTACATGCAGCAATACTATGGTATTGCGGTATATAAAACAAGCGATTTTACTATCACAGCTCGGAGCAGGACCAACGAGTACAGTGAAAAGTAATAGAAAGTATTAAAAAATATAAACATTTTTTTTTTTTTAAAGATACATTCAAATTACCCCATTTTTCTCACATTAAAGCTAAAGATAAATTTTTTTAAACATCCATAATATATTTGGTATTGCCACATCCAGAAATGCCCGATCTACCAATATATAAAAATAATTAACCTGGTCGGTAAACAAACAAAAATTCAAGAATGCCAAAATTACATTTTTTGGGTCCCTGCAATACCACAAAAAAAATGCTGTAACAAGTAATCAAAACTTCACATATATCCCAAAACGGTATAAATAAATGGTATAAATAAAACCATTGTCTCTTCCCACAAAAAATAAGCCACCCACAGCTCCTTGGACCAAAAATTGAAATAGTTGAAAGTTTAAGAAAATGACAAGACAACCTCCAATTTTTTTTTCAAACCTCTAAGTTTTTTTCACCACTAAAATAGTAAAAAAAAAACCGGACATGTAGGGTATCCGCATAATCATACTGATTATCAGAATAAGATTGCAAGGTAATTTTTGCCAGCCAATGTACACCGTAAAAACAATTCCCAAAGACTATGTGACTCTATGCGGTAAGATGAATGGTGTCCTTCTAAAGTACAACTCGTCAAGCAAGAAAACAAGCCCTCATATGTCTACGTGAGCAAAAATGGAAATTGGCCGTGTCATGAAGAGGTTAAAGAGGAATTAGCATGTGATGTTGCATGAATGGTAGTGACTGCCTGTTGGGAATCAATGTTCTCCTAAAGATAAAGTTCTACCTAAATGGGAGGCTTAGTCACTTAGCTGTCCAATGCTGGCAAACAAGTTACGTTAGAGAACAACAGCAGTTAATCTGTCCCAAGTTCGTAGAGAATCAATGATTATTTTTGTGAGATCTTGGAAGCAATCACTCATTTCCCCTACAGCATGACTAGAGGAGAAATAAAGTATTGCACAACACCCATTGACATCACATCATTAACAGATATGCTCAGTCCTCCAAAGTCCAAGACGCTCTTTGCAGCAACCCTACAATCCGGCCAATAGGTTGGGGTCTTGAACAGGGACAAGACCTCTATTAATTCTCTAAATTGGGTTTACTAAATTAGCCCGCCTCTATTATCTCAAGGGAATTTGTACTGAGATCTTGGAAAGTTTGTTTTGGGCAAGGGATGGAGAAGAGTAATTGATGACCATTGCCCTATTTTTACAGATGGCGATGAACTGTTCTGTTTTATGGGAGATGGGACACGGTTATGATTCCCATAGCTTAGGGAAATAAGTGGAAGTAACTAGTTCCTGTTTTCTTTTTTTTTTTTTTAAAGTTCTTTATTTAAATACCTTGTTTCAAAGCTAGTTAAACCATCAAGTTATTGCAGATGTCGATAATACATACAATGTCATGGTACTGAAGGGCCGAAGGGTAAAACGGAGACTTAAGCAGCAAAATGAAATTACAGTCCTGCTGCTGGAATGGTGAATGAATTACATTAGATGTAGAGGAGTTTACGTAGAGGTCAGCACGATTTACCCTTTTTCTTAGTAGGTAGGAGAAGGGGGAGCTGCTGGAGAAGCAGGAGCTCAGCATTATGGAATACCAAGCAGAAAAGAATTCAAGTAGATAATTAAATTACTAATTAATTGTGTTATTTTTTTAAATTAGATTCAAAGTTCTGTTTTCAAAATCTAAATACATAGTAACCAGAGATTGGGGAAGAGTATACTGTAAAAATCAATGTCATAAAAATAGAAATGCAATAACAGACGTGTAACAGTAATAGTTCTGTATTAAGACCAGGACATGAAGAATAATGTGTTGCAACTGAAGTACATACGGTATGATTACAATAATGAATTTTATTCTGGATGGAACTGCCATCCTAATAACGTACATATAGTAGACGTGATTGAATACTAATTTACATCAAATTACCTTGTTCTTTTGCGGTAATTCTCAACACTTATTTCTTACATTGGACGGCACTCTAAATCATTTTCCTGAACATTGATAAAGTGGTTCGAACAGGAGAATAGACAGATCGCCCATTAAGCATTTAAACACTAATATATTTCCCATAAGTTATTCTACCTCTTGAATATGCACTACCTATGGATGATGTCAGCATAGGGAAAAGCATAAAAAACAATGTAAATAGTATAGCATCAAATATTGTGATAAAGTAAAGTTTCATACCCAACTATTTTATCTAATATTCCTTATTTGTTTAAAAAAAAAAACACTAAGTAAAAGGTTAAAGAGCACCTATCACCATTCCAGGATTGCCCTTTTTTTTTTTTAGATAAAACTATGGGCCGCCCAAGATTGGTGATTTTTCTACATATAATTCAGTACTAAACCCTAGCAGAAGTAGCCCTATCATTCCCCGAAAAGGGCCTGATTTTCTAGCATAGTCTGGCTCAAACTTCCATGTTGCAGTAGGCGGAATACCACAACCCTCTGTGGCCACTCACACAATTAAAGAGCGAGATGTCGCTATTTCTTTGAATCTAGTGCTGTTATGTACTTTCTTAAGGTGTTACCAAATAGTAACATCTTTACAACAGCTTACGAAAGTATTAATTTGTAGCTCTAGAGTAGTGGAACTATATCTTAAGAGATCTTGCTCTTTCACTGAGAGAGCAGCAATAGAGGGTTGAGTGTTCCTACTTGTCATGCCAGGATCCCAGAACACAGAACTTTCGAAGGACATTAGTTCTATTTTTGTGAGGCTTTAGTACTGGATTACATTTATAAAAGTCATCAGTCTTGAACAGCTCATTGTTTTATTGAATACTAAGGGTAGCCTCAGATTGGGATAGGTATGTAAAAGTGTTAGAAGGTGGCTGACACCCCTTGAAGATATTTCTAAAAGGAATTTGACATTGTGGTATGTTATGTGTGATGCTATTCATTACTCAAGACAAGCCACATGGTAGCCAAGAGGTTTGGGGTCAGAAACTAATGAGGTTGGTCGCAAAGAAAAGGGCAAGACAAAAGCGTAGTCGGGCCACGGTCTGAGGTTAAGATTCCAGTTATGTAGTAGATCAAGACAGAGGAGCTAGCCAAATGGATGGTCATAAGCAAGGTCAAAGGTCGGGTCAGTCGATCTGAGACAGCACAGGAAAGCAAGGCACGCAGACACCACTGAGAATAAGCTGTACCTGGCACAAATTTGAGGCCGAGAGCCAGCTAAATAGCCAGGTAATCAGTCCAAATAGGAGACACATAAAGGAAACTCTTCATGACCTGGCTCTACTGTCACTCAACACACCGACAGCTCAGCATGCACCAGCCTCCAATTGGACAGATCAGCTGTCCATCACCATACTAACAGCTTGGTACACCCCTGCCACAGACTGGATGGCTGAAGTGTTACTCACTGCATCCAGATACACTGATCAGAGGAATTGTGACAGTAACCTGTCCTCTATGGGGCCATCGGATCCTCATGTTTCCCAGTAAAACTATGGTGTAAAGCCCTTACCAAACTATCAGCCTTCATGGAATTAGATGTAAACCAGGATCTCTCTTTGGGTTCATATCAGCACCAATTTTAATGCATTGTTGCAGCGACCAAAAAATCGTAATTCTGGCATTTTGATTTTTTTTAGCACTACGCTGTTTAGCGATCATGTTAATTCTTTTTTTCTATTGATAGATCTGACAATTCTGAACATGACGATACCAAATATGTGTAGGTTTGATTTTTTTTTATTTTTTATTATTTTGATTGAGGCAAAAGGTGGGTGATTTGAACTTTTATGTATTTTTTACTTTTTTATATTTTGAAACACTTTTTTTAACTTTTCGCATGCTTCAATATCCTCAATAGAAGGCTAGAAGCTGCCATAGCGTGATCACCTCTGCTACATAGAGGTGATGCTCAGATCCCCTCTATGCAGCAGAATTACAGGCTTGCTATGAGCGCTGACCACAGGGCAATCTGCCATCAACAATCATAGAGGTTGTCAAGGCAACAACCTCTGGTTGTCAAGGCAACGCAGCAATGACCCCCGATCACATGACGGGGTCATCGCTGCATGTATTTCTGGACAGGCATCCAGAAGTGCATCTAAATATCCTCTGTCAGAGTTTGACACAGTGGCATAGTGGCAATTAACTACTTAGTAGGTTCAGGCGGCTCACAATTCCACTCGCGCCTATTGCGGGCACATGTCAGCTGTTAAAACAGCTGACATGTCGTAGCTTTGAGGTGGGCTCACCACCGGAGACCAACTCAAAGCGGGGGATACTGCCAGCTGACGTACTATTCCGTCAGCTGGCAGTAAGGGGTTAAAAAGACAGAATGGACCAGGATTCATCTCATTGAAATCCTGTTCTCCTTCCCTGTGGGCTTAATATCACTCTGACAACACAGGGTAAGGGTAACACAATGGGGTAATACTTTATTTGTTTACCAACAGTGAATAACGTATAGTTCAGTCCTAGCAAGTACATAAGATGGTGTAAATGACAGTCTATCTGTTCCTCTTGCTCACCAGAAATTAAAACATCTGCAACTTTGAGGCTTCCAGTGCCAACTACACCAACCAGTGACACCTTGCTTTTGGTGGGCACCCAAAGAGAGGAGGTAGTGACAAGCTTAGAAAGCTGACAGAGTTCATTGAGGTATGTGGCCATATGACCTGTTTGTCCCAACCTGTGTTCTCGAAATATCTCCATGGGTTCAGTGATGGGCAGTGGATGAAATCTATATTCCTCTAGATGGAACCATGGTGCCTTGGCTGCTGTCCTATAGAGCCTCTCTGGAAACAGAGGAAATTCCCCCTTTTGAGTCTACAGCTCTTATTCAGAGTGTTCTTTCACAGGATTAGAGGAAGAGGGGAGGTGACAATCCCTTATTGTTCGAGTGTTCAATTAACACGCATATTATTTCCTTTAAGGATTATAGAATACATAACTGTAGGGATTGATTCAATAGGTAGCCAGCAGACATTCAACATATTAACAATGCTCAATTAACCTGCATCTTTGTCCTCCAAGGTTAATAGAACAATAAACTACAAGACTTATACAATAGACCTTTATCAGGCATTCAACAAATTAACAAACATCAAGTCAATATACAAGAGTCAACTTAATATCACCATAAGTGCCATAATACACAGGAGATCTGTACTTAGTATGCAGTGTCTGTGTACAGGTAAAACAGTGATCACTGGTGACATTATACACAGGAGCTCTGTATACAGTATCGGTGTACAGGTAATGCAGTGATCAACAGTGACATTATACACACGAGCGCTGTATATATTGTACAGGTTATATAGTGATCAATTACATTTACACAGTAGCTCTGTATATAGTGTCACTGTACGATAATACAGTGATCACTGGTGACATTGTACGCAGGAGCTCTGTATATAGAGTCAGTGTAAAGGTAGTACAGTGATAACTGGTAACATTGTACACAGGACCTCTGTATATAGTATACAGTGTATAGTGTCAGTGTACAGGTAACACACTGACTCGCCAGTGATATCTCTACGTAAAGCCCTTCATCTTCGCTTTTCATCTTTATTACGCACAGACCGCCATCACTTCTTCCAGCCAGGGCTCATCTCCTCAGGAAATGACAGTTATCTAGGGCACCACTTGCAGACCACATTGCTTAATTTTTCCCAACTCCTACACTACACCAAATGAAGATGAAAAGGCAACATAATGTCGCTCTGAACAGTAATAGGGCCCCCTTATTTAAAACAGTATCCTCAAAAAATTAAATAATTACATCACTGCAATGATAATATTAAGTTGGTGATCCGCACCTTGATAAAGAGGCAAAACGCGTGTCGGTGGCAGCGTGGGTACGTGTCCTGACTAAGTACATTATGGGTAAGCACACTTGTGAGCATTTAACCAGGTCCTAACTATGGTGTAGCGCGCTATTTATTACATTGAGTCTGACACTTGTTGTTTATTATTAATCATTGGTTGGACCTTATGGGTTTATTCTTGCGGCACTTTAGCATTTCTTGCCCATGATAAATAAGATCCTTTTTGTTAGGACATACTGCCCAAACCTTTTCCTGATCCTAGTCGATGTATATGTGTTTATTTGTCATTTATATATTATATTCTAATAATTTTATACATTGTGATTACATTGGACTATATCTCCATTTTTCTAATGTTATATGTACATAATTAGACTAACAGACAGCAAAAAATGTGGCAAAACAGCCTAAAATGCCAAAACTTGGAGCACGCAGATATATGATGCCTTTTTTGTGAATTTAAAACACCAAAAAAAAGTGCCACAAGGCTAGCTGTTTCGTTAAGGTTCAAGGAATTGTGATGAATAAATAAATGTTCACACGACAATTGAATAAAACTAAAATGAATTTACCTAATAATAGATAATAAATATAAACAGTCACTCAAAATAACACATAATCAATAAAGTCATAAGTCATATATTACATTAGCATGGTAGGAGTTCATCACTGATCGTCCAAGAAACAAGAGACCTAAGCACCAAGCTTTCTCTCTCATCCAATCTGTCCCTCTGTCCCTCGCATCTCATCATTTGTATCCTAAAGGTACTGTCACACTAGACGATATCGCTAGCGATCCGTGACGTTGCAGCGTCCTCGCTAGCGATATCGTCCAGTGTGACAGGCAGCAGCGATTAGGCCCCTGCTGGGAGATCGCTGGTCGGGGAAGAAAGTCCAGAACTTTATTTCGTCGCTGGACTCCCCGTAGACATCGCTGAATCGGCGTGTGTGACACCGATTCAGTGATGTCTTTGCTGGTAACCAGGGTAAACATCGGGTAACTAAGCGCAGGGCCGCGCTTAGTAACCCGATGTTTACCCTGGTTACCATCCTAAAAGTAAAAAAACAAACACTACATACTTACCTACAGCCGTCTGTCCTCCAGCGCTGTGCTCTGCTCTCCTCCTGCTCTGGCTGTGAGCGTCGGTCAGCCGGAAAGCAGAGCGGTGACGTCACCGCTCTGCTTTCTGGCTGCCCGGCGCTCACAGCCAGACCAGAGAAGCAGAGCGCCGAGGACAGACAGCGGTAGGTAAGTATGTAGCGTTTGTTTTTTTACTTTTTAGGATGGTAACCAGGGTAAACATCGGGTAACTAAGCGCAGGGCCGCGCTTAGTAACCCGATGTTTACCCTGGTTACCGGGGACCTCGGGATCGTTGGTCGCTGGAGAGCTGTCTGTGTGACAGCTCTCCAGCGACCAAACAGCGACGCTGCAGCGATCCGGATCGTTGTCGGTATCGCTGCAGCGTCGCTATGTGTGACGGTACCTTAAAACCAACTCCATTGCAACTTCTCTAAAGGTTTGATGTTTATCATGGTATGTGTACTGAAGCCTTAAGGCCAAATAGATAAGAACACCACATGGCATCCCTCAGGGCTTAACAAGTATATGTAAAGTGTAAAGTGTACACTAAATGAAAATTACTGGGTCATTTACATTTACATTCCTTTGTTTAGACTGACCATCTGGAACAATTGACATGTGGCTGGACATGTTTTCAATTAGCTTTCTGCTATACTCTTTGAAAGTACATATATACTGTATATTATATAACAAAACCAATCAATATCTCTATCACTCGTATTAATTAATTGGAGTGTTGAAATCATATTAAAAAATATTTAACATACTACACACTAGCACACACAAGTATGCTATGTATGCGTGACATACTATGATTTTTAAACAGGCCTCAGTTTGACAGAACAGACTGTATATTTTTTTTGGGGGGGTGAATTTTTGTGAAAAAATTGCAAATTGGTATATAGTAAAGAAGCTGCAGCAGCAGACAGTTATGGAGCTTTGGGAGGGATGCAGTGGGAGCAATGGACGCACATACAGTGCCTGCAGGCCTTGCACTGATGTGGATATGCTGTGCCCTGCCTACCTAGCCTGCAATATTGGGACCCACGAATTAGCCCTAAAAGGACTGTTGGTTTCTCAGGAGTTGTGGATTTAAGAGTTGCAGACCTGCACTAACTATAAAAACCATGATTTTTACCCTATCTCGGCAGCAGCTATCTCTACTCTGAATCCGGAGCAGAATGTGGCAAGCAGGTCAGCACCAAGTCTCTTATACTTGGGATGATGCTGTGCGGCCAAGCCAATCACTGCACGACCACAACAAAGATGGCTGCGGCATTTCATGGCCTGGCAGACAATCCCTGCAGTGTCTGCCAAAAATGCTGGGTGGAGACACCAGTTACCGCCGATTAATCCAGGAAATGCTCGATGCTTGCCGAGTACACCAAGCATAGTTATACTCAGGCAAGTAATGAGTAGTGGCGAGTACGTTCTCTCATCACTACTGATGTATTAGCCCAGTAGTTTATTGTTTTACTAACCTTGGAGGACAAAGATGGAGGTTAATTGAACAATCAATGTTTGTTAATGTGTTGAATGCCTGCTGACTACCTATTGTATCAGTCTCTTCAGTTATTTATTCTACAACCCTTGAAGGACAAAATATGCAGGTTAATAGAACACTTGAACAATAAGCCATTATCTCCTCGCACCTTCCCCAATCCTGTGGAAGAATGCCCTGAATATGAGCTGTGTTGTGAATTCTGTGGCCAACCTCCCTCCTGTGGTCGAGAGTGGTACTTCGGCTGGTTCTGTCTATGAGCTTCCTTTGGTGGATGAGAGTGGTACTGCGGCTTCTGCGTTTCCTTCCTCAGGTGATGAGGTTAAGTCGTTAGGTGCTGCTCTATTTAACTCCACCTGGTGCTTTGATCCTGGCCTCCAGTCAATGTTCTAGTATTGGTTTTGCTTCCTCCTGGATCGTTCCTGTGGCCTGTCTATCCTGCATAAGCTAAGTTTTGCTTGTGTTATTTTTGTTTGCTATTTTTTCTGTCCAGCTTGCTATATTGGTTTTTCTTGCTTGCTGGAAGCTCTGAGACGCAGAGGGAGCACCTCCGTACCGTTAGTCGGTGCGGAGGGTCTTTTTGCCCCTCTGCGTGGTTGTTTGTAGGTTTTTGTGTTGACCGCAAAGCTATCTTTCCTATCCTCGGTCTATTCAGTAAGTCGGGCCTCACTTTGCTAAATCTATTTCATCTCTGTGTTTGTATTTTCATCTTACTCACAGTCATTATATGTGGGGGGGGTGCCTTTTCCTTTGGGGAATTTCTCTGAGGCAAGGTAGGCTTATTTTTCTATCTTCAGGGCTAGTTAGTTTCTCAGGCTGTGCCGAGTTGCATAGGGAGCGTTAGGCGCAATCCACGGCTACCTCTAGTGTGGTGTGTTAGGATTAGGGATTGCGGTCAGCAGAGTTCCCACGTCTCAGAGCTCGTCCTTTGTTTTTGGTAATTGTCAGGTCACTTTGTGTGCTCTGAACTTCAATGTCCATTGTGGTTCTGAATTACCTGTTCATAACAGTACTGGAGGCCATTTTGAGTACCTGGTTATGTCATTCGGACTTTCTAATGCTCTATCAGTGTTTCAGTCCTTTATGCATGACATCTTCCGAGAGTACCTGGATAAATTCCTGATTGTATACTTGGATGATATTTTGGTCTTCTCGGATGATTGGGAGTCTCATGTGAAGCAGGTCAGAATGGTGTTCTAGGTCCTGTGTGCTAATTCTTTGTTTGTGAAGGGGTCAAAGTGTCTCTTTGGTGTTCAGAAGATTTCATTTTTGGGGTTCATATTTTCTCCTTCTACTATCGAGATGGACCCTGTTAAAGTTCAGGCCATTTATGATTGGACTCAGCCAACATCTCTGAAGTCTCTGCAGAAGTTCCTGGGCTTTGCTAATTTTTATCGTCGCTTCATCGCTAATTTTTCTAGCATTGCTAAACCGTTGACTGATTTAACCAAGAAGGGTGCTGATGTGGTCAATTGGTCTTCTGCTGCTGTGGAAGCTTTTCAGGAGTTGAAGCGTCGTTTTTCTTCTGCCCGTGTTGTGCCAACCAGATGTTTCGCTTCCGTTCCAGGTCGAGGTTGACGCTTCCGAAATTGGAGCAGGGGCTGTTTTGTCGCAGAGAAGTTCTGATTGCTCGGTGATGAAACCATGTGTTAGGAGTCGAGTTTCCTCTGCTGCACAGGGGGAATCTCGATCCGTGTCTGCTGCGGTCTCCCATTCGGTATCGGCCGCAGTGGGCTCTGCTCAGCGGAGACGTCGCTCCCAGCGTCTCGCTGGGGCTGATTCGGTGCATAGGGTCACTACTGCCTTTTCTGGCTTTCCTATGGTACCCTGCACTGATCTGCGGCGAGCGAGCCTCTCTGGGACTAAGTCCTTGTTTACTCACACTGAGCATGCCCAGGGCAGGGTCTCCCATTGGAGGTCGAGGGCCACATGTTCGGTCACATGCTCAGGTGCTGCAGTACATTCCATTGGTCCTTCTGGAAGGTCCTGAAAGGGCAAAACATGCTCAGGTACTGCAGCACTTTCCATTGGTCCTTCTGGAAGGTCCTGAAAGGGCAAAAACTTCAGTAGCAGCTTCCTGTGCTGCAACTATATAAACTGCGCATGACCGCACGGCGATGCGCTAGTATTGTCTTATGTTATGTGCTTTGCGCCAGTGTGGTCACATGTATGTGTGTTCAGGGACCCGGCTGAAATAAGCCCCTAGAATGCTGGCTCCTCCGGCGAGGAGATTGAGTCTGAAAGTATTCAGGGACCCGGCTGAAATTAGCCCCTAGAATGCTGGCTCCTCCGGCGAGGAGTTTTGAGTGTTTGTGTGACCACTGACTGCTCTCTGTTTGGGCAGTTAGCCTGTGCCTCTGTGGAGTCTAACAGGGCACAGTGCTTTCCTTTCACGGCTACTCAGTGAATTAACTGAGTTAGTCTATACCGCCATATAGCTCCGCCGTTTGCTAGCAGCAGGTACTCCTGCACGGTGGACCCCGGGCTGCAAACGCACCAATATCAATAAACATCTCTATTTACTCGGTGCGTTCCGCTAGCCCTAACAGAATACTAGCGCCAGGGTCTGGCTAGTAAATGGCGGACATTCAGCAATCTTTGCGGTATATCCAGCAGCTGGAGGGTAGGTTGGCGGCTCTCGAGAGCTCAACCTCAACTGTGGATGTTACCGCAGTTGCTGTACAGGCTGCTAGCGTGGCTGCAGCAACCTTGTCCACTGCCACCCCTGTTCCGACGTTATCTCGCCTCCTGTTGCCAGAAAAATTTTCTGGAAATAGCAAAACTTGTAGGGGATTCGTGAGCCAGTGATCTATTCACCTCGAGCTCCTGGCTGCACGTTTTCCTACAGAGCGGGCTAAGGTGGGATTTATTGTGTCTCTTTTGTCGGACAGGGCGTTGGAGTGGGCTACGCCGCTGTGGGAGCGTGGTGATCATGTGGTGCAGAGTGCTCCGTTGTTCCTGAGCACTCTGAAAAAGGTATTTTTAGGACCTCAAGTCACCCATGACACAGCGCTCCAACTACTGGCATTAACTCAGGGTGAGTCCTTGGTCAGCCATTTTTCCGTCCGCTTCCGTACTTTAGCTTCCGAGCTGGAGTGGTCGGATAAAGCCCTTATCCCTATATTTTGGAGGGGCCTGGCTGACCACATTAAGGACGCTCTGGCCACTAGGGAGATTCCTGCCACACTGGAGGAGTTAATAACTGTCTCTACTCGTATTGACCTCCGTTTTAACGAGCGGAGGTTGGAGCGAGCCCAGTGTAGGCAGAGGTTTCGGCTGGCTCCCACCTTCGCCAAACCTTTGGAATCTCCAGTCCAGGCATCCGAGTCACATGAGGCCTTAGAGGTGACACGAGCGGGATCCAAGTCTCAGTCTGCCCGTGCACATAAGGTCCGTCATGTTTGCCAGCAGTCAGGACACCTTGCCTCCAAGGGTCCTCAGCGGTCGGGGAAACGTCAGCGTCTAGTGGCAGTTGGAGGAGGTACACTAGACACGGCGACGTTTGCCTCAAAATTGTCCTTCAAGGGGACAATTACCATAGGCCCATCCACTCTTATGGTCGAGCTATGCGTAGATTCTGGGGCAGAGGGTAACTTTATGTCTTCCGCTTTTGCCCAGCGTCACGCAATACCCATGGTGATGCTCGCCAAGCCAGTAACCGGTCGAGTGGTAAATGGGTCAACACTACCTTCACAGATTACCCACCAAACCATTCCTTTCACGCTATCTGTGTCTCCATCACATCAGGAGATAATCTCCCTATTAGTCATTCCTGAGGGAATTGATGAGGTCCTGTTGGGGATACCATGGCTTCGCTACCATTCTCCTCATATTGAGTGGTCCTCTGGGAGAATTTTGGGATGGAGTAAATCCTGCGAGGGTAGATGTCTGAGGGAGTGCATTCAGGTTGCTACTACACAGGTACCCGCAGATCTTTCCTCTCTCCCCAAGCACTATTGGCCCTATGCAGACGTGTTCTCCAAAAGAGCTGCGGAGACCCTTCCGCCTCACCGCCCCTATGACTGTCCTATTGACCTCTTGCCTGGTGCTGAGCCTCCCCGGGGTCGAGTCTATCCGTTATCTCTTCCGGAGACGGAGGCAATGTCCCAGTACATCCAAGAGAATCTGGCAAGAGGATTCATTAGGAAGTCAGTGTCACCGGCAGGGGCAGGGTTCTTCTTCGTACAAAAGAAGACTGGAGACTTACGTCCATGCATAGACTAGAGGGGTCTTAACGCCATCACCGTTAAGAACAAGTACCCACTACCCCTGATATCTGAGCTGTTTGATAGGCTACGGGGAGCGAGGGTATTTACAAAGTTAGATCTGCGGGGTGCTTACAACCTGATTCGCATCCGTGAGGGGGATGAATGGAAGACGGCTTTTAACACCAGGGATGGGCACTATGAATATCTGGTGATGCCCTTCGGGCTCTGTTATGCCTCAGCCGTTTTCCAAGACTTTGTGAACGACATCTTCCGGGATATGCTCACCACCTCGGTCGTAGTCTATCTGGATGATATTCTCATCTTCTCTCCAGATATTGACTCCCATCGGAGAGATGTTCGCAAAGTCTTCGACCTCTTACGGGCAAACTCCCTCTACGCCAAGTTGGAGAAGTGTGTGTTTGAGCAGGAGTCTTTGCCTTTCCTTGGTTATATCACCTCTGCCCAGGGTTTGGCTATGGATCCTGCCAAGCTACAGGCTGTAATGGACTGGCAGGAACCCCATTCTCTTAAAGCGGTGCAGCGCTTTATGGGGTTCATTAATTTCTATCGCCATTTCATTCCACACTTCTCAACTTTGGTAGCTCCCTTTGTTGCCCTCACCAAGAAGGGAGCAAATCCCAAGTTGTGGTCAGAGGAGGTCTCCAAAGCCTTTCTCTCGATCAAGTCACACTTCGCTAGCGCTCCCATCCTACATCGCCCGATGTTGATAAGCCATTTATCTTGGAGGTGGATGCCTCATCCGTTGGTGCTGGAGCAGTCCTTTTCCAAAAGGATGCTCAAGGTCGGAAGCATCCTTGCTTCTTCTTCTCCAAGACCTTCACACCAGCGGAGAGGAATTATTCCATCGGGGACAGGGAGTTGCTGGCCATGAAGTTGGCTTTTTTGGAGTGGAGACATCTCTTGGAGGGAGCTCGCTTTCCCTTCCAAGTCTTCACTGACCACAAGAACTTGGTGTATCTGCAAACGGCCCAGCGGCTGAATTCTCGCCAGGCTAGATGGTCCCTGTTCTTCTCCCGGTTCCATTTTACTCTCCATTTCCTCTCCGGGAAGAAGAACGTTCCTGCTGACGCTCTCTCCCGCTCCGTGGTGTCATCGGAGGAGGAGGAGCCTCGGCTTATTGTCCCTTCTGAGAGCCTGAGAACTGTAGCTCCGGTTTCGCTAGAGTCTGTGCCCCCGGGCAAGACTTTCGTACCAGCTAACTTGCGACCGGAGGTTCTCTCTTGGGCTCACTCCTCCAGAGTGGGTGGGCATTTTGGGACCAAGAGGACATCTGAGCTTCTGGCAAGAACATACTGGTGGCCGCATATGGCCCGAGATGTCAAGGACTATATTCAGGCGTGCATTTCTTGCGCCCAGAATCGGTCTCCTCGGCAACGGCCTGCTGGGTTGCTTTACCCTCTACCGGTGGCAGACAGGCCCTGGGAGATGGTCGGGATGGACTTTGTGGTGGGTCTACCCAAGTCGCGTGGCTGCTCCATTATTTGGGTTGTCACCGACCATTTCTCCAAGATGGTGCATTTGGTGCCGCTTCCTCGGTTACCCTCAGCACGGGCCTTGGCGGTGTTGTTCATTAAACACGTTTTCCGATTGCATGGTATGCCTGATAAGATTGTCAGCGATCGGGGTCCCAGTTCGCATCTCGGTTTTGGAGAGAGCTCTGCCGTTTACTCAGCATAGAGTTAAACCTCTCCTCTGCATACCATCCCGAGACGAATGGGTTGGTGGAGAGAACCAACCAGACTCTGGTGACATATTTGCGACATTTCGTCTCTGCTAGGCAGGATGACTGGGCATCTTTGCTACCTTGGGCGGAATTTGCCCTGAACAACGCCATAGCCGATTCCACTGGTCAAACTCCTTTTCTCCTTAATTACGGCCAGCCTCCGCGTGTCCCTGTGCCCATGCCCGTGTCATCCACCGATTCTAGGATGGCAGACTGGGCGGTGGAGGCACGTGACATCTGGGACCGCACACAGGATGCCATCCGGGCCTCCAAGGAGAGAATGAGGGTTTCGGCTGATACACACCGGCGCCCCGCTCTGGTCTTTGCTCCTGGTGACTTAGTGTGGCTCTCCGCCCGTAACATCAGGCTGCGAGTTGAGTCCACTAAGTTTGCTCCTCGCTACATTGGCCCGTTTAAGGTTCTGGAACAGGTCAACCCTGTGGTCTACCGTTTGGCTATTCCTCCATGCCTTGGTATCACCGATACTTTCCACGTTTCCCTCTTAAAGCCCGTTCATTTGTCCCGGTTTTCCAAGTCATCTGCTGGGACATCGGGTTCATCCACGGATGAGTTTGAGGTGAATGCTATTGTGGGGTGCAAGGTGATACGTGGCAAGAAATTTTATCTGGTGGACTGGAAGGGTCACGGCCCAGAGGATAGAACCTGGGAGCCTGTGGAGCACATTCGGGCTCTGCTGCTTATCGCAGCTTTTGAGCGTAGTGAGGCTCAAGGAGGGGGGGGGCCCTAGGAGGGGGGGGTAATGTTAGGAGTCGAGTTTCCTCTGCTGCACAGGGGGAATCTCGATCCATGTCTGCTGCGGTCTCCCATTCGGTATCGGCCGCAGTGGGCTCTGCTCAGCGGAGACGTCGCTCCCAGCGTCTCGCTGGGGCTGATTCGGTGCATAGGGTCACTACTGCCTTTTCTGGCTTTCCTATGGTACCCTGCACTGATCTGTGGCGAGCGAGCCTCTCTGGGACTAAGTCCTTGTTTACTCACACTGAGCATGCCCAGGACAGGGTCTCCCATTGGGGGTCGAGGGCCACATGTTCGGTCACATGCTCAGGTGCTGCAGCACATTCCATTGGTCCTTCTGGAAGGTCCTGAAAGGGCAAAACATGCTCAGGTACTGCAGCACTTTCCATTGGTCCTTCTGGAAGGTCCTGAAAGGGCAAAAACTTCAGTAGCAGCTTCCTGTGCTGCAACTATATAAACTGCGCATGACCGCACGGCCATGCGCTAGTATTGTCTTATGTTATGTGCTTTGCGCCAGTGTGGTCACATGTATGTGTGTTCAGGGACCCGGCTGAAATAAGCCCCTAGAATGCTGGCTCCTCCAGCGAGGAGATTGAGTCTGAGTGTATTCAGGGACCCGGCTGAAATAAGCCCCTAGAATGCTGGCTCCTCCGGCGAGGAGTTTTGTGTGTTTGTGTGACCACTGACTGCTCTCTGTTTGGGCAGTTAGCCTGTGCCTCTGTGGAGTCTAACAGGGCACAGTGCTTTCCTTTCACGGCTACTCAGTGAATTAACTGAGTTAGTCTATACCGCCATATAGCTCCACTGTTTGCTAGCAGCAGGTACTCCTGCACGGTGGACCCCGGGCTGCGAACGCACCAATATCAATAAACATCTCTATTTACTCGGTGCGTTCCGCTAGCCCTAACAACATGCGCCTTCTTTTCCAGGAAATTTTCGCCTGCTGAGCGAAATTATGATGTTGGCAATCGAGAGTTGCTAGCCATGAAGTGGGCATTCGAGGAGTGGCGTCATTGGCTTGAAGGAGCTAAGCATCGCGTGGTGGTCTTGACTGATCACAAAAACTTGATTTATCTCGAGTCTGCCAAACGGTTGAATCCTAGACAGGCTCGTTGGTCGCTGTTTTTCTCCCGTTTTGACTTTGTGGTTTCGTACCTTCCGGGCTCTAAAAATGTGAAGGCGGATGCCCTGTCTAGGAGTTTTGTGCCCGATTCTCCGGGTTTGCCTGAGCCGACGGGTATTCTCAAAGAGGGGGTAATTTTGTCTGCCATCTCCCCTGATTTGCGGCGGGTGCTGCAAAAATTTCAGGCTAATAGACCTGACCGTTGCCCAGCGGAGAAACTGTTTGTCCCTGATAGGTGGACGAATAAAGTTATCTCTGAGGTTCATTGTTCGGTGTTGGCTGGTCATCCTGGAATCTTTGGTACCAGAGATTTGGTGGCTAGATCCTTTTGGCGGCCGTCTCTGTCGCGGGATGTGCATTCTTTTGTGCAGTCCTGTGGGATTTGTGCTCGGGCTAAGCCCTGCTGTTCTCGTGCCAGTGGGTTGCATTTGCCCTTGCCGGTCCCGAAGAGGCCTTGGACACATATCTCTATGGATTTTATTTCGGATCTCCCCGTCTCTCAAAGAATGTCGGTCATTTGGGTGGTTTGTGATCGCTTCTCTAAGATGGTCCATTTGGTGCACTTGTCTAAATTGCCTTCCTCCTCTGATTTGGTGCCGTTGTTTTTCCAGCATGTGGTTCGTTTACATGGCATTCCAGAGAACATCGTTTCTGACAGAGGTTCCCAGTTTGTTTCGAGGTTTTGGCGAGCCTTTTGTGCTAGGATGGGCATTGATTTGTCTTTTTCCTCGGCTTTCCATCCTCAGACAAATGGCCAGACTGAACGAACCAATCAGACCTTGGAAACATATCTGAGATGTTTTGTTTCTGCTGATCAGGATGATTGGGTGTCCTTTTTGCCTTTGGCTGAGTTCGCCCTTAATAATCGGGCCAGCTCGGCTACTTTGGTTTTGCCGTTTTTCTGCAATTCTGGGTTCCACCCTCGTTTCTCTTCAGGGCAGGTTGAGTCTTCGGACTGTCCTGGTGTGGATACTGTGGTGGATAGGTTGCAGCAGATTTGGACTCATGTAGTGGACAATCTGACTTTGTCCCAGGAGAAGGCTCAACGTTTCGCTAACCGCAGGCGCTGTGTGGGTCCCCGACTTCGTGTTGGGGATTTGGTTTGGTTGTCATCTCGTTATATTCCTATGAAGGTTTCCTCTCCTAAATTTAAGCCTCGTTTCATTGGTCCATATAGGATTTCTGAGGTTCTTAATCCTGTGTCTTTTCGTTTGACTCTTCAAGCTTCTTTTTCCATCCATAACGTGTTCCATAGGTCATTGTTGCGGAGATACGTGGCACCTGTGGTTCCATCTATTGATCCTCCTGCTCCGGTTTTGGTTGAAGGGGAATTGGAGTATATAGTGGAGAAGATTTTGGATTCTCGTGTTTCGAGACAGAAACTCCAGTATCTGGTTAAGTGGAAAGGTTATGGTCAGGAAGATAATTCCTGGGTCTTTGCCTCTGATGTCCATGCTGCCGATCTGGTTCGTGCCTTTCATGTGGCTCATCCTGATCGGCCTGGGGGCTCTGGTGAGGGTTCGGTGACCCCTCCTCAAGGGGGGGGTACTGTTGTGAATTCTGTGGCAAGCTCCCTCCTGTGGTCGAGAGTGGTACTTCAGCTGGTTCTGTCTATGAGCTTCCTTTGGTGGATGAGAGTGGTACTGCGGCTTCTGAGTTTCCTTCCTCAGGTGATGAGGTTAAGTCTTTAGGTGCTGCTCTATTTAACTCCACCTGGTGCTTTGATCCTGGCCTCCAGTCAATGTTCTAGTATTGGTCTTGCTTCCTCCTGGATCGTTCCTGTGGCCTGTCTATCCTGCATAAGCTAAGTTTTGCTTGTGTTATTTTTGTTTGCCATCTTTTCTGTCCAGCTTGCTATGTTGGTTTTTCTTGCTTGCTGGAAGCTCTGAGACGCAGAGGGAGCACCTCCGTACCGTTAGTCGGTGCGGAGGGTCTTTTTGCCCCTCTGCGTGGTTGTTTGTAGGTTTTTGTGTTGACCGCAAAGCTATCTTTCCTATCCTCGGTCTATTCAGTAAGTCGGGCCTCACTTTGCTAAATCTATTTCATCTCTGTGTTTGTATTTTCATCTTACTCACAGTCATAATATGTGGGGGGCTGCCTTTTCCTTTGGGGAATTTCTCTGAGGCAAGGTAGGCTTATTTTTCTATCTTCAGGGCTAGTTAGTTTCTCAGGCTGTGCCGAGTTGCATAGGGAGCGTTAGGCGCAATCCACGGCTACCTCTAGTGTGGTGTGTGTTATGAAAGGTAATTCAGTACCACAATGGACATAGAGGTCAGAGCACATACAGTGACCTGACAATAACCCAAAAACATAGAACGAGCTCTGAGACGTTAGAACTCTGCTGACCGCAATCCCTAATCCTCTCCAACCACACTAGAGGCAGCCGTGGATTGCGCCTAACGCTCCCTATGCAACTCGGCACAGCCTGAGAAACTAGCTAGCCTGAAGATAGAAAATAAGCCTACCTTGCCTCAGAGAAATCCCCCAAAGGAAAAGGCAGCCCCCACATATAATGACTGTGAGTTAAGATGAAAAGACAAACGTAGAGATGAAATAGATTTAGCAAAGTGAGGCCCGACTTTCTGAACAGAGCGAGGATAGGAAAGGTAACTTTGCGGTCAACACAAAACCCTACAAAAACCACACAAAGGGGGCAAAAAGACCCTCCGTACCGAACTAACGGCACGGAGGTACACCCTCTGCGTCCCAGAGCTTCCAGCAAGCAGGAAAAAACAAATAGACAAGCTGGACAGAAAAAACAGCAAACATAATAGCAAAGCGGAACTTAGCTATGCAGAGCAGCAGGCCACAGGAACGATCCAGGAGGAAACAGGTCCAATACTAGAACATTGACTGGAGGCCAGGATCAAAGCACTAGGTGGAGTTAAATAGAGCAGCACCTAACGACTTCACCACATCACCTGAGGAAGGAAACTCAGAAGCCGCAGTACCACTTTCATCCACCAACGAAAGCTCACAGAGAGAATCAGCCGAAGTACCACTTGTGACCACAGGAGGGAGCTCTGCCACAGAATTCACAACAGGTGTGTTAGGATTAGGGATTGCGGTCAGCAGTGTTCCCACGTCTCAGAGCTCGTCCTTTGTTTTTGGTAATTGTCAAGTCACTTTGTGTGCTCTGAACTTCAATGTCCATTGTGGTTCTGAATTACCTGTTCATAACAGAGCTGTGAAGTATAAAAGGGGATCTGCCTGTTAAATATACTTATTTTTTATATTTATTTATTCCACACTCTTTACCAGATGCGATATTCTTCCGACAAGCCTACAACCTGCAGTAACCACCGATCGACCAAACCGCTGCATGACCATCTCTACCCTCACCTACTGTATTCTCACCCATCCCTTGTAGATTGTGAGCCTTCGCGGGCAGGGTCCTCATTCCTCCTGTACCAGTTATGACTTGTATTGTTTAAGATTATTGTGCTTGTTTTTATGTATACCCCTCCTCACATGTAAAGCGCCATGGAATAAATGGCGCTATAGCAATAAATAATAATAATAATAATATTCAAAAGAAAATGTCACAATGTTTCATACTAAATTTGTAGTGGTTTATTGGAATGTTCACCAACAAGAATCATTGCAGCCAAACAGAATAGGTGAAATAATCAGAAAGAAATTGTTCATTTGTTCAAGTTTGTTCCTCATCTTTCCTGGGACCCTGAATGGTAGGTTGCGTCAAAAGGGTGCTTCTACTCAATACTGAGCAAAGGGTCTGAATACTTATGACCATGTGATATTTCAGTTTTTCTTTTCAAATAAATATGCAAAAATTTCTACATTCTGTTTTTTTCAGTCAAGATGGTGTTAGGGCTAGCGGAACGCACCAAATAATAAGATATATTAAGGTGCGTTCGCAGCCCGGGGTCCACCGTGCAGAGATGGAACCTGCTGCCAAGTAATGACGGACTATATGGCGGTACAATGTGAATACACACACGGGTTAACTTCACCCTGTGTGAAGGAAGCGAACCCTGTTAAGTCACAGGGCCGCGGTACCGCACACAAGAGCGCAAGCAAGGAGTCACCAAGCTCAGTCCCAAGACTTGGGATCCGAGTCCGACTAGACTACTTGCGCTCAACACCGCTAAGGGGGTGTCAGCGTAACCAAAGTAATAATAACAGATGCACAAGACTGCATGCGGTGCTGCACTAGCGGACGCCACTAACCACCCATGCTTGGGTCAGGAAAGCGCTGTGAAAGCGCACGGCGCCGCACTGGCGGTCACAGCAATTAGACGCTGTATGGTGTGTAACGTGCTGGTAGCTAAGTCGGGCGCTAGATAGCAATCACCCACCTTCCGCAAACAGTCATCCAATAGGGAGGGGATTTTAATGAACGACTTTCACTCACAACACACACATGTTTACAAATGTACACTAGCGCATGGCCGTGCGGTCATGAGCAGCTTATATAGCTGCAGCACGTTCAGGACCTTCCAATAAAGGACCAATGGGAACCGCTGCAACATCTGAGCATATGACCCTCGATCTCCAATGGGAGATCTCACCCTGGGCATGCTCAGAAGGGAAAAAGCAGGACTTAGATCTCAAAAGCGTGTGCTTGCCGCTGCCCAGCACTGGCTTCAATGGCAGAAGCAGGCAAATCAGCAGTAACCCTATGCATAGAGTGAGACTGAGCAAGACGCTGGGAACAACGTCTCCGCTGAGCAGACTCCACTGCAGCTGGAGAAGAATGGGAGACTGCAGCAGAGATGGTTCGAGATTCCCCTGTGCAGAGGCGGGAACTCGACACCTAACAGATGGGCTACAGAGTGTACATTAATGAGAAAAAAATGAACTTTTTTGAATTTACCAAATGCCTGCAATGAAACAAAATTGAAAAATGTAAAAGGGTCTGACTACTTTCCTTACCCACTGTACACTCCCTAACAGAAGTTATGTCGCTTATTTATGTTATGTAAATAAAAGCTTATAACCTGATGTCAAATTCATCCATTGGTTGTTTAAATTATTCTTTTCTTACGATTATTTACGTAACATGGATAAGCAACATAATTTCTGTTAGGGAGTGTATATTGCATCAGTGGTCTCACTGTCATTTCTAGGCCCCAAAAATATTTCTTTCTGGACTGGTGTGTGTTTTTATTAATCTGGGAAATAAACAATTGGCATCAGCCATCTCGTTGACATTTCTAGGCCAAATAAATTATTTTTCAGGGCCGCTGTATTTTTTTCTAGTGCTGTTGCAAATAGATAAATCTACTGCAGCACCCCAGAGACCTGGTCATTGCAGTATGGCATTCTGCCGCTAAGGGGAGTAGCGGTACGTCTGATGGCACTAAGGAGTTCTCCTGACCAGGTATCACTAGAACACATTACACTTCACACTCCGGCCACTATGGGCTGGGGAGGAAGTTAGGCAGAAGCTGACTGGGTTGGAACCAGGCAACATCCCGTGGCAGGGGGTGTTGCAGGGAGAAGGCAAAGGGGGGCCCCTGTCAGGTGTGGGAACGTGGCAGGTGCCTAGCGAACAGAACAGAACATAATGGAACCGCGCCTGCACACCCTGCGGCGGTATCCTAAGAAACAGACACGAAGGGAAGGATACTGTGGAAACGTGTAAACGAGATCAAGCACAAAGGAGAGCCAGTAAGAGCCGTGCCGAGAGAGAGAGAGGCAACATCTTGCAGAGGCACGTAGTCGGTGGCCGGAACAACTGACTGGAGTAACTGACTTCAGGCCTTACTTCAAACTCCACTGGACAGTTAGTCATAGGCTGGCTGTCTACCTTACTACACCTACGAATACATAAGGGGCAACATTGGGAGAGGGGCGTCTCTAGGGTCCCTGAAGACCTCCAAGCCTTCCCGTCATAATAGTGGCATCCTAGCCATAACATATCTGGGGGACGTTAGAAACTAGTAACATCTGGAACCAAAGAACGAGAGAGAGAGAGCTGTAGAGAACGAACGAACGAGAACAGCAGTTGTGAGGACTATTCCGAATGCTCAGCAGGATAGGACTACAACACACAGGCACTATTGGTAGGCAACGATTTCCATCTGCGAGGGAAACTCTGGATGTGCCCATCGGACCGGCCGGTCTCTGAGAGCCCTGTTAAATGTACTCTGGATTGAGGATCCTGAAGCCTTCAGTAAAGA
This sequence comes from Ranitomeya imitator, assembly GCF_032444005.1. NCBI lineage: Eukaryota > Metazoa > Chordata > Amphibia > Anura > Dendrobatidae > Ranitomeya > Ranitomeya imitator. The sequence goes on along the minus strand of NC_091283.1, from coordinate 210,371,172 downwards.
GGTAAAGAGACTGCAACCTTGTGTCGTCATTATTGACTGTACCTCACACCATCACCAACCACCTTACTGGGAAGCCCTGGGGACATACTTCACCTGTGGGAAGGTATACCATCCGGCTGCCATTCCATCACCCCAGCGGACCCCATAGCAGCGTCGGTCACCCTGACCGAACACCACAGGTGGCGTCACGAACTCCTGACAGACTGTTCCACTACTTGCATTGGACGCCCCTTAGCAGGGTCGCGGACCGGGTCTAGCCACCATGACAGCCTCAGAACCGAACCAGAGAGGCCCGGTACCGAAATGCGTGGCCCTGTGTCTGGGGGCGCTCCACTACTCTTCTGCCATCTTTTTTCTAGAAGTGTTTCTAGAAGTGGCCATGGTGGTTCTGGTGAAACTGCTGATTTCTCTTTCATATGCTATTCTCAAGAGCAGGCAATGCTTTCAGACTCATTTTGTGGTGGTAAACACTTATCCATGATTAGATAAAAGATTCTGTGTAACAGCATCACTCTTTCAATGCTATATGTCTTATTTTTCAACTCAACTCAAGTGATACTGTTTCTAGAAAACAGCTGACCTTTTTTTTTATTCACAACGAACATTGAGACTTCATATACACCAAAATAACACACATCCAAGATTAAAAAGCTAAAAAAATGCTAATAGAAATCAATTTCCAACGTATGAAAATTGTCTGGGAAGGGAAAATGCAAAGAGAAAATATCGCAATGAAGAATCTCTTTAAAGTGGACATTTCACTGATTTTAATGTGTCAAGATGGCTTTGCCAAGGAATAGTGACTGCAGAGCTGAAAAAAAAGTTTTTTTCCCTTTTATCCTCTTTGTTGTGGAGTTATTGTCTTGTAAAGTTTAGGGTATAATGTATGATAATTCCAAGAGATATTTCACTGAAGGTGTTTACTTCTTCCCCTTCATGACCTTGACCATTCATAAGCAGGAAGCATCATGCAGGGGGAAAAGAAAACACCCCCCACAATAGCTGTAAACTTGGTTCTCTGTGTGAGACATGTAATCACAGACAGTCTTCTCTCCTCCCTGATCGCACTGCAAAGCAGTGCGTGATGGCAAGCACCTTTCAACTTTCATCTCACGTCAGCCAGTATAGAAATAAAATAAAATATAGCCGAGCTGAGCTTTGTCTCATTACAAAACACATTTGCAGCTGCATCTCTCCTCTCACAGTGCTATCATTTCTGATGTATCTCCTCCCACCACACTGACTGCTGTGAGATGAAAGCTGAAAGGTACAGTGTCATGTAAAGTTTGGTAATGCCTTGTCAAAATTACTGTTATTGGGAACAGATAAGCAAGTTGAAGGTGAAGGTGGGCCTGATGAAGGGGGCACCGAAACGCGCGTCGGGGTGGACGACACTCGAAAGTGGGAGCTCGATAGTGGAAGTCATTATAACAATCCTATTAATCTTTGAGTATATTTATCTCCTGCGATGGTGAATATTATAAGTGATAGATTCTGGCCCATATATCACAGACATGCGGCAGGAAAAGTGTTTCCTCAAGTAAATCAATAATGCTCATGATTAAAATTTTGTTCTGTATATTGTCATGTAATATCTGTATGTGTTTTTCTGCATTAGCTGACTAAATCATTACTACTTTCTATAGACTAAATGTTATAGGGCTATGTAATTTTTCTGCATTATCACTTTACATATAAATATTGTCTTATTCTGTGTTGGCATGAATTCTACATGAGTTATATATGTGACATGATGACATCTTAATGGGGCAATTTTATGGGCTTCACATAGACATCTGCTTGCCTGAACTACCTCCCCTCTCGACATTAGTTAATACCTTCCTGTGCACCCCTTGTTTTTATTAATATTAGGGTTGGGCGACTTTTAGTTTTTTAGGGTCGAGTCAGGTTTCGCGAAACCCGACTATCTCAAAAGTCGAGTCGAGTGAAATCGGCCGATTATCGCGAAAAGTCGGGGATCGACCGAAACACGAAACCCAATGCAAGTTAATGGGGGAGCATAGTCGGCAGTGAGTGGAGGCCAGGAAAACACCTACAGTGCCCATTTTAATGGCAAAAACATACATTCTTGTTACTGAAGCTTGTCAATCTTAATTTACCTTATAATAATAGTAAGGCATTGGAAATTGGGGGTCATTTGGCTAAAGTTGTGGGGGGTAGGGCTGGTTCAAGTATTTAGTGGGCCCAGGAAATCTGGACCACGTCACGGCAGTGGAGCAGGGAGAGGTAAGTATTTAAACTTTGCAAGTGCTGTGATCCTGAGCAAGCAGGGGGGGCCCACTCATTGACATTGGCACTGGCACAGGGCCCCTCAAAGTACGGCGGTGTGTTTGCACGGCGGGGGCGCCTCCCACCGGCAGCGACACTTTTGCGTACTATGAGGGGCCCTGTGCCAGTGATGTCGCCAACGAGTTCCCCCCCACACCTGATGAAGGAACCTGCACTTTCATCTGCACCTTCCTCTTTGTCCACGTGTAAGGTGTTATGGTATGCGGGAAGGATAACCTGACTCTCAGCAGGGTCACAATCTTAATGTGTAGCGTGCACGGGGAATGTTGCGTTATGGGTCAATGTACCAGCAGACTCATCTATCACTGGCTGGGCAATGGGCAGGATGAGGAGGAAACACAGATATAGGCCCAAATAATAAAGTGGGCTAAATGCAGTTCAAAATTAGTAACAGGACTAACCAGGGGGCATTGCTTTGTTCAGTGGAGTACAACTGTACTCTTGGAGCGGCAGACACCGTCTCTACAACCCAGATCCAACTTGTAGGCCTAATGCAGTGTTGTTTCAACAACTACTTAACGAGAGCCTGAAAATGGAATTTCAGGACAAGAAACCATGAGAACAGCACAGAACGGCATACACCGTTAGTAGGCCCCAACCACACTAGTAGGTGAAATTCAATGTAATATTAACAACTACTTAAGGAGAGCCTGAAAATGGAATTTCAGGACAGGAAACCAGGAGAACAGCAAGGAGCGGCAGACACCGTTATTAGGCCCCAACCCAACTAGTAGGCCAAATGCAGTTGTTCCATTTAACAACTATTTAACAAGAGCCTGAAGATGGAAGCTCAGGAAAGACAACCAGGAGAACACCTTGGAGCGGCAGACACCGTTAGTAGGCCCCAACCAAACTAGTAGCCCCACTGCAGTTGTTCGATTAAAAAACTATTTAACGAGAGCCTGAAGATTGAAGCTCAGGAAAGGCAACCAGGACAACACCTTGGAGAGGCAGACACTGTTAGTAGGCCCCAACCAAACTAGTAGCCCCACTGCAGTTGTTCGACTAAAAAACTATTTAACAAGAGCCTGAAGATTAGGGTTGAGCGAAACGGGTCGTTCATTTTCAAAAGTCGCCGACTTTTGGCAAAGTCGGGTTTCATGAAACCCGATCCGTCCCCTGTGCGGGGTCGGCCATGCGGTACGTGACTTTCGCCAAAGTCGCGTTTCAATGACGCGAAAAGCGCCATTTCTCAGCCAATGAAGGTAAACGCAGAGTGTGGGCAGCGTGATGACATAGGTCCTGGTCCCCACCATCTTAGAGAAGGGCATTGCAGTGATTGGCTTGCTGTCTGTGGCGTCACAGGGGCTATAAAGGGGCGTTCCCGCCAACCGCCATGTTACTGCTGCTGATCTGAGTTTAGGGAGAGGTTGCTGCCGCTTCGTCAGAAGCAGGGATAGCGTTAGGCAGGGTCCATTAACCACCAAACCGCTTGTGCTGTAGCGATATCCACTGCCCAACACCACCTTCGGTGTGCAGGGACAGTGGAAGCTACATTTTTTTTTTTTTCCCCTCAGCGCTGTAGCTCATTGGGCTGCCCTAGAAGGCTCCCTGATAGCTGCATTGCTGTGTGTACGCCGCTGTGCATACCAACTGCTTTTTTCAAAGCACAAATCCTCTTGTTCCTTCCTTTCTGCACAGCTATCTTTTTTGTTTGTCCACACTTTTTATTTAATTTGTGCATCAGTCCACTCCTTATTGCTGCCTGCCATACCTGGCTGAGATTACTGCAGGGAGATAGTAATTGTTGGACACTCCCTGTTTTTTTTTTTTTTTTTTTGTGGGAGATTAAGATTGACATTTCTGCTAGAGTGCCATCCCTGTGTGTGCCATCTCTCACTCAGTGGGCCATAGAAAGCCTATTTATTTTTTTGCTTGATTTGGGTTCTAAAATCTACCTGAAAAAATCACTACGTCAATCAGTGGGAGAAAAATATTGGCCTCAGGGCTTGTGTGCCACTCTTGACTCCTGTGTGTGCCATCTCTCAGTCAGTGGGCCATAGAAAGCCTATTTATTTTTTTGCTTGATTTGGGTTCTAAAATCTACCTGAAAAAATCACTACATCAATCAGTGGGAGAAAAATATTGGCCTCAGGGCTTGTGTGCCACTCCTGACTCCTGTGTGCATCATCACTCACTCAGTGGGCCATAGAAAGCCCATTTTTTTTTTTTTTGCTTTATTTGGGTTCTAAATTCTACCTGAAAAAATCAATAAATCAATCAGTGGGAGATTAATATTGGCCTTTGGGCTTGTGTGCCAGTCCTAAGCGTGCCATCTCTCTCTCTCAGATAGTGGGCCATAGAAAGCCTATTTATTATTTTTTTTATTGGGTGTATAAATTTTCCCTGGAACAAAAAAAAAAAAAGTGGGAGATTAATATTGGCCTCTGGGCTTGTGTGCCAGTCCTGAGCGTGCCGTCTCTCTCACAAATAGTGGGCCATAGAAAGCCTATTTATTTTATTTTTTTTGGTTTTATAAATTCTCCCTGAAAAAAAAAAGGGAGATTAATATTGGCATTTGGGCTTGTGTGCCAGTCCTAAGCGTGCCATCTCTCTCTCTCAGATAGTGGGCCATAGAAAGCCTATTTATTATTTTTTTTATTGGGTTTATAAATTTTCCCTGGAACAAAAAAAAAAAGTGGGAGATTAATATTGGCCTCTGGGCTTGTGTGCCAGTCCTGAGCGTGCCATCTCTCTCACAAATAGTGGGCCATAGAAAGCCTATTTATTTTTTTTTTTTTTGGTTTTATAAATTCTCCCTGAAAAAAAAAAGGGAGATTAATATTGGCCTTTGGGCTTGTGTGCCAGTCCTAAGCGTGCCATCTCTCTCTCTCAGATAGTGGGCCATAGAAAGCCTATTTATTTATTTTTTTATTGGGTTTATAAATTTTCCCTGAAAAAAAATAAAAAGTGGGAGATTAATATTGGCCTCTGGGCTTGTGTGCCAGTCCTGAGCGTGCCATCTCTCTCACAAATAGTGGGCCATAGAAAGCCTATTTATGTTTTTGGTTGATTTGGGTTCTAAATTCTACCTGAAAAAATGAATAAATCAATCAGTGGGAGATAAATATTGGCCTCTGGGCTTGTGTGCCACTCCTGACTCCTGTGTGCATCATCTCTCACTCAGTGGGCCATAGAAAGCCTTTTTTTGTTTTATTTGTTTTCTAAATTCTCCCTGAAAAAATCATTTTATTTTATTTGGTTTCTAAATTCTTCCTGAAAAAAATCATTTTATTCTATTATTTTTTTTTCCTAAAGTCTCCCTGAAAAAAAAACAAAAAACAAATCAGTGGGTGTTAGGAGTCGAGTTTCCTCTGCTGCACAGGGGGAATCTCGATCCATCTCCGCTGCGGTCTCCCATTCTCCTCCAGCCGCAGTGGAGTCTGCTCAGCAGGGACGTCGATCCCAGCGTCTCGCTCAGTCTGACTCTGTGAGAAGAGTTACTGCTGCTTCTCCAGCTTCTGCCTTTAAAGCCTATACTGGTCAGCAGCGAGCGGACTTCTCTGGGACTAAGTCCTTATCTGCACACACTGAGCATGCCCAGGGCAAGATCTCCCGTTGGAGATCGAGGGTCATGTGCTCAGGCTCTGCGGCACATTCCATTGGTCCTCTTGGCAGGTCTTGGAAGGGAAAAAGTTCTATAGCCACTTCCTGTGCTGCAGCTATATAAACTGCGCATGACCGCACGGCCATGCGCTAGTATCAAGTCATATGTGCTTTGCGCCAGTGTGGTTAGCATAAGTGTGTTCAGGGACCCGGCTGAAATAAGCCCCTAGAATACCGGCACCTCCGGTGAGGAGATTGTATGAGTGTGTTCAGGGACCCGGCTGAAATAAGCCCCTAGAATACCGGCTTCTCCGGTGAGGAGATTGCGTGTTGCTTAACCACAGACTGCTATCAGCTTGGCAGTAAGCTTGTGCTCCTGTGAGGCTAACAGGGCGCAGTGCTTTCCTCTCGCGGCTGCTCTGTGAGGTAACAGAGCTAGTCTACACCGCCATATTACATAGTAACATAGTAACATAGTTAGTAAGGCCGAAAAAAGACATTTGTCCATCCAGTTCAGCCTATATTCCATCATAATAAATACCCAGATCTACGTCCTTCTACAGAACCTAATAATTGTATGATACAATATTGTTCTGCTCCAGGAAGACATCCAGGCCTCTCTTGAACCCCTCGACTGAGTTCGCCATCATCACCTCCTCAGGCAAGCAATTCCAGATTCTCACTGCCCTAACAGTAAAGAATCCTCTTCTGTGTTGGTGGAAAAACCTTCTCTCCTCCAGACGCAAAGAATGCCCCCTTGTGCCCGTCACCTTCCTTGGTATAAACAGATCCTCAGCGAGATATTTGTATTGTCCCCTTATATACTTATACATGGTTATTAGATCGCCCCTCAGTCGTCTTTTTTCTAGACTAAATAATCCTAATTTCGCTAATCTATCTGGGTATTGTAGTTCTCCCATCCCCTTTATTAATTTTGTTGCCCTCCTTTGTACTCTCTCTAGTTCCATTATATCCTTCCTGAGCACCGGTGCCCAAAACTGGACACAGTACTCCATGTGCGGTCTGACTAGGGATTTGTACAGAGGCAGTATAATGCTCTCATCATGTGTATCCAGACCTCTTTTAATGTACCCCATGATCCTGTTTGCCTTGGCAGCTGCTGCCTGGCACTGGCTGCTCCAGGTAAGTTTATCATTAACTAGGATCCCCAAGTCCTTCTCCCTGTCAGATTTACCCAGTGGTTTCCCGTTCAGTGTGTAATGGTGATATTGATTCCCTCTTCCCATGTGTATAACCTTACATTTATCATTGTTAAACCTCATCTGCCACCTTTCAGCCCAAGTTTCCAACTTATCCAGATCCATCTGTAGCAGAATACTATCTTCTCTTGTATTAACTGCTTTACATAGTTTTGTGTCATCTGCAAATATCGATATTTTACTGTGTAAACCTTCTACCAGATCATTAATGAATATGTTGAAGAGAACAGGTCCCAATACTGACCCCTGCGGTACCCCACTGGTCACAGCGACCCAGTTAGAGACTATACCATTTATAACCACCCTCTGCTTTCTATCACTAAGCCAGTTACTAACCCATTTACACACATTTTCCCCCAGACCAAGCATTCTCATTTTGTGTACCAACCTCTTGTGCGGCACGGTATCAAACGCTTTGGAAAAATCGAGATATACCACGTCCAATGACTCACCGTGGTCCAGCCTATAGCTTACCTCTTCATAAAAACTGATTAGATTGGTTTGACAGGAGCGATTTCTCATAAACCCATGCTGATATGGAGTTAAACAGTTATTCTCATTGAGATAATCCAGAATAACATCCCTCAGAAACCCTTCAAATATTTTACCAACAATAGAGGTTAGACTTTCTGGCCTATAATTTCCAGGTTCACTTTTAGAGCCCTTTTTGAATATTGGCACCACATTTGCTATGCGCCAGTCCTGCGGAACAGACCCTGTCGCTATAGAGTCACTAAAAATAAGAAATAATGGTTTATCTATTACATTACTTAGTTCTCTTAGTACTCGTGGGTGTATGCCACCATATTGTGCCACCATTCACTAGCAGCAGGTTCTTCCTGCACGGTGGACCCCGGGCTGCGAACGCACCATTAATAATAAATATCTATTTCTACTCGGTGCGTTCCGCTAGCCCTAACATAATACTAGCGCCAGGGTCTGGCTAGTAAATGGCGGACGGTCAGCGTCTACAGCAGTACATCCAGCAGCTGGAGGGTAGGTTGGCGGCTCTCGAGCGCACAACCTCAGCTGTGGACGTTACTGCTGTCGCTGTTCAGGCTGCAAGTGCAGCTGCAGCCAGTTTGTCCGCTGCCACCCCTGCTCCGACCTTATCCCGTCTCCCGCTTCCAGACAAGTTTGCTGGTGACATTAAGCTATGTCGGGGATTCGTGAGCCAGTGCTCCATACATCTCGAGCTGCTGGCTGCACGTTTTCCTACGGAACGGGCGAAAGTGGGATTCATTATATCTCTCTTGTCGGGCAGGGCGTTGGAGTGGGCAACGCCGCTTTGGGAACGTGGTGATCATGTGGTACAGAGTGCTCCTATCTTCCTGGACGCTCTGAGGCAGGTCTTTCTGGGACCCCGTGTCACCCACGATACCGCGCTCCAATTGTTGGCAATTACTCAGGCTTCGTCCATGGTCAGCCAGTTTGCCATCCTATTCCGGACTCTAGCTTCTGAGCTGGAATGGCCGGATAAAGTCCTTATTCCGGTGTTCTGGAAAGGACTGGCAGATCATGTGAAGGACGCCTTGGCCACCAGGGAGATTCCCGCCACACTGGAGGAGCTTATTACTATAGCTACCCGCATCGATCTCCATTTTAACGAGCGGAGGTTGGAGCGGACCCAGTGTAGGCAGAGGTTTCGGCTGGCTCCCACCTTTGCCAAACCTCTAGAATCTCCTGTTATGGCGTCCGACTCCCATGAGGCCATGGAGGTTTCTCGAGCGGGACCTAGGTCTCAGACCGTTCGAGTACCTGTGGTATGTAAAAATTGCCAGCAACCGGGACATTACGCTAATAAATGTCCACGGCGGTCGGGAAAACGATCGCGTCTAGTGTCCATTGGAGGAGGTTCACTGGACACTGCGGCATTTTCCTCAAAATTGTCCTTTAAAGGGACAATCCTGTTAGGCACATCCACTCTTACAGTAGAGCTTTGTGTGGATTCAGGAGCAGAGGGAAATTTTATGTCTTCTGCTTTTGCACTGCGCCACGCAATACCTCTGGTTATGCTTGCCAAACCAGTAACCGTTAGAGTGGTGAATGGGTCGACACTTCCATTACAGATCACACATCAGACTGTCCCTTTCACGTTAGCCATGTCCCCATCCCACCAGGAGATTATTTCCCTTCTTGTCCTTCCCGAGGGAATGGATGAGATTCTGCTGGGAATACCCTGGCTCCGTTTCCACTCCCCACATATTGAGTGGACCTCTGGGAGGATATTGGGTTGGAGTGAATCCTGTAAGGGCAGATGTGTGAAAGAGTGCGTTCAGGTTTCCACCACTGAGATACCCGCAGATCTCTCTACTCTCCCCAAATACTATTGGTCTTATGCTGACGTCTTCTCCAAAAAGGCCGCGGAGACCCTTCCGCCTCACCGTCCCTATGACTGTCCTATAGATCTCTTGCCTGGAGCAGAACCTCCTCGGGGACGTGTCTATCCCCTCTCTCTCCCGGAGACGGAGGCTATGTCCCAATACATCCAGGAGAATTTGGCAAGAGGATTTATTAGGAAGTCAGTGTCACCAGCAGGGGCAGGGTTCTTCTTCGTACAGAAGAAGAATGGAGAATTGCGTCCTTGCATAGACTACAGGGGTCTTAACGCCATCACCATTAAGAATAAGTACCCGCTGCCCCTGATTTCTGAGCTTTTTGATAGGCTACGGGGAGCTAAGGTATTTACCAAATTAGACCTGCGGGGAGCTTATAACCTGATTCGCATTCGTGAGGGGGACGAATGGAAGACGGCGTTTAACACCAGAGATGGGCACTATGAGTATCTGGTGATGCCCTTCGGGTTCTGTAACGCCCCAGCCGTTTTCCAAGACTTTGTCAACGACATCTTCCGGGATATGCTTTCCACCTCGGTCGTAGTCTATCTGGATGATATTCTCATCTTCTCTCCAGATATTGACTCCCACCGGAGAGATGTTGGCAGAGTCTTCGACCTCTTACGGGCAAACTCTCTTTACGCAAAGTTGGAGAAGTGTGTGTTTGAGCAGGAGTCTTTACCTTTCCTGGGCTATATCATCTCTGCCCAGGGATTGGCTATGGATCCTGCCAAACTACAGGCTGTGATGGACTGGCAAGAACCTCATTCACTTAAAGCGGTGCAGTGCTTTATGGGGTTCATTAATTATTACCGCCAGTTCATTCCCCATTTCTCAACTTTGGTAGCTCCCTTGGTAGCCCTTACCAAGAAGGGAGCAAATCCCAAAGTGTGGTCTGAAGAGGTCTCCAGGGCCTTTTCTTCTACTAAGTCTCATTTTGCTAGCGCTCCCATCCTACATCGTCCCGATGTCGATAAGCCGTTTATAATGGAGGTGGATGCCTCTTCCGTTGGTGCTGGAGCAGTCCTCTTCCAAAAGGATGCTCAAGGTCGGAAGCATCCGTGCTTCTTCTTCTCCAAGACCTTCACACCAGCGGAGAGGAATTATTCCATCGGGGACAGGGAGTTGCTAGCGATGAAATTGGCTTTCTCTGAGTGGAGACATCTCTTGGAGGGGGCTCGTTTTCCCTTTCAAGTATTTACAGACCACAAAAATTTGCTATATTTGCAAACAGCCCAGCGGCTAAATTCTCGCCAGGCCAGATGGTCCTTATTCTTCTCCCGATTCCACTTCACCCTCCATTATGTCGCTGGGGAGAAGAACATTCGAGCTGATGCTCTTTCTCGCTCTGTTGTGTCATCTGAGGAGGAGGAAGGAGAGCCTCGGCTTATTGTTCCTTCTGAGAGCTTGAGAACCGTGGCTCCGGTGTCGCTTGAGTCTGTGCCTCCGGGCAAGACTTTTGTGCCCATAAATTTGCGACCGGAGGTTCTCTCTTGGGCTCATTCCTCCAGGGTGGGTGGACACTTTGGGACAAAAAGGACATCTGAGCTGCTGACGAGGACGTACTGGTGGCCGCATATGCTGCGAGATGTCAGAGATTACGTTCTGGCGTGTGTCTCATGCGCCAAAAATAAGTCTCCTCGACAACGGCCGTCTGGGTTACTCTATCCCTTGCCGGTGGCAGACAGGCCCTGGGAGATGGTCGGGATGGACTTTGTAGTGGGTTTGCCCAAGTCTCGCGGCTGTACCGTCATTTGGGTTATTACCGATCATTTCTCGAAAATGGTGCACTTGGTGCCGCTCCCACAGTTACCTTCTGCACGGGCCTTGGCAGCGTTGTTCTTAAGACACATCTTCCGCCTACACGGCATGCCAGACAAAATTGTCAGTGACCGGGGTCCCCAGTTTGCGTCTCGGTTCTGGAGAGAGCTTTGTCGTCTTCTCAGCATTGAGTTAAATCTCTCTTCCGCATATCATCCCGAGACGAATGGGTTGGTAGAGAGGGCCAATCAGACTCTGGTCACATATCTACGACATTTTGTTTCTGCCAGGCAGGATGACTGGGCATCTTTATTACCATGGGCAGAGTTCGCCCTTAATAACGCTGTAGCCGACTCCACCGGTCAGACTCCTTTCCTCCTTAATTACGGCCAGCATCCGCGGGTTCCTGTGCCTATGCCCGTGTCCTCTGCTGACTCCAGGGTGGCAGACTGGGCAGTGGAGGCACGGGACATTTGGGACCGCACTCAGGATGCCATTCGGGCCTCGAAGGAGAGAATGAGGTCCTCCGTCGATGCACATCGGCGCCCTGCCCCGACCTTTGCTCCTGGCGACTTGGTGTGGCTCTCCGCCCGTAACATCAGGCTGCGAGTTGAGTCCACTAAATTTGCTCCTCGCTACTTGGGCCCATTCAAGGTCCTCGAGCAGGTTAATCCTGTGGTCTATCGTTTGGCCCTTCCGCCACACCTGGGTATCACCGACACCTTTCATGTGTCCCTCTTGAAACCCGTGTATATGTCCCGGTTCTCCGAGTCATCTGCTGGGACATCGGGTTCGTCTTCGGACGATTATGAGGTGAACGCTATTTTGGGGTGCAAGGTGGTGCGTGGTAAAAAATTTTATTTGGTGGACTGGAAGGGTTATGGTCCCGAGGACAGGTCCTGGGAGCCTGTTGAGCACATTCGGGCTCCGCAGCTCATTGCTGCCTTCGAACGTAGCGAGGCCCAAGGAGGGGGGGTAATGTTAGGAGTCGAGTTTCCTCTGCTGCACAGGGGGAATCTCGATCCATCTCCGCTGCGGTCTCCCATTCTCCTCCAGCCGCAGTGGAGTCTGCTCAGCAGGGACGTCGATCCCAGCGTCTCGCTCAGTCTGACTCTGTGAGAAGAGTTACTGCTGCTTCTCCAGCTTCTGCCTTTAAAGCCTATACTGGTCAGCAGCGAGCGGACTTCTCTGGGACTAAGTCCTTATCTGCACACACTGAGCATGCCCAGGGCAAGATCTCCCGTTGGAGATCGAGGGTCATGTGCTCAGGCTCTGCGGCACATTCCATTGGTCCTCTTGGCAGGTCTTGGAAGGGCAAAAGTTCTATAGCCACTTCCTGTGCTGCAGCTATATAAACTGCGCATGACCGCACGGCCATGCGCTAGTATCAAGTCATATGTGCTTTGCGCCAGTGTGGTTAGCATAAGTGTGTTCAGGGACCCGGCTGAAATAAGCGCCTAGAATACCGGCACCTCCGGTGAGGAGATTGTATGAGTGTGTTCAGGGACCCGGCTGAAATAAGCCCCTAGAATACCGGCTTCTCCGGTGAGGAGATTGCGTGTTGCTTAACCACAGACTGCTATCAGCTTGGCAGTAAGCTTGTGCTCCTGTGAGGCTAACAGGGCGCAGTGCTTTCCTCTCGCGGCTGCTCTGTGAGGTAACAGAGCTAGTCTACACCGCCATATTGTGCCACCATTCACTAGCAGCAGGTTCTTCCTGCACGGTGGACCCCGGGCTGCGAACGCACCATTAATAATAAATATCTATTTCTACTCGGTGCGTTCCGCTAGCCCTAACAGTGGGAGATTAATATTGCCCTTTCTGCTTGTGTGCCAGTCTTGACTCCTGGGTGTGCCATCTCTCTCTCTCTCTCCAATTGTGGGCCATAGAAAGCCTATTATTTTTTTAGCTTGATTTGGGTTCCAAAATCTACCTGAAAAAATCACTACATCAATCAGTGGGAGATAAATATTGGCCTCTGGGCTTGTGTGCCACTCCTGACTCCTGTGTGCGTCATCTCTCACTCAGTGGGCCATAGAAAGCCTTTTTTTGTTTTATTTGTTTTCTAAATTCTCCCTGAAAAAATTATTTTATTTTATTTGGTTTCTAAATTCTTCCTGAAAAAATCATTTTATTCTATTATTTTTTTTTCCTAAAGTCTCCCTGAAAAAAAAACAAAAAACAAATCAGTGGGAGATTAATACTGCCCTTTCTGCTTGTGTGCCAGTCTTGACTCCTGGGTGTGCCATCTCTCTCTCTCTCTCCAATTGTGGGCCATAGAAAGCCTATTATTTTTTTAGCTTGATTTGGGTTCCAAAATCTACCTGAAAAAATCACTACATCAATCAGTGGGAGATAAATATTGGCCTCTGGGCTTGTGTGCCACTCCTGACTCCTGTGTGCGTCATCTCTCACTCAGTGCGCCATAGAAAGCCTTTTTTTGTTTTATTTGTTTTCTAAATTCTCCCTGAAAAAATCATTTTATTTTATTTGGTTTCTAAATTCTTCCTGAAAAAATCATTTTATTCTATTATTTTTTTTTCCTAAAGTCTCCCTGAAAAAAAAAAAAAAAAGAAATCAGTGGGAGATTTATATTGCCCTTTCTGCTTGTGTGCCAGTCTTGACTCCTGGGTGTGCCATCTCTCTCTCTCTCTCTCTCCAATTGTGGGCCATAGAAAGCCTATTATTTTTTTAGCTTGATTTGGGTTCCAAAATCTACCTGAAAAAATCACTACATCAATCAGTGGGAGATAAATATTGGCCTCTGGGCTTGTGTGCCACTCCTGACTCCTGTGTGCGTCATCTCTCACTCAGTGGGCCATAGAAAGCCTTTTTTTGTTTTATTTGTTTTCTAAATTCTCCCTGAAAAAATCATTTTATTTTATTTGGTTTCTAAATTCTTCCTGAAAAAATCATTTTATTCTATTATTTTTTTTTCCTAAAGTCTCCCTGAAAAAAAACAAAAACAAATCAGTGGGAGATTAATATTGCCCTTTCTGCTTGTGTGCCAGTCTTGACTCCTGGGTGTGCCATCTCTCTCTCTCTCTCTCCAATTGTGGGCCATAGAAAGCCTATTAATTTTTTAGCTTGATTTGGGTTCCAAAATCTACCTGAAAAAATCACTACATCAATCAGTGGGAGATAAATATTGGCCTTTGGGCTTGTGTGCCACTCCTGACTCCTGTGTGCGTCATCTCTCACTCAGTGGGCCATAGAAAGCCTTTTTTTGTTTTATTTGTTTTCTAAATTCTCTCTGAAAAAATCATTTTATTTTATTTGGTTTCTAAATTCTTCCTGAAAAAATCATTTTATTCTATTATTTTTTTTTCCTAAAGTCTCCCTGAAAAAAAAAAAAAAACAAATCAGTGGGAGATTAATATTGCCCTTTCTGCTTGTGTGCCAGTCTTGACTCCTGGGTGTGCCATCTCTCTCTCTCTCTCCAATTGTGGGCCATAGAAAGCCTATTATTTTTTTAGCTTGATTTGGGTTCTAAAATCTTCCTGAAAAAATCACTACATCAATCAGTGGGAGATAAATATTGGCCTCTGGGCTTGTGTGCCACTCCTGACTCCTGTGTGCGTCATCTCTCACTCAGTGGGCCATAGAAAGCCTTTTTTTGTTTTATTTGTTTTCTAAATTCTCCCTGAAAAAATCATTTTATTTTATTTGGTTTCTAAATTCTTCCTGAAAAAATCATTTTATTCTATTATTTTTTTTTCCTAAAGTCTCCCTGAAAAAAACAAAAAAAACAAATCAGTGGGAGATTAATATTGCCCTTTCTGCTTGTGTGCCAGTCTTGACTCCTGGGTGTGCCATCTCTCTCTCTCTCTCCAATTGTGGGCCATAGAAAGCCTATTATTTTTTTAGCTTGATTTGGGTTCCAAAATCTACCTGAAAAAATCACTACATCAATCAGTGGGAGATGAATATTGGCCTCTGGGCTTGTGTGCCACTCCTGACTCCTGTGTGCGTCATCTCTCACTCAGTGGGCCATAGAAAGCCTTTTTTTGTTTTATTTGTTTTCTAAATTCTCCCTGAAAAAATCATTTTATTTTCTTTGGTTTCTAAATTCTTCCTGAAAAAATCATTTTATTCTATTTTTTTTTTCCTAAAGTCTCCCTGAAAAAAAAAAAAAAAATCAAATCAGTGGGAGATTAATATTTACATTTGTGCTTCAGTGACAGTCCTGCGTGTGTGGCATCTCTCTCATTTGTTGCCACCAACAACAGAGTGTGTAACATTTTGCCTGATTTCCGTTGTGGTCTCACTCACCTGTAAAGGGGTAGCTAAATCATACTGAAGTTATAGCTCACCGTGTAAGTTGTGTGACAGCAACAAATACCGTTAGTTTGTTTACGTTTTTAAAACAATGAGGAAGTCTGGTGGAAGAGGTCGTGGCCGGGGGCGTTCATTGTCAGCTGGTAATGAGGGTAGTGGTAGTGGTGGAGCATCAGCTGGTTGTGGAAAAAAAACTATTGCACCTAAGTCTGGAGCTGTGGAGCCAGGTTCGTCGTCTGGCTACACAAGGCCTCGAACGCTCCCTTTTCTGGGAGTAGGAAAACCGCTTTTAAAGCCGGAGCAGCAAGAGCAAGTTTTGGCTTATCTTGCTGACTCAGCCTCTAGCTCTTTTGCCTCCTCTCGTGAAACTGGTAAATGTCAAAGCAGCGCGTCGTTAGTGGATGTTCACGGTCAGGGACAAGTCGCTTCCTTGTCCTCTTCAGCAAAAACAACAACAGAGAAGAATGCAGCAGGCGACACAACAGGTTACTCCATGGAGCTCTTTACACATACCGTCCCTGGCTTAGAAAGTGAAGCAGTTAACAGTCCATGCCCATTACAAGTTGAATCTGACATGGAGTGCACTGATGCACAGCCACAGTCAGACTACTATGCTGGTCCTTTGACTCAGACCACAACATTGCCCTCGCAGGGTGATGATCAAGAATCAGACCCTGATGAGACTATGTTGCCCCATCACGAACGCTATACCACCGACCGACACGG
Source organism: Ranitomeya imitator (assembly GCF_032444005.1). Lineage (NCBI taxonomy): Eukaryota > Metazoa > Chordata > Amphibia > Anura > Dendrobatidae > Ranitomeya > Ranitomeya imitator. The sequence continues at coordinate 210,354,995 of NC_091283.1, read as the reverse complement.
TGACACAGATGAAGTTGCACACGAGCTACAAGAAGAGGTAATAGATGACCCAGTTCTTGACCCCGATTGGCAGCCATTGGGGGAACAGGGTGCAGGCGGCATCAGTTCTGAAGCGGAGGAGGAGGGGCCGCAGCAGGCATCAACATCGCAACAGGTTCCATCTGCCGGGCCCGTATCTTGCCCAAAACGCGTGGCAAAGCCAAAACCTGTTGGAGGACAGCGTGGCCATCCGGTTAAAGCTCAGTCTGCAATGCCTGAAAAGGTATCCGATGCTAGAAAGAGTGCAGTCTGGCATTTTTTTAAACAACATCCAATTGATCAGCGCAAAGTCATCTGTCAAAAATGTTCAACTACCTTAAGCAGAGGACAGAATCTGAAAAGTCTCAATACAAGTTGCATGCATAGACATTTAACCACCATGCATTTGCAAGCCTGGACTAACTACCAAACGTCCCTTAAGGTTGTAGCACCCTCGGCCAATGAAGCTAGTCAGCAACGCAACATCCCTTCCGGCAGTGTAGGGCCACCATTTTCCGCACCACCTGCAGTATCTGTGCAGGTTTCTTTGCCAGGCCAAAGCAGTCAGGGTCAGGGAATCACCAGTTTCGTAGTAGGAAACACTGCATCTAGGGCACCGGCGGCAACAATACCATCTCCCACCGTCTCTCAGTCTGCCATGTCCACCGGCACCCCCGCTAGTTCCACGATCTCCAGCTCTCCAGTCCAGCTCACCCTACATGAGACTATGGTTAGAAAAAGGAAGTACTTAGCGTCGCATCCGCGTACACAGGGTTTGAACGCCCACATAGCTAGACTAATCTCGTTAGAGATGATGCCCTACCGGTTAGTTGAAAGCGAAGCTTTCAAAGCCCTGATGGACTACGCTGTACCACGCTACGAGCTACCCAGTCGACACTTTTTTTCCAGAAAAGCCATCCCATCCCTCCACCAGCATGTTAAAGAGCGCATCGTCCATGCACTCAGGCAATCTGTGAGCACAAAAGTGCACCTGACAACAGATGCATGGACCAGTAGGCATGGCCAGGGACGTTACGTGTCCATCACGGCACACTGGGTGAATGTTGTGGATGCAGGGTCCACAGGGGACAGCAAGTTTGGTACAGTTCTGCCTAGCCCACGGTCTAGGAAACAGTTGGCTGTAGCCGTTCGCACCCCCTCCTCCTCCTCTTCGTCCTCCTGCAGAAGCGAGAGCTCGTCCACAGACCGCAGTCGCACAACCACTCCATCCGCAGCTGCCACTGTTGCACACCAGGTCTCCCATTATGGGGCAGCTACTGGCAAACGTCAGCAGGCTGTATTGGCTATGAAGTGTTTGGGCGACAACAGACACACCGCGGAAGTTCTGTCCGAGTTCTTGCAGAAAGAAACGCAGTCGTGGCTGGGCACTGTAGATCTTGAGGCAGGCAAGGTAGTGAGTGATAACGGAAGGAATTTCATGGCTGCCATCTCCCTTTCCCAACTGAAACACATTCCTTGCCTGGCTCACACCTTAAACCTGGAGGTGCAGTGCTTCCTGAAAAGTTATCCGGGGTTATCCGACCTGCTCCTCAAAGTGCGTGGACTTTGCTCACATATCCGCCGTTCGCCCGTACACTCCAGCCGTATGCAGACCTATCAGCGTTCTTTGAACCTTCCCCAGCATCGCCTAATCATAGACGTTGCAACAAGGTGGAACTCAACACTGCACATGCTTCAGAGACTGTGCGAACAGAGGCGGGCTGTTATGTTTTTGTGGGAGGATACACATACACGGGCAGGCAGTAGGATGGCAGACATGGAGTTGTCAGGTGTGCAGTGGTCGAAGATTCAAGACATGTGTCAAGTCCTTCAGTGTTTTGAGGAATGCACACGGCTGGTTAGTGCAGACAACGCCATAATAAGCATGAGCATCCCCCTAATGCGTCTGCTGATGCAAAGTTTGACGCACATAAAGGATCAGGCGTTTGCAGCTGAGGAAGAGGAAAGCCTTGATGACAGTCAGCCATTGTCTGGCCAGGGCAGTGTACAGGACGAGTTAGCGGGCGAAGAGGAGGAGGAGGACGAGGAGGATGATGGGGATGATTATATTTTTAATGAGGAAGCTTTTCCGGGGCCACTGGAAATTGGTGGCGCGGCAAGGCCGGGTTCTGGTTATTGGAGGGACACAAGTGACGTGGATTTGCCTGAAACTGCCCCTCAACCAAGCACAACCGCAGATTTGAGAACTGGAACTTTGGCCCACATGGCGGATTATGCCTTACGTATCCTCAAAAGGGACACACGCATAACTAAAATGATGAACGATGACGATTACTGGTTGGCCTGCCTCCTTGATCCTCGCTATAAAGGCAAATTGCAAAATATAATGCCACATGAGAACTTGGAACTAATATTAGCAACCAAACAATCAACTCTTGTTGACCGTTTGCTTCTGGCATTCCCTGCACACAGCGCCCATGATCGTTCTCACACGAGCTGCAGGGGCCAGCAGACCAGAGGAGTTAGAGGGGCAGAAATCAGAAGTGGCGTTGGCCAGAGGGGTTTTCTGACCAGGTTGTGGAGTGATTTTGCTATGACCGCAGACAGGACAGGTACTGCAGCATCAATTCAAAGTGACAGGAGACAACATTTGTCCAGTATGGTTACAAACTATTTTTCATCCCTTATCGATGTTCTCCCTCAACCATCATTCCCATTTGATTACTGGGCATCAAAATTAGACACCTGGCCAGAATTGGCAGAATATGCATTGCAGGAGCTTGCTTGCCCGGCAGCTAGTGTCCTATCAGAAAGAGTATTCAGTGCTGCAGGTTCAATACTAACAGAAAAAAGGACTCGTCTGGCTACCCAAAATGTAGATGATCTAACCTTCATTAAAATGAACCACAACTGGATTTCGAAATCTTTTGCCCCACCTTGCCCGGCTGACACCTAGCTTTCCTATGAAAAGGTCTTGCCTGTGGACTATTCTGAATGCCTTTTCCAATCTCGTAATTTTCTGCACCTGATTGTCCAGCATACGACATGTTTACACCTCACTAAATGGCCAAACTCCCCACACGGGGCCGTGGTATCGACACTTGGCGACAGCACCCGTGAGAGTGCTGTTTGTCTGAAGAGGTGGGTGTGCCCGCTTTTGGTCGACGGCACTGCCACTAGGTCCCTCCTAGTACAATAAAGTGTCTCTGGCGGTGGTGGTGCGCACCCAACGTCAGACACACCGTTGTAATATGAGGGGCCCTGGGCCTGTACCGCCGGCCACAAGACTGTCCCCCCCCCCAGCTCAAACAGTGCTCTACCACTTGCAAAATTATCTCACAGCTCCACCAATGTTTAGTCTATGCACTGACATCCTTCAATGCCTGCCACTGACAATACCATTGTATTGACATTTTTGTTATGTTAGGCCTTCGAAGCCTGTGTGCGGTCACTCCTTCCACTATGCCTCCACTGACCACACCACTGCTGCCCGTATACCCCTGGAACCAATTTAAAATTGCCTACAGCCAGACCAATTTTTTTATTTTAGGCCTTCGATGCCTGTCTGCGGTCCGTTCTTTCTACTACTACTACACTGACCAGGCCACTGCTGCCCGTGTTCCCCTGGAACCAATTTAAAATTGCCTACAGCCATGTGTTATTATTTTAGGCCTTCGATGCCTGTCTGCGGTCACTCCTTACAATATGCCTCCACTGACCACACCACTGCTGCCCGTGTACCCCTGTAACCAATTTAAAATTGCCTACAGCCATGTGTTATTATTTTAGGCCTTCGATGCCTGTCTGCGGTCACTCCTTCCACTAGGCCTCCACTGACCACACCACTGCTGCCCGTATACCCCTGGAACCAATTTAAAATTGCCTACAGCCAGCCCAATTTTTTTTATTTTAGGCCTTCGATGCCTGTCTGCGGTCCGTTCTTTCTACTACTACTACACTGACCAGGCCACTGCTGCCCGTGTTCCCCTGGAACCAATTTAAAATTGCCAACAGCAATGTGTTATTATATTAGGCCTTCGATGCCTGTTTGTGGTCACTCCTTCCAATAGTTCTCCACTGACCAGACCAATGCTGGCCGTGTACCCCTGGAACCCAGCTGAAAGTGCATGTAGCCTCCTTTTTTTCTTTGTTTTATATTTAGAAAGCCCAGATGAACTACGCTGTGCAACGGTTCAAGCTACCCAGTCGACATTTCTTTTGCGAGAAAAGCCATCCCAGCCCTCCACCGGCATGAAAAAGTCTGCATTGTCATAGCACTCAGGCAATCAAACAGTAGAAAGGTGCACCTGACAAGAGACGCATGGACCAGTAGGCATGTCCACAAAAAGTTACGTGTCCATTACGGCGCACTGGGTTAATGTGTTGGATGCATGGTCCACAGGGGACAGCCTACAAAGTCTGTCTGCAGTCCCTAATTCCAATTTTCCTCCGCTGACCACACCACTGCTGCCCGTGTACCCCTGGAACCAATTTTACAGTGTCTACAGCCTAATTTTGTTATGTTAGGCCTACTACGCCTGTCTGCGGTCCCTCCTTCCAATACTCGTCCACTGACCACACCACTGCTGCCCGTGGACCCCTGGAACCTATTTTTAATTGCATAGAGCATCCTTTTTTTAATAGTAGGCGTACAAAGTCTGTCTGCGGTCCACTATTGAAATTGTCCTCCACTGCCCAGAGCACTGCTGCTTGTGTACCCCTGTAACTTTTTTAAGCTGCAGTGAGCCACATTTTTGGGTTAAGTCCTACTACCTGTGTCTGTCTGCGCCACTCAATTCAGCTGTGTTCCTTTGAAAAAAGCTGAGCGTCAATAGTCTTGTTTTCAGCCTCTAGGAATTTTAAAACTGCATTGGGGGTACAACTTTGGTAGGGCCTACTAACGGTGTCTGCCTCCCCAAGGTGTGCCCCAGGTTTCCTCGCCATTGCTTCGATCTTAATGCTCTCGTTTAGTAGTTGTTGGAAACTACACTGCATTAGGCCTACAAATTGGGTATGGGGTGTAGAGAGATGGTGTGTTCCACTCCAAGGTGTTCTCCAGGTTACCTTTCCTGAGCTCCGATCTTCCGGCTCTCGTTTAGTAGTTATTGGAAACTACACTGCATTAGGCCTACAAATTGGGTATGGGGTGTAGAGAGATGGTGTGTTCCACTCCAAGGTGTTCTCCAGGTTGCCTTTCCTGAGCTTCGATCTTCCGGCTCTCGTTTAGTAGTTCTTGGAAACTACACTGCAGTAGGCCTACAAATTGGGTATGGGGTGTAGAGAGATGGTGTGTTCCACTCCAAGGTGTTCTCCAGGTTGCCTTTCCTGAGCTTCGATCTTCCGGCTCTCGTTTAGTAGTTCTTGGAAACTACACTGCATTAGGCCTACAAATTGGGTATGGGGTGTAGAGAGATGATGTGTTCCACTCCAAGGTGTTCTCCAGGTTGCCTTTCCTGAGCTTCGATCTTCCGGCTCTCGTTTAGTAGTTCTTGTAAACTACACTGCATTAGGCCTACAAATTGGGTATGGGGTGTAGAGAGATGGTGTGTTCCACTCCAAGGTGTTCTCCAGGTTACCTTTCCTGAGCTCCGATCTTCCGGCTCTCGTTTAGTAGTTCTTGGAAACTACACTGCATTAGGCCTACAAATTGGGTATGGGGTGTAGAGAGATGGTGTGTTCCACTCCAAGGTGTTCTCCAGGTTGCCTTTCCTGAGCTTCGATCTTCCGGCTCTCGTTTAGTAGTTCTTGGAAACTACACTGCATTAGGCCTACAAATTGGGTATGGGGTGTAGAGAGATGGTGTGTTCCACTCCGAGGTGTTCTCCAGGTTGCCTTTCCTGAGCTTCGATCTTCCGGCTCTCGTTTAGTAGTTCTTGGAAACTACACTGCATTAGGCCTACAAATTGGGTATGGGGTGTAGAGAGATGGTGTGTTCCACTCCAAGGTGTTCTCCAGGTTGCCTTTCCTGAGCTTCGATCTTCCGGCTCTCGTTTAGTAGTTGTTGGAAACTACGCTGCATTAGGCCTACAAATTGGGTATGGGGTGTAGAGAGATGGTGTGTTCCACTCCAAGGTGTTCCCCAGGTTTCCTCGCCAATGCTTCGATCTTCATGCTCTCGTTTAGTAGTTGTTGGAAACTACACAACATTAGGCCTACAAATTGGGTATGGGGTGTAGAGAGATGGTGTGTTCCACTCCAAGGTGTTCTCCAGGTTGCCTTTCCTGAGCTTCGATCTTCCAGCTCTCGTTTAGTAGTTGTTGGAAACTACGCTGCATTAGGCCTACAAATTGGGTATGGGGTGTAGAGAGATGGTGTGTTCCACTCCAAGGTGTTCCCCAGGTTTCCTCGCCAATGCTTCGATCTTCATGCTCTCGTTTAGTAGTTGTTGGAAACTACACTGCATTAGGCCTACAAATTGGGTATGGGGTGTAGAGAGATGGTGTGTTCCACTCCAAGGTGTTCTCCAGGTTGCCTTTCCTGAGCTTCGATCTTCCGGCTCTCGTTTAGTAGTTGTTGGAAACTACGCTGCATTAGGCCTACAAATTGGGTATGGGGTGTAGAGAGATGGTGTGTTACACTCCAAGGTGTTCTCCAGGTTGCCTTTCCTGAACTTCTATCTTCAGGCTCTCATTAAATTGTGGTTAAACGGAACAACTGCATTTGGCGTACTAGTTGGTTTGGGGCCTACTATCGGTGTCTGCCACTCCTTGCTGTTCTCCTGGTTTCCTGTCCTGAAATTCCATTTTCAGGCTCTCGTTAAGTAGTTGTTAATGTTAGACTGCATTTGGCCTACTAGTTGGGTTGGGGCCTACTATCGGTGTCTGCCACTCCTTGCTGTTCTCCTCCACTGAACAAAGCTGTGCCGCCTGTTTACTACGGTTGCCAATTTTGAACTGCATTTCGACTACTTACTGATTTGGGCCTACTCTCTGTGTCAGCCTCTCATTCCAGTTGTCCTCCACTGCAATGCCCCCTGGTTAGTCCTGTGTTACCAATTTTGAACTGCATTTAGCCAACTTTATTCTTTGGGCCTATATCTGTGTTTCCTCCTCATCCTGCCCATTGCCCAGCCAGTGATAGATGAGTCTGCTGGTACATTGACCCATAACTCAAAATTCCCCGTGCACGCTACACAGTAAGATTGTGACCCTGCTGAAAGTCAGGTTCCTCTTCCCGCATACCATACCACCTTACACGGGGACAAAGAGGAAGGTGCAGATGAAAGTGCAGGTTCCTTCATCAGGTGGGGGGAGGAATACTAGTTGGCGACGTCACTGGCACAGGGCCTCTCATAGTACGCAAAAGTGTTGCTGCCGGTGGGAGGCGCCCCCGCCATGCAAACACACCGCTGTACTTTGAGGGGCCCTGTGCCAGTGCCAATGCCAACGAGTGGGCCCCCCCTGCTTGCTCAGGATCACAGCACTTGCAAAGTTGAAATACTTACCTCTCCCTGCTCCACTGCCGTTACGTGGTCCAGATTTACTGGGCCCACTAATTACTTGAACCAGCCCTACCCCCCACATCTTTAGCCAAATGACCCCCAATTTCAAATGCCTTCCAATTATTATAAGGTAAATTACGATTGACAAGCTTCTTTAACAAGAATGGATGTTTTTGCCATTAAAATGGGCAGTGTAGGTGTTTTCCTGGCCTCCACTCACTGCCGACTATGCTCCCCCATTGACTTGCATTGGGTTTCGTGTTTCGGGCGATACCCGACTTTTCGCGATAATCGGCCGATTCCACTCGACTCGACTTCTAAGATAGTCGGGTTTCGCGAAACACGGCTCGACTCTAAAAAGGTCAAGGTCGCTCAACTTCAGTGAAGATAGAAGCTCAGTAAAGGCAATCAGGAGAACACCTTGGAGTGGAAGACTCAGTTTGTAGACCACAACGAAACATGTGGCCCCAATGCAGTTTTATAATTCTGACAGGCTGAAAACCAGCCTTTTTTTTTTTTTTAGAGGAGGACAGCTGTATTAAGTGGCGCAGACAGACACTGCTAGTAGGCCTTACACCACAAAGTAGGCTCACTGCAGGTTGAAAAAAAGTTACATGGGTACACAGTCGGCATTGGTGTGCTCAGCGGAGGACAAATGGAAGGAGGGACCGCAGACACACTTAGTAGGCCTAAAATGAAAAAAAAATAGGCTCAAAGCACCTTCGACTATGTGGCAGGGGTACACAGGCAGCATTGATGTGGTCAGCGGAGGACGATTGGAAGGAGTGTCTGACACAGTTAGTACTCCCAAAAAATAAATAGATGTTAATGTCTCGCAAAACAACAAAACAAAAAAACAAAAGGGTGGCATACTTAGGTAGAGGGGTGGGCTCCTCTGCTTAGTTTCAGACATAGTAATTTGGTGCTAAGTATTTACTGGTTTCAATATAGGACACTGACCCTGACTATTTTAACTAGCATCATACATGTCAACAAATTGGTATTGTCAGTGCCAGGCATTGAGGGATGTCAGCGCATAGACTAAACATTGTTGGAGCTGTGAGAGATAATTTTGCAAGTGGTAGAGCACTGTTTGAGCTGGGGGGGGAACTCTCTTGTGGCCGGCGGTACAGGTCCAGGGCCCCTCATGTTACAACGGTGTGTCTGACGTTGGGTGAGCGCCACCACCGCCAGAGACACTTTATTGTACTATGAGGGACCCAGTGGCAGTGCCGTCGACCAAAAGTGGGCACACCCACCTCTTCAGACAAACGGCACTCTCACGGGTGCTTGCGCCAAGTGGCGAGACCACGGCCCCGTGGGGGGAGTTAGCCGATTTAGGGAGGTGTAAACATGTCGTATGCTGGACAAACAGCTGCTGCAAATTAAGAGATTGGAACAGTCAGTAAGACCAGTCCACAAGCAAGACCTTTTTATAGGAAAGCTAGGTGTCAGCCAGGAAAGGTGGGGCAAAATACTTAGAAATCCATGAGTGGTTCATTTTAATGAAGGATATATCATCAACATTTTGGGTAGCCAGACAAGTCCTTTTTTCAGTCAATATTGAACCAGCAGCACTGAATACTCTTTCTGATAGCACACTAGCTGCTGGGCAAGCAAGCTCCTGCAATGCATATTCTGCCAATTCAGGCCAGGTGTCTATTTTGGATGCCCAGTAATCAAATGGGAATGACGGTTGAGAGAGAACATCGATAAGGGATGAAAAATAGTTAGTAACCATACTGGACAAACGTTGTCTCCTGTCACTTTGAATTGATGCTGCAGTACCTGTCCTGTCTGCGGTCATTGCGAAATCACTCCACAACCTGGTCAGAAAACCCCTCTGTCCAATGCCACTTCTGATTTGTACAACTCTAACACCTCTGCCCTGTTGCCCCCTGCAGCTCGTGTGAGAACCATCACCGGCGCTGTGTGCTGGGAGTGCCTGAATCAAACGGTCTACAAGAGTTGCTTGTTTGGTTGCTAATATTTGTTCGAGGTTCTCATGTGGCATGATATTTTGCAATTCGCCTTTATAGCGAGGATCAAGGAGGCAGGCCAACCAGTAATCATCATCGGTCATCATTTTAATAATGCGTGGGTCCCTTTTGAGGATACGTAAGGCATAATCCGCCATGTGGGCCAAAGTTCCAGTTGTCAAATCTGCGGTTGTGCTGTGTTGAGGGGCAGTTTCAGGCAAATCTACGTCACTTATCTCCCTCAAAAAACCTGAACCCGGCCTTGCAACGCCACCAGTTGCTATTGGCCCTGGAGAAGCTTCCTCATTCAAAAAATACTCATCCCCATCATCCCCCTCATCCTGCTCCTCTTCGCCCGCTACCTCGTCCTGTAGACGGCCCTGAACAGACAATGGCTGACTGTCATCATGGCTTCCCTCTTCCTCGGCTGCAGACGCTTGCTCCTTTATGTGCGTCAAACTTTGCATCAGCAGACGCATTAGGGGGATGCTCATGCTTATTATGGCGTTATCTGCACTAACCAGCTGTGTGCATTCCTCAAAACACTGAAGTTCCACCTTGTTGCAACGTTGATGATTAGGCGATGCTGGGGAAGGTTCAAAGACCGCTGATGGTTCTGCATACGGCTGGAGTGCACGGGCGAACGGCGGATATGCGAGCAAAGTCTACGCACTTGGAGGAGCAGGTCGGGTAACCCAGGATAACTTTTCAGGAAGCACTGCACCACCAGGTTTAAGGTGTGAGCCAGGCAAGGAATGTGTTTCAGTTGTGAAAGGGCTATGGCAGCCATAAAATTCCTTCCGTTATCACTCACTACCTTGCCTGCTTCAAGATGTACAGTGCCCAGCCATGACTGAGTTTCTTTCTGCAAGAACTCGGACAGAACTTCTGCAGTGTGTCTGTTGTCGCCCAAACACTTCATTGCCAATACAGCCTGCTGACGCTTGCCACTAGCTGTCCCATAATGGGACACCTCGTGTGCAACAGTGGCAGCTGCGGATGGAGTGCTCATGCGACTGCGGTCTGTGGACGAGCTCTCACTTCTGCAGGAGGACGAGGAGGAGGAGGAGGGGGGTGAACGCCTACAGGCAACTGTTTCCTAGACCGTGGGCTAGGCAGAACTGTCCCAATATTGCTGTCCCCTGTGGACCCTGCATCCACCACATTAACCCAGTGTGCCGTGATGGACACGTAACGTCCCTGGCCATGCCTACGGGTCCATGCATCTGTTGTCAGGTGCACCTTTGTACTCACAGATTGCCTGAGTGCATGGACAATGCGGTCTTTTACATGCTGGTGGAGGGCTGGGATGGCTTTTCTCGAAAAGAAGTGTCGACTGGGTAGCTCGTAGCATGGTTCAGCGTAGTCCATCAGGGCTTTGAAAGCTTTGCTTTCAACTAACCGGTAGGGCATCATCTCTAATGAGATTAGTCTAGCAATGTGGGCGTTCAAACCCTGTGTATGCGGATGCGAGGATGAGTACTTCCTTTTCCTAACGAGAGTCTCATGTAGGGTGAGCTGGACTGGAGAGCTGTAGATCGTGGAACTAGCGGGGGTGCCGGTGGACATGAGAGGGTTGGAGATGGTATTCTTGCTGGTGCCCTACATCTAGTGTTTCCTACTACGAAACTGGTGATTCCCTGACTGCTTTGGCCTGGCGACGAAATCTGCACATTTACTGCAGGTGGTGCGGGAAATGGTGGGCTTACAGTGACGGAAGGGATGTAGCGTTGCTGACTAGCTTCATTGGCCGAGGGTGCTACAACCTTAAGGGGCGTTTGGTTGTGAGTCCAGGCTTGCAAATACATGGTGGTTAAATGTCTACGCATGCAACTTGTATTTAGACTTTTAAGATTCTGACCTCTGCTTAAGGTAGTTAAACATTTTTGACAGATGACTTTGCGCTGATCATTTGGATGTTGTTTAAAAAAATGCCAGACTGCACTCTTTCTACTATCGGATACCTTTTCAGGCATTGCAGACTGAGCTACTTTAACCGGATGTCCACGCTGTCCTACAACTGATTTTGGTTTTGCCACGCGTTTTTGACCAGATACGGGCCTGGCAGATGGAACCTGTTGCGATGTTGATGCCTTCTGCGGCTCCTCCTCCTCCTCCGCTTCAGAGCTAATGCCGCCTGCACCCTGCTCCCCCAATGGCTGCCTCTCGGGGTCAACAACTGGGCCATCTATGACCTCCTCTTCTATCTCGTGTGCAACTTCGTCTGTGTCACCGTGTAAGCCGGTGGTATAGCGTTCGTGACGGGGCACCATAGTCTCATCAGGGTCTGATTCTGGATCAGTACACTGCGAGGGCAATGTTCTGGTATGAGTCAAAGGAACAGCATAGTAATCTGGCTGTGGCTGTGCATCTGTGCACTCCATGTCCGATTCAACTTGTAATGGGCATGGCCTGTTAACTGTTTCACTTTCTAACCCAGGAACGGTATGTGTAAAGAGCTCCATGGAGTAACCCGTTGTGTCGCCTGACGCATCCTTCTCTGTTGTTCTTGGTGAAGAAGACAAGGAAGCGACTTGTCCCTGACCGTGAACATCCACTAACGACGCGCTGCTTTTACATTTAGCAGTTTCAGAAGAGGAGGCGAAAGAGCTAGAGGCTGAGTCAGCAAGGAAAGCCAAAACTTGTTCTTGCTGCTCCGGCTTTAAAAGCGGTTTTCCTACTCCCAGAAAAGGGAGCGTTCGAGGCCTTGTGTAGCCAGACGATGAACCTGGCTCAACAACTCGAGACTTAGGTGCTATATTGCTTTTCCCACGAGCACCTGATGCTCCGCCACCACTACCATCATTACCAGCTGGCAATGACCGCCCACGGCCACGACCTCTTCCACCAGACTTCCTCATTGTTTGAAAAACGTAACCAAACTAACGGTATTTGTTACTGTAAAACCAGTTACAAGGTGAACTCAAACTTCTGTTGGATTTATATATCCCTTTATAGGTGGGTGAGACTGCAGGGAAAATCAGGCCCAATGTATAACAGTACACAGCTTCAGTGGCAGACAGATATGCCACTAACAGGACTGACGCTGATGCAGACACTAACAATTAAAATCTCCCCCTTTTTATTTTTTCTGAGAGAATATTGAAGAAATGTGACCAACTCTTATACAGTATATGTTCTGTGGCGCAAAATTAGAGACAGATGCCACACACAGCACTGGCAATGAGGCAGAATTGCCAATCTTAATCTCCCACTATTTTTTTTTTCAGGGATAATTGAAAAGAAATCTGGCCCAGTATTACACACTAGGTTTAATGTGGCACAAAATTAGAGACAGGTGGCACACACAGGAGTGGCACTGAAGCAGAAATGCCAATCTTAATCTCCCACTATTTTTATTTTTTCAGGGAGAATTGAAAAGAAATCTGGCCCAGTATTACACACTAGGTTTAATGTGGCACAAAATTTGAGACAGGTGGCACACACAGGAGTGGCACTGAAGCAGAATTGCCAATCTTAATCTTCCACTATTTTTTTTTTTCAGGGAGAATTTAAAAGAAATCTGGCCCAGTATTACACACTAGGTTTAATGTGGCACAAAATCTGAGACAGGTGGCATACACAGAAGTGGCACTGAAGCAGAAATGCCAATCTTAATCTCCCACTATTTTTATTTTTTCAGGGAGAATTGAAAAGAAATCTGGCCCAGTATTACACACTAGGTTTAATGTGGCACAAAATTTGAGACAGGTGGCACACAGGAGTGGCACTGAAGCAGAAATGCCAATCTTAATCTCCCACTACTTTTTTTTCAAGGAGAATTTAAAAGAAATCTGGCCCAGTATTACACGCTAGGTTTAATGTGGCACAAAATTTGAGACAGGTGGCACACACAGGAGTGGCACTGAAGCAGAAATGCCAATCTTAATCTCCCACTATTTTTATTTTTTCAGGGAGAATTGAAAAGAAATCTGGCCCAGTATTACACACTAGGTTTAATGTGGCACAAAATTTGAGACAGGTGGCACACACAGGAGTGGCACTGAAGCAGAAATGCCAATCTTAATCTCCCACTATTTTTATTTTTTCAGGGAGAATTTAAAAGAAATCTGGCCCAGTATTACACACTAGGTTTAATGTGGCACAAAATTTGAGACAGGTGGCATACACAGGAGTGGCACTGAAGCAGAAATGCCAATCTTAATCTCCCACTATTTTTATTTTTTCAGGGAGAATTGAAAAGAAATCTGCCCCAGTATTACACACTAGGTTTAATGTGGCACAAAATTTGAGACAGGTGGCACACACAGGAGTGGCACTGAAGCAGAAATGCCAATCTTAATCTCCCACTATTTTTATTTTTTCAGGGAGAATTGAAAAGAAATCTGGCCCAGTATTACACACTAGGTTAATGTGGCACAACATTTGAGACAGGTGGCACACACAGGAGTGGCACTGAAGCAGAAATGCCAATCTTAATCTCCCACTACTTTTTTTTCAGGGAGAATTTAAAAGAAATCTGGCCCAGTATTACACACTAGGTTTAATGTGGCACACAATTTGAGACAGGTGGCACACACAGGAGTGGCACTGAAGCAGAAATGCCAATCTTAATCTCCCACTATTTTTTTTCAGGGAGAATTTAAAAGAAATCTGGCCCAGTATTACACACTAGGTTTAATGTGGCACAAAATTTGAGACAGGTGGCACACAGGAGTGGCACTGAAGCAGAAATGCCAATCTTAATCTCCCACTATTTTTATTTTTTCAGGGAGAATTGAAAAGAAATCTGCCCCAGTATTACACACTAGGTTTAATGTGGCACAAAATTTGAGACAGGTGGCACACACAGGAGTGGCACTGAAGCAGAAATGCCAATCTTAATCTCCCACTACTTTTTTTTCAGGGAGAATTTAAAAGAAATCTGGCCCAGTATTACACACTAGGTTTAATATGGCACAAAATTTGAGACAGGTGGCACACGCAGGAGTGGCACTGAAGCAGAAATGCCAATCTTAATCTCCCACTATTTTTATTTTTCAGGGAGAATTTAAAAGAAATCTGGCGCAGTATTACACACTAGGTTTAATGTGGCACAAAATTTGAGACAGGTGGCACACACAGGAGTGGCACTGAAGCAGAAATGCCAATCTTAATCTCCCACTACTTTTTTTTCAGGGAGAATTTAAAAGAAATCTGGCCCAGTATTACACATTAGGTTTAATGTGGCACAAAATCTGAGACAGGTGGCACACACAGGAGTGGCACTGAAGCAGAAATGCCAATCTTAATCTCCCACTATTTTTTTTTTCAGGGAGAATTTAAAAGAAATCTGGCCCAGTATTACACACTAGGTTTAATGTGGCACAAAATTTGAGACAGGTGGCACACACAGGAGTGGCACTGAAGCAGAAATGCCAATCTTAATCTCCCACTATTTTTTATTTATTTATGGGAAAATTGGCAAGAAATCAGGCCCACTTTTAGACTGTATGTTTTCTGTGCCAGAAAATGAGACACAGATGCCACACACAGGACTGCCACTGATGCAGATTTGCCAATTTTAATCTGCACCTTTTTTTTTTTCTTCAGGGAGACTAGTGAATAAATCTGGGCCACTGTATTAGAGTATATTGAAATTAAATTGAATCCATTATTTTCCCTGTACCATTGTTCCCCGTACCCTTAGCTGCAACACAACCTCAAAGCATGATTCATCCACCTCCATGTTTAATGGTTGACAAGATGTTCCTTTCCTGAAATTCTGTGCCCTTTTTTCTCCACACATACTGTTAGGACTGGCGGAATGCACCAAGTATAAGGTGAAATAATATTAGGTGCGTTCGCAGTCCGGGGTCCACCGTGCAGGTGAAAACCTGCTGCTAGTAAATGGCAGCGCTATATGGCGGTGGAAGCGAACCCTGTTAAGCCACAGGACCGCAATACCGCACTAAAGAGCGCAAGTTAAGAGTCACCAAACTCAGTCCCAAGACTCGGGAAGTCTATTCAGACTAATTGCGCACAACACCGCAACTGGGTGTATTAGGTAACTAATAGAAATAGTTTTAGAGCACCGAAGTGCGAACTGTGCCGTGCTGGCAGACACCACCAAGCACCCGGACGTGGGTTAGGAAGCGCACTACTGGCGCGTGGCGCCGCACTAGCGATCACAGCAATGGACGCTGATTCATGTGTAAAACGTTGTGAGGATAGTCGGGCGCTAGATAGCAGCCTTACACCTTACGCGAGCAGTCATTCAATAGGGTGGGTTATTTAACCCCTCTCTGACCTTAAACGTACTATCCTGTCGAGGTGCCCTGGGCCTATCTGACTCTCGACGGGATAGTACGTCATAGCGATCGGCCGCGCTCACGGGGGGAGCGTGGCCGATCGCGGCCGGGTGTCAGCTGCCTATCGCAGCTGACATCCGGCACAATGTGCCAGGAGCGGTCACGGACCGCCCCTGGCACACGACGATCAAACATGATCGCGATGTGCTGGCGGTATAGGGAAGCATCCGCAGGGAGGGGGCTCCCTGCGGGCTTCCCTGAGACCCACAGAGCAACGTGATGTGATCGTGTTGCTGCCAGGGTCTCCTACCTCCTTCCTCGCTGCAGGTCCCGGATCCAAGATGGCCGCGGCATCCGGGTCCTGCAGGAAGGGAGGTGGCTTCACAGAGCCTGCTCAGAGAAGGCACTGTGAAGGCTGCACTGCTCTAAGTGAGATCACCGATCTGTGATGTCCCCCCATGGAACAAAGTAAAAAAGTTTAAAAAAAATTTCCAAATGTTTAAAAAAAAAAAAAAAAAATCATAAATAATGAAAAAAATATATATATTATTCCCATAAATACATTTCTTTATCTAAATAAAAAAAACAATAAAAGTACACATATTTAGTATCGCCGCATCCGTAACGACCTGACCTATAAAACTGGCCCACTAGTTAACCCCTTCAGTAAACACCGTAAGAAAAAAAAAAAAATGAGGCAAAAAACAACGCTTTATTATCATACTGCCGAACAAGAAGTGGAATAACACGCGATCAAAAAGACAGATATAAAAAACCATGGTACCGCTGAAAACGACATCTTGTCCCGCAAAAAACAAGCCACCATGCAGCATGATCAACAAAAAGATAAAAATGTTATAGTCCTCAGAATAAAGCGATGCCAAAATAATAATTTTTTCTATAAAATAGTTTTTATCGTATAAAAGCGCCAAAACATAAAAAAATAATATAAATGATGTATCGCTGTAATCGTACTGACCCGACGAATAAAACTGCTTTATCCATTTTACCAAACGCGGAACGGTATAAACGCCTCCCCCAAAAGAAATTCATGAATAGCTGGTTTTCAGTCATTCTGCCTCACAAAAATCGGAATAAAAAGCGATCAAAAAATGTCACATGCCCGAACATGTTACCAATAAAAACGTAAACTCGTCCCGCAAAAAACAAGACCTCACATGACTCTGTGGACTCAAATATGGAAAAATTATAGCTCTCAAAATGTGGTAACGCAAAAAATATTTTTTGCAATAAGATGCGTCTTTCAGTGTGTGACGGCTGCCAATCATAAAAATCCGCTAAAAAACCCGCTATAAAAGTAAATCAAACCCCTCTTCATCACCACCTTAGTTAGGGAAAAATTAAAAAAAGTATTGATTTCCATTTTCCCATTAGGGCTAGGGTTAGGGCTAGGGTTAGGGCTAGGGTTAGGGCTAGGGTTAGGGCTAGGGCTAGGGTTAGGGTTAGGGCTAGGGCTAGGGTTAGGGCTAGGGTTAGGGCTAGGGTTAGGGCTAAGGTTAAGGCTAGGGCTAGGGTTAGGGTTAGGGCTAGGGTTAGGGTTAGGGCTAGGGTTAGGGCTAAGGTTAAGGCTAGGGTTAGGGCTAGGGATAGGGATAGGGTTAGGGTTAAGGCTACAGTTAGGGTTGGGGCTAAATTTAGGGTTAGGGTTGGGGCTAAAGTTAGGGTTAGGGTTTGGATTACATTTACGGTTGGGAATAGGGTTGGGATTAGGCTTTGGGGTGTCAGGGTTAGAGGTGTGGTTAGGGTTACCGTTGGGATTAGGGTTAGGGGTGTGTTTGGATTAGGGTTTCAGTTATAATTGGGGAGTTTCCACTGTTTAGGCACATCAGGGGCTCTCCAAACGCGACATGGCGCCCGATCTCAATTCCAGCCAATTCTGCGTTGAAAAAGTAAAACAGTGCTCCTTCCCTTCCGAGCTCTCCCGTGTGCCCAAACAAGGGTTTACCTTAACATATGGGGTATCAGCGTACTCAGGACAAATTGGACAAGAAATTTTGGGGTCCAATTTCTCCTGTTACCCTTGGGAAAATACAAAACTGGGGGCTAAAAATAATTTTTGTGGGAAAAAAAGGATTTTTTATTTTCACTGCTCTGCGTTATAAACTGTAGTGAAATACTTGGGGGTTCAAAGTTCTCACAACACATCTAGATAAGTTCCTTGAGGGGTCTAGTTTCCAATATGGGGTCACTTATGGGAGGTTTCTACTGTTTAGGTACATTAGGGGCTCTGCATACGCAATGTGACGCCTGCAGACCATTCCATCTAAGTCTGCATTCCACATGCCGCTCCTTCTCTTCCGAGCCCTCCCAAGCGCCCAAACGGTGGTTCCCCCCCACAAATGGGGTATCAGCGTACTTAGGACAAATTGGACAACAATTTTTGGGGTCCAATTTCTCCTGTTACCCTAGGGAAAATACAAAACTGGGGGCTAAAAAATAATTTTTCTGGGAAAAAAAAATTGTTTTATTTTTATGGCTCTGCATTATAAACTTTTGTGAAGCCCTTGGTGGGTCAAAGTGCTTACCACACATCGAGATAAGTTCCTTAGGGGGTCTACTTTCCAAAATGGTGTGACTTGTGGGGGGTTTCAATGTTTAGGCACATCAGTGGCTCTCCAAACGCAACATGGCGTCCCATCTCAATTCCTGTCAATTTTGCATTGAAAAGTCAAACGGCGCTCCTTCCCTTCCAAGCTCTACCATGTGCCCAAACAGTGGTTTACCCCCACATATGGGGTATCAGTGTACTCAGAACAAATTGTACAACAACTTTTGGGGTCCAATTTCTTCCCTTACCCTTCGGAAAATAAAAAATTGGGGGCGAAAAGATAATTTTTGTGAAAAAATATGATTTTTTATTTTTACGGTTCTGCATTATAAACTTCTGTGAAGCACTTGGTGAGTCAAAGTGCTCACCACACCTCTAGATAAGTTCCTTAGGGGGTCTACTTTCCAAAATGGTGTCACTTGTTGGGGGTATCAATATTAAGGCACATCAGTGGCTCTCCAAAGGCAACATGGCGTCCCATCTCAATTCCTGTCAATTTTGCATTGAAAAGTCAAATTGCCCTCCTTCGCTTCCGAGCTCTGTCATGCCCCCAAACAGTGGTTTACCCCCACATATGGGGTATCGGCATACTCAGGACAAATTGTTCAACAACGTTTGGGGTCCATTTTCTCCTGTTACCCTTGGTAAAATAAAACAAATTGGAGTTGAATTACATTTTTTGTGAAAAAAAGTTAAATGTTCATTTTTATTTAAACATTCCATAAATTCCTGTGAAACACCTGAAGGGTTAATAAACTTCTTGAATGTGGTTTTGAGAACCTTGAGGGGTGCAGTTTTTAGAATGGTGTCACACTTGGGTATTTTCTATTATATAGACCCCTCAAAATGACTTCAAATGAGATGTGGTCCCTAATAAAAATGGTGGTGTAAAAATGAGAAATTGCTGGTCAACTTTTAACCCTTATAACTCCCTAACAAAAAAAATTTTGGTTCCAAAATTGTGCTGATGTAAAGTAGACATGTGGGAAATGTTACTTATTAAGTATTTTGTGTGACATATCTCTGTGATTTAATTGCATAAAAATTCAAAGTTGGAAAATTGCAAAATTTTCAAAATTTTCGCCAAATTTCCATTTTTTTCACAAATAAACGCAGGTAACATAGTAACATAGTTAGTAAGGCCGAAAAAAGACATTTGTCCATCCAGTTCAGCCTATATTCCATCATAATAAATCCCCAGATCTACGTCCTTCTACAGAACCTAATTGTATGATACAATATTGTTCTGCTCCAGGAAGACATCCAGGCCTCTCTTGAACCCCTTGACTGAGTTCGCCTTCACCACCTCCTCAGGCAAGCAATTCCAGATTCTCACTGCCCTAACAGTAAAGAATCCTCTTCTATGTTGGTGGAAAAACCTTCTCTCCTCCAGACGCAAAGAATGCCCCCTTGTGCCCGTCACCTTCCTTGGTATAAACAGATCCTCAGCGAGATATTTGTATTGTCCCCTTATATACTTATACATGGTTATTAGATCGCCCCTCAGTCGTCTTTATTCTAGACTAAATAATCCTAATTTCGCTAATCTATCTGGGTATTGTAGTTCTCCTAGTTCTAACTAGGGATTTGTACAGAGGCAGTATAATGCTCTCATTGTTAGGACTGGCGGTACGCACCAAGTATAAGGTGTAATGGTATTAGGTGCGTTCACCGTCCGAGGTCCACCGTGCAGGTAAAAGACCCTGCTGCTAGTAAGACGGACTATATGGCGGTACTAAGTATACACACATGGGTTAACTTCACCCTGCATGAAGGAAGCGATCCTGTTGCGTCACAGGACCACAGTACCGCACATAAAGCGCGAGCAAGAAGTCAGCGGACTCAACCCCTACACAGGATTGAAGTCCGATTAGACACTTGCTGGCACAACACCGCAACTGGGTGTGTCAGAGGAACATAAATAGTAATATAAAGGCACAAGAGTGCGTGTGGTGCCGCACTGACGGACGCCACTAACCACCCAGGCTTGGGTCAGGAAAGCGCAGAGCAAGCGCACGGCGCCGTACTGGCGGACACAGCAACTGGTAGCTGTAATGTGTGTTTCGTGCTGTTGGATAAGTCGGGCGCTAGATAGCAAACATACACCTTCCGCGAACAGACATTCAATAGGGAGGGTTATTTAAAGAGCGACTTTCACTCACAACACACACACATATTTACAAGACAATACTAGCGCATGGCCGTGCGGCCATGCGAGGCTTAAATAGCTGCAGCATGTTTAGGACCTTCCAAAGAAGGACCAATGGAGTGCTGCAGCACCTGAGCATGTGACCCTGGATCTCCACTGACAGATCTCGCCCTGGGCATGCTCAGAGAGCAAAGCAGGATTTAGTCCTAGCAGCTACAAGGACCTTAGCTGCAGTATCTGATTATGTGACCCTCGATCTCCACTGAGAGATCTTACTCTGGGCATGCTGAGAATGTAAAAAGCAGGACTTAGCCCCAGAAACGTCCGCTCCCTGCTGCCCAGCACTGACTTCAATGGGAGAAGCAGGAAACGCAGCAGTAACTCTAAGCACAGAGTCAGACTGAGCGAGACGCTGGGATCAACGTCTCTGCTGAGCAAGCTCCACTGCGGCAGGAGAAGAATGGGAGACCGCAGCGGAGATGGCCCGAGATTCCCCCTGTGCAGAGGCAGGAACTCGACCCCTAACACTCATCATGTGTATCCAGACCTCTTTTAATGCACCCCATGATCCTGTTTTCCTTGGCAGTTGCTGCCTGGCACTGGCTGCTCCAGGTAAGTTTATCATTAACTAGGATCCCCAAGTCCTTCTCCCTGTCAGATTTACCCAGTGGTTTCCCGTTCAGTGTGTAATGGTGATATTGATTCCTTCTTCCCATGTGTATAACCTTACATTTATCATTGTTAACACTAGAACTACTGATGGAGTCATTTTGACTCCTTTCATTTTTTATTTCTCTTCTGTGACTACATTTTTCAGAATTCCGGCTTGAAACTCGGTGACTTTTCCTCAAATATGATGTGAAAAAAGATTTTGTGAGAATAAATAATTTTGGTAAAAAATTTGCGCGTTTTTTTCAAAATTTACCAAGAACTACTGAAGGGAGTCATTTTGACTCCCTACTATATTTTGAGGTCCTTTTGTCACTAAATGTTGCTATAAAGTTTTGTGCATAATTTTTTCACTCTGTCTTATTTACCCTTATGTTCATATAGATGTAGTTCAATTTACATGTCAACTTTTCACATTTTCCTTGTGTTTTACCTGCTTGTATTACTGTGTAATGCTGAACAAAATAGCTTGTTTACTCTAGGTTCTTATCTTATGCTAATGAAGGGTGGTGTTTTTCTAAGGTCCTAGCAGGAGACAGTATTCTGGATAGTAACTTTACTTTCAGTTCAGCTGAAGAGACAAAGAGAACAGACTCAGACATACGAGCGCTGAAGACTCATACAGGTATGAATTCTGAAATAGTTTAGCTGTCTGTCAACTGATTCAGCCCACCTACTTTTGAAGGTGGCAGAACAGTTATTATTTCTTTTAGTTTTCATTTCATTTCTATTTTTCAGCAGGGAACTATATAGAATTATGGAATTTGTGAGGAATATGGAGAGAAGACGTTTGATAAAGCCTCAGGATATTCTGGCTACTTTGCAATCCATACCGGAGGATGAATCGGAATCCGAATTGCAGGAACATGTATTTGATTCTGACAGTGATGAAGATTTCATTCCTCAGAACATATCAAGTGAATCTGAAGACTCAGAAGTAACAAATCCAGAAGGTAAGTAGTTATGTGTATCTATTTGTTCTTCCACACACTGAGTTAGGGCCTGTGCACACTAGCAGAATTCTGGCTGAATAGCCATCTGGATATTCTTGCCGCAATACAGGCCGTACCTGCCCGTTCATGCCTGAAGCTCCGCTCCGAACCCCGGGCTGGAGCCGCTGTCAGGGACAGAGCAGCGCTTGCTTACGCGCGAGCACGGCTCCGTCCCAGACAGCGGCTCCAGCCCGGGGTTCGGAGCGGAGCTTCAGGTATGAAACTCCGCTCTGTACCTGAGCGGGCAGGTACGGGCCGGATTGTGGTGAGAATATCCGGTCGGATATTCCGCCGCTAATCCAGCCAGTGTGCACGGACCCTTACAAAACAAAAATTCTAAATATTCATCAACTTTTTTCCAGATATTCCAAGCACATCAACTGGGGATCGGGCTCATGCAGTTATGTTGCCTCGTGACCATCCTCCTGGTCGTGGACAGAAAAAATCAGCAAAACGTCCCAGAAATGAAAGAACAACAGATAACGATGGCGGCGAAGGTAATGCAACAACAAACACCAGAGAAGGCGAATCTGAAGGAATACTAGTTTCAGCGGATGGTATTCAATGGAAACCTGTTGAAATTGGACAACACTTGCCTGGTAGGCGTGACAGCCAAAATATTCTTCGAGAAGCACCTGGCCCTACAGGATACGCCAGAAGAAATATCATTATCGATAGTCCTTTGAGCGCATGGCGTTTATTTTTTGATTCATATATATTGACACATATAAAGAACTGTACGCTTGCAGAAGCATGCAGGAACAATAATTTACAGTTTACTCTATCTGATGAGGAGCTAGATGCATTCATTGCGATATTCTATGCTCGTGGAATATCTGGCACGAACCGTCACTCGATTAGCAGTATTTGGTGTAATGACTGGGGAATACCGTTTTGCAAAGCGACAATGTCTAGGGACCGCTTTGTTGAAATTATGAGGTTTCTCAGATTTGATGAGAAATCTACTCAATCGGAAAGACTGCAAACGGACAAGTTTGCTCTATTTTCTACTGTGTGGGACAGGTTTATTGAAAATTGTATTGCGTGTTACAAACCTGGCCCATACATAACGGTGGATGAGCAACTTTTCCCAAGCAAAACTAGGTGTCCATTCACTCAGTACATGCCTTCCAAACCAGATAAATATGGCCACAAATATTGGCTAGCTGTTGATAAGGAGAGCAAATATCTGGCAAATGGCTTCCCTTATCTAGGCAAAGATGACACACGCCGTGCTGATGACCGTTTAGCTGAACATGTGGTAATGAAGTTATTGGACCCGTTTTTGAAAAAAGGTCGCAATGTTACAACCGATAATTATTTTACTTCATTAAAATTAGCTAAACAGCTAAAAAGCAAAGGAACAACCATCGTGGGAACACTGAATAAGATAAGGCGAGAAGTGCCTAAAGAAATAAAATCCATGAAAGAGGAATTGTACAACACTAAAGTGTTTAGAAATGAAGACAATTTTACACTTACAGTATATCAAGGAAAGCCCAACAAAAATGTTGTCATTTTGAGTTCCGTCCATCCAGATGTTGTTGTTGCGTCTGATTCCGCTAAAAAAACTCCAGAAACGGTAAAGTTTTACAATGAAACAAAATATGGAGTAGATGTAGTGGATCAGATGGCACGAAAATATACCACACGAACATCCACAAGGAGATGGCCTGTTCATGCATTTGAAAATGCCTTAGACTTTGCGGGTATAAATGCATGTATAATATTCAAGGAGATTACCCACCAAAAAATGTCACGCAAGGCATTTTTGCAAACGCTTGTGAGAGAGTTGAGTGGTCCTTATGTCACAGATAGGGAAAAGGGTTCCACGTCCCAAGTTTCTACATGTTCAGAAGTGATGGTTCAAACAAAATTTTGCCAGATCAAAGAAAAGTTCAAGAAAAATAGATCTGTCGGCAATTGTAAGACTTGTGGTAAGTCTTTGTGTGGGCAATGTACTGCCATAAATCAAAGGCAATGCCTAAAATGCGAAACACCAAATGTTTAGAAGGTGAATTCTGCGCCATATTTTCATTTTTATGCTCCTCCACCTACATTTTCTCTGCTTTTTGTTCTTCAGTTGTTGTTTATATGTGTGCACTTGAATAAAAAGAAATGTTTGAAAAACGTCTATTATAATTATTGTTATTTTCTGTAGAAAAATAAGAAAAGCAGAAAAAAAACAATCAAAAGCATTACTGTTGGATCTCACAATAATAATACATTACAAAAAATATAATTATTAATAAATAACCACAAATGAAACTCTAAAAATAAACGAAAACAAGCAAGGAGTCAAAATGACTCCTTTCAGTAGTTCTAGGCGGGGTCACGAGTCCAGTAGTCCTAGTGTTAAACCTCATCTGCCACCTTTCAGCCCAAGTTTCCAACTTATCCAGATCCATCTGTAGCAGAATACTATCTTCTCTTGTATTAACTGCCTTACATAGTTTTGTATCATCTGCAAATATCGATATTTTACTGTGTAAACCTTCTACCAGATCATTAATGAATATGTTGAAGAGAACAGGTCCCAATACTGACCCCTGCGGTACCCCACTGGTCACAGCGACCCAGTTAGAGACTATACCATTTATAACCACCCTCTGCTTTCTATCACTAAGCCAGTTACTAACCCATTTACACACATTTTCCCCCAGACCAAGCATTCTCATTTTGTGTACCAACCTCTTGTGCGGCACGGTATCAAACGCTTTGGAAAAATCGAGATATACCACGTCCAATGACTCACCGTGGTCCAGCCTATAGCTTACCTCTTCATAAAAACTGATTAGATTGGTTTGACAGGAGCGATTTCTCATAAACCCATGCTGATATGGAGTTAAACAGTTATTCTCATTGAGATAATCCAGAATAACATCCCTCAGAAACCCTTCAAATATTTTACCAACAATAGAGGTTAGACTTACTGGCCTATAATTTCCAGGTTCACTTTTAGAGCCCTTTTTGAATATTGGCACCACATTTGCTATGCGCCAGTCCTGCGGAACAGACCCTGTCACTATAGAGTCCCTAAAAATAAGAAATAATGGTTTATCTATTACATTACTTAGTTCTCTTAGTACTCGTGGGTGTATGCCATCCGGACCCGGAGATTTATCTATTTTAATCTTATTTAGCCGGTTTTGCACCTCTTCTTGGGTTAGATTGGTGACCCTTAATATAGGGTTTTCATTGTTTCTTGGGATTTCACCTAGCATTTCATTTTCCACCGTGAATACCGTGGAGAAGAAGGTGTTTAATATGTTAGCTTTTTCCTCGTCATCTACAACCATTCTTTCCTCACTATTTTTTAAGGGGCCTACATTTTCAGTTTTTATTCTTTTACTATTGATATAGTTGAAGAACAGTTTGGGATTAGTTTTACTCTCCTTAGCAATGTGCTTCTCTGTTTCCTTTTTGGCAGCTTTAATTAGTTTTTTAGATAAAGTATTTTTCTCCCTATAGTTTTTTAGAGCTTCAATGGTGCCATCCTGCTTTAGTAGCGCAAATGCTTTCTTTTTACTGTTAATTGCCTGTCTTACTTCTTTGTTTAGCCACATTGGGCTATTCCTATTTCTAGTCCTTTTATTCCCACAAGGTATAAACCGCATACAGTGCCTATTTAGGATGTTCTTAAACATTTCCCATTTATTATCTGTATTCTTATTTCTGAGGATATTGTCCCAGTCTACCAGATTAAGGGCATCTCTAAGCTGGTCAAACTTTGCCTTCCTAAAGTTCAGTGTTTTTGTGACTCCCTGACAAGTCCCCCTAGTGAAAGACAGGTGAAACTGTACAATATTGTGGTCGCTATTTCCTAGATGCCCAACCACCTGCAGGTTTGTTATTCTGTCAGGTCTATTAGATAGTATTAGGTCTTAAAGTGCTGCTCCTCTGGTTGGATTCTGCACCAATTGTGAAAGATAATTTTTCTTGGTTATTAGCAGAAACCTGTTGCCTTTATGGGTTTCACAGGTTTCTGTTTCCCAGTTAATATCCGGGTAGTTAAAGTCCCCCATAACCAGGACCTCATTATGGGTTGCAGCTTCATCTATCTGCTTTAGAAGTAGACTTACCATGGTTTCTGTTATATTTGGGGGTTTGTAATAGACCCCAATGAGAATTTTGTTACCATTTTTCCCTCCATGAATTTCGACCCATATGGACTCGACATCCTCATTTCCTTCGCTAATATCCTCCCTTAAAGTGGACTTTAGACAAGACTTTACATAGAGACAAACCCCTCCTCCTCTCCGATTTTTACGATCCTTTCTAAACAGACTGTAACCCTGTAAGTTAACTGCCCAGTCATAGCTTTCATCTAACCATGTCTCGGTTATTCCCACTATGTCAAAGTTACCTGTAGATATTTCTGCTTCTAGTTCTTCCATCTTGTTTGTCAGGCTTCTGGCGTTTGCGAGCATGCAGTTTAGAGGATTTTGTTTTGTTCCAATCTCCTCGCTGTGGATTGTTTTAGAAATGTTCTTACCTCCCTTCTGAGTGTTTTTTTCCTGGGTCTTCTTTGTTCAAGTCTAATGTTTTTCTTCCCGTCCCCTCTTCTTCTAGTTTAACGCCTTCCTGATGAGTGTAGCGAGTCTTCTGGCGAATGTGTGTTTCCCAGGTTTGTTGAGGTGTAGTTCGTCTCTGGTGAGGAGTCCATCGTACAAGTAATTCACACCGTGGTCCAGGAATCCGAGTCCTTGTTGTCTGCACCATCGTCTTAGCCAGTTGTTCGCATCAAGGATCCTGTTCCATCTCCTGGTGCCATGCCCGTCTACTGGAAGGATAGAAGAAAAAACTACCTGTGCATCCAGTTCCTTTACTTTCTTCCCCAACTCTTCAAAGTCTTTGCAGATTGTCGGTAGGTCCTTCCTTGCCGTGTCATTGGTGCCAACATGTATCAGAAGAAATGGGTGGACGTCCTTGGAGCTGAAGAGCTTTGGTATCCTATCGGTCACATCCTTGATCATCGCACCTGGATGGCAGCATACTTCTCTTGCAGTTATGTCCGGTCTGCAGATGGCTGCTTCGGTGCCTCTCAGTAGTGAGTTTCCCACCACCACCACTCTTCGTTGCTTCTTGGCTGTACTTTTTGCTGTCACTTGTTGCTGTGTGCCCTTTTCTTTTTTGCTTGCTGGTATTGCTTCATCCTTAGGTGTGCCATCTTCATCCTCTACAAAGATTTGATATCGGTTCTTCAGCTGTGTGGTTGGTGATTTCTCCATGGTCTTCTTGCTTCTTTTGGTCACATGCTTCCACTCATCTGCTTTTGGAGGTTCTCTGACACTTTTTTCACCTTCTGTGACCAGTAGAGATGCTTCTGTTCTGTCTAGAAAGTCTTCATTCTCTTTGATGAGTTTCAAAGTTGCTATTCTTTCTTCCAGACCCCGCACCTTTTCTTCTAAAAGGGCCACTAGTCTACACTTCTGACAGGTGAAATTTGATTCTTCTTCTGGTCGATCTCTGAACATGTAGCACATGCTGCAGCTCACCATGTAGGTTGTCACATCTGCCATGTTGCTCCTAGATCCTGCTGACTTGCTGTGTGTTTTCCTTCTTGTGTAATCTACTCAGCCAAGCTCTCTTGCAATAATGTCCTACAGGCAAAAATTTGCGCGCCGTAAGGCGCGCGGTTTGGTGATACTTTCCAATCAGTTGGTCCCGGCTGTACCCAACGATCTTCTAGCTTAGGGAGACTCTTTGCTTTTCCCAGAAGGCACCTGGAATATGCAAATTAGCCTCCTCAAGCTTGAATCCCTGGTTTGGTGATGCTTTCCAAGCAGATGGTCCCGGCTGTACCCAACGATCTTCTAGCTTAGGGAGACTCTTCGCTTTTCCCAGAAGGCACCTGGAATATGCAAATTAGCCTCCTCAAGCTTGAATCCCTGGTATTATCAAACAAATTTTACCCCTATCATGAAGTACAATATGTCTCGAGAAAACAGTGTCAGAATCACCAGGATCCGTTGAAGCGTTCCAGAGTTATAACCTCATAAAGGGACAGTGGTCAGAATTGTAAAAATTGGCCTGGTCATTGACGTGCAAACCACCCTTGGGGGTAATGGGGTTAAAGGATGACTTGCACTCATCAACATACACACATATACAATTGTACACTAGCGCATGGCCGTGCGGTCATGCGAAGCTTATATAGCTGCAGCACGTATAGGACCTTCCAAAAAAGGACCAATGGGAAGCTGCCACAGAAGTTTAGCACCTTCAGGACCTTCCAGGAGCACCAATGGGAACCGCTGCAGCATCTGAGCATGTGACCCTCGATCTCCAACGGGAGATCTCACCCTGGGCATGCTCAGAAGGGAAAAAGCAGGACTTAGTCCCAAAAGCGTCCGCTCGCCGCTGCCCAGCACTGGCTTTAATGGCAAAAGCAGGAAAAGCAACAGCAAGCCTAAGCACAGAGTGAGACTGAGCCAGACGCAAGGACCGACGTCTCCGCTGAGCAGGTTCTACTGCAGCAGGAGAAGAATGGGAAGCCGCAGCAAAAACGGCCTGAGATTCCCCCTGTGCAGAAGCGGGAACTCGACCACTAACACATACCTTTGCTCAATGTGGCCAAAGAGTTCTATTTTATCTTTATTGAACCACAGGACTTGTTTCCCTAATGCATCAGGTTTGTTTAGATGTTATTTTGCATACTTCTAATGCTGAATTTTATGGTGAGGATGCAGGAGAGGTTTTCTTCTGATGATTCTTCCATGAAGGCCATATTTGTGAAGATGTCTCTGAACAGTAGAACAATGTACCACAACTCCAGAGTCTCCTACATTTTTCTGAAGATTTTTTTGCAGTAAAACGAGGGTTCTGATTGGCCTATCTAGCGGAACTACAAGCAGCTCTCACTGAAATTTAGCTTTGTCTTTCAGTCCTTATCTTGTCCTCCAGTTTCTTAATTACATTTCGATCTGAGGAAAGGGCAACTTGAAAACACTTTGCTATGTTCTTCCAGTCTTCACCTGCTTCGTGGGCCTCCACCATTTTCATTTTCAGAGTGCTATGCAGTTGCTTAGAAGAACCCATGTCTGCTGTTTTTTTTTCCACAAGGTTAGAGAAGGCTGTTTTTTTTCATAGCTCAGAAATTTGCTAAAATGATAATGAACAAGTCATAACCCTAACAGTCTAATAAAGGTCTGAACCCTTGGTCAAAGTTATCTGAGCACACAAATCTCTCCAAGGGTGCTAAAACTTTAACATTGACCCATTTTCCATTTTGCAATCTTTAAAATGTAAACAATGAAAAAATTTATATTTTGCCTAAAATAGAAAGCAAATGTGTCATATTTAAGGCCTTTGAGAGATCATTTCATCTTCAACTTGCTTAACTGTAGACAATAACATTTTGACCAGGAGTCTATTCCATTTTGTGTCCAGTTTAACCCTGCTGTTCTGTTCGGTCTGGGGAGACCTATTTTGAACTTTGGTATTTTTTGGGGTGTTCAAGATGCGGTTCTGAAACTTGTGGTTGATTGACTTAAATGAGGATGGGTCGGTCGGCCACGGGTTTCAGAGCCGCATCTTGAATATTTTAAAGAATATTGAAGTTCAAAGTCGGTCATTTTTGACCAACAGAACAGCAGGGTTAAGATGCTAAAACTATTGAATTGCCCTCTTTAATTTAAGACCACCAGGCACATTAAAATCAATTCTCGATTAGACAATGTCATCCATCAGCAAAAAAAAAATCCCATCTCACACTGCATCATCTAATACTACAATTGGTGCTTAACATTGGCAAAAAAAAAGAAAATTGCAACTTGCTGAAAGGTGTTTTGAATGACAACAAATTTTATCAGTCAGTCATTGCTTGCAGGAAATAATTGTTCAGCTATGAGTAAGAAGTTTACTTCCGAAACGCGTCAGTGTTCGATGACCTGTGTTCATTAGTTTTAGCACATGTATAATAAAGTTTCAATAAGCTAAGAGTTTCTCAAGAAGGACAGAGTGCAGAGTCTTTACCTAAGCAATTTTTTGCTTCCCTGAAATAGACGATTTTTTTTTACTGTCAAAATCAATCAATAGAGTTGCATGCACTACGTGACCCCTAATATAGGTACTTAAAAAATGCACTTAATGGTTTTTTGAATGGTCGAACATATCATATGCACCAAGTGTAACTGGAGAGGAGCAGTCGGTAAAGGGGCTGATAAATTGCATAGTTTGTTAGGGAGATTTATGGGGTGATCTATGGTGAGCTTTTTGGGTGCCAGGGATCACTATACAGTTTTTGCACAGAGGTCCTAAGTGGCCTGCATCCACCTCTTGTTCTGTGAAATTTAATGATACCTCTCTGCCATTGAATATACAACTAGGAGAACATCTGGAGATGGCATGTCAGCCTTGTATCTTGCTCCACAAGTAACAATAATAATAATAGATAAACTATTAGTTTAGTTGCTTCCCCTCTTGAACACACGACATCTGTAACCACCAAAGAAGCAATTCCGACAGATGAAGTCTTGTGTGCACCATATATTTAACATATAGAAAAAGGCTATTAGCTTGACAAATATATTGACACAGCGTCCCCGCACCTTTCCACTGACAAAGAAATTACATATCAGAGCTGTCACTTTGTGTCTTCAAAAGCTAATAATAAATGCAATGTTAGGAGAAGTAATATTTAGCTTTTTCTTTAACAAAAATGATTTGGACACATTGTTATTCGGCGCAACAAAAAGGGAAACATATGTAAATACAATGATACTAACATTTAAGAATATATATTTTAATAGTCTAAAAAAGAAGATATTTTATTACATTTTTATTTTATTTTTTGGAGGTGTTCCACCCAGGCTTTTTTTTTTCTTCAGAGGTCAGCTTTGACGTTCATTTTGGGATAGAACAAGTATAGTCATCTTATCGTTATCAACGAATGGCACAACATCATAAATTGATGGTTCAGTTTCTTATGAACACAATATAGCATTTTTTGTGGGGGTGGAGGTGATCTTGTCTGATAAAATTTTTACTTGAAACTAAACTTTTTCTGGTAACTCTCTGATCCCTGGCGTAATACACTGCACTACCTCTGTATTACCTCATGCTCTCTAGGCACACAGAGGCATAAATGGCTCTCTGATCTCTATTTTATATGTGTTTTCTGCTTTGTGGGTGAAAATTATTCATTCCAGATGTTTTCAGCCGATTCTCTATTTCTTTTTAAAATGTCAGAAAATTTGGCGCAACTTTACTCTAGTATAACCCTGGAGTGATTTTATGCAAGTTGAGAAAAAAGTCCAGTTTTCGCAAATTTTTGCTCGAAAAAGTCCTACAAATATTACCACAAGACATAAAAAAGATGAGTGATCTAAAGGGAATCTGTCACCAGAAAAAAAAAATGCTGTTAATCTGCAGATATGGGGTTAATAGGTGCAGGGAGAAAATTCACTTTAGTCTGACCAGCAGCATCCAGTTTCAGTCATGGAGGCGGCGGCGCCAGAACATGTTCAGCCATCGCCAGTGGCGTAAATTGAAACTCATGAGCCCCGATGCGAAAGCGACAACAGGACCCCAAAATATTTTACATTTTTAATAGCAATAGTCTTTTTCTATGGGCCAATGGGACTTTTGGGGCCCCCTAGGCTCCAGGGCCCGGGTGCGATTGCAACCCCTGCACCTGTTGTAGTTATGCCCTTGGCCATCGCTTTGGAGTATACACGAAGGCTGTAACAGCACCTCCGACACTGACTGACACTGGCTGGGCAATAGGGCTGGTTGTCAGTCAGAGCCAGGAATGCAGTTTCAGCCACCACTCTGAGTGGCAACTTAACCCATGCCGGCGCCTCCCCCATGATCCGAGTGTCAACTTAATATGATCTAAATCCTTTCGATGACAAAATAGTAGCACAGGTGAGAAGAAGGAGAAAAAAAATTCTCCATCTTCTCCATTGTGTGAGTCTGTGGAAATCGGAATGCACTCGGATCTCATCCAAAGTGAAGCCCGATGTTTTTCAGGTACCTATAGACTTGAATATATGTGCCATCCAATATGTGCTACGTATTGTAGAATGCTGTAATTTTTTCTCATGCTGAATCAGTGTGAGAAAAAAAACGCTGATCAGTACTGCCCCATAGAATAACATTGGGCTGAGTGCTATCCAATAAACCCTCAGATGGCAGTAAATTTGGTTTGTGTGAGCGAGCCCTAGGACAAAACAGTGATGGAAATGCCAATTGTGGCATGAAATCTGTCGAACGGTGTGGAGCTTAAGCATTGACCATCAATAATTAATCGCTAAAATCTATGATCAACTCACTGAGCTCCTTGACTCCCTGGACTAGTAAACTACCATAAAAGACATAAAGTTCACATGCCATCATCCTATCTTTATCATTTCTGACCATTCACTTTCCAACCCGATAGCAGCCACATGGCTAAACTTTATAAATTGATTATTTCCATCTTCCCACATGCTTTTTGAACACATGTTTTCCGTCCCCATTTTCTCGGGGTGATGCTAATGCTGAGCTCAGCACTTTGGTTGCAAATTTTGCCACCGGAGATTTGTTGCCTAAATGCCATGGTGTAAGTGTGGATTTATACCAAGGCATTGAAAAATGTATCTGTATGTGTTTAATTACATGTTGGACCTCCTAAAGTGGATCATGGTGGAACCCACCCCAAATTAGAACACATAAACCTTACCTGGGGCACATAATAACTTTTTGGATGCACAGCACGACCATGCAGCATTTATGCTACGTATACTGTGGTCATTATTGTCATACACACATGCCATAAATCCAGCTAATAATGTCACTGGGGGAGACATGGATTAAGAGAAAGCTAAGATCAGCATTATGATCATCGGTAAAGGACAAGTAATAAAGCACAAAAGCAAAGCAAAGAGTAAGGGTTTGTTAAACATTAATGGTCCTTCCTGCCACTACAGGGGGATAATGGGCGATTCTTCAACTGTAGCCTGAAAAATAAAACAGTGGGTGGCCATTTATTGTGACTCCTGTTGGAAGTAAATTAATGCGAGTGTCTGACAATGTAAACCAATTGTGTACCTTGGGAAATATATGTCAGCTATATCCCTATGAAAACTCGCAAGAAATGAAAATAAATGCAGACCAAAGAACAGAATCTGTATTGTTGGCTTCAATTTTAAAATAATATTGTCTGACATAGTAACAACATAGGAAAATGTCAAGTAAAGTGAAGAAAATAAATATAATGCTGAATTAAAATACATACAGGTATGTGATGCAGTGTATGATCACACATGTATGATGTATAACACATGTATGTTCAGAATGGATAGAAATGTAGTGTATTTTACATGCAAATTTGAGCATAGAACTTTCCACACGCTGCCAAAAAATTCATACATCAATTTCTATCACTGATTTTCACTGTGGATTTTCCAACATCATTATAGAGGGGTGAATTCTAATACAAATCTGCTGCAAACTCTAGACATACAGATCTTTTTATTTATTCCCTGGAGATTTGTGAATTATTGTTGTTTTGGCGTACCCTAAGTTGCTAAAAGGGTTTTCCAGGTTTGGGCTTCAAGTCTGCAGTCACTCACTATTACTACACACTTGTAAATCCTCACAGTGTGCATTCTGCACGCAATCATGATCCTCTGGTGCCGGGAGCGGGTGGGCGCGGGGCCACAAGGATTCCATTTGCATACATAGTCACATACCAACTAGACATGAGTGATGCCAGACATGTCTAGTCGGAATGTGGCTGGAACTATGTAACAAGTGAGATTGGATGGATTTCGGTCTGGACTGTGAATAGGCCGTTCACGCACAGGAATATGATTTGAGCTAAACCATCCATTGTAGCCCTGGCAGGAGATTTAAAGTCGTTGTCTTGCTGGAAGGTGAACCTATGCCCCAATCTCAAGTCTTTTGTAACCTCTAACAGGTTCTCCTTAAGGATTGCTCAGTATTTAGCTCTATCATCTTCCCATCAAATTTGACCACCTTGAATGTTGCTGCTGAAGGAAAGCTTCCCCACAGCATGATGCTGCCACCACCATGTAAGACAGTGGGGATGGTGTTTTTAGGGTGACGTGCAGTGTTAGTTTTCAGCCATGCACACTATTTTGCATTTAGCCCAAAAAGTTCTACTCTGTTCTCATCTGACCAGAGCACCACCTTTAACGTTCTATGTAAGGGACACAGCTAGGATGTGGGAAAAGGTGTTCTGGTCAGATGAGACAAAACTAAAACTTCTGGGGCTAAATGCAAAACTACAACTATAACTTGTTTACTTTTAAGGATGCTCAAAATGTGTAATGTCACAACAGGGTATACTTCCTGCTATAGAATCCTAAGTCAAATCTGTCTTTAACTTGCTCAAATCACCTATCTGTCCTCTCCCTTGGTGTGTGTAGGCGCTGGCATGACTTTGCATCTCTCTGCAGTTCATCCAGAGTGATCATGGGCCTCTTGGCTTCATCTCTGATCAGTCTTCTCCGTGTTTGAGATGAAAGTTTAGAGGGGCGGCCGGGTCTTGGTAGATTTGCATTGGTATGATACTCCTTCCATTTCAATATGATCGCTTGCACAGTGCTCCTTGGGATGTGTAAAGTTTTGGAAATCTGTATCCAAATCCGGCTTTAACCTTCTCCACAACAGTATCACGGACCTGCCTGTTGTGTTTCTTGGTCTTCATGATGCTCTCTGTGCTTCAGATAGAACCCTGAGACTATCACAGAGCAGGTGCATTTATACGGAGACTGGATTACACACAGGTGGATTATATTTATCATAATTAGGCATTTAGGACAACACTGGATCATTCAGAGATCCACAATGAACTTCTGGAGGGAGTTTGCTGCACTGAAAGTAAAGGGGATGAATAGTATTGCACGCCCCACTTTTCAGTTTTTGAATTTCCACAAAAATATAAAATAACCAATACATTTCATTCAACTTCACAATTGTGTTCCACTTGTTGTTGATTCTTCACCAAAAATTTACATTTGGTATCTTTATGTTTGAAACATGATATGTGGGAAAAGGTTGAAAAGTTCCAGGGAGCCCAATACTTTTGCAAGGAACTGTATATATATATATATATATATATATATATATATATATATATACTGTATATATATGACATATATATATATATATATATATATATATATATATATATATATATATATCTTTATATTTCAAGAAGAATAGCCGATAATTCATTTGTCACACCAACAATATACATGTCCGGAGTACAGTCAGTCAAACCCTGTAATCCATATCTGGGGGATATAAAGATTTCAACCAGGAGTGCTGCTAATGCGATCAGCCCGGCTGTAAACTACTGGGGAATGAATGAAATACTATGAGCGGAGCTTCAGTGACTAGTGGTGACGTCACTGAGTCTGCACTCCCTCACAGCATGAACTCAGATGAACTCTTGAGAGTGGGAAAATGCCAGCTGATTTGCCCACGCTCAAGAGTTCATATGAGTTCATGCTGTGAGAGAGTTCAGCTACAGTGACGTCACCACTAGTCACTGAAGCTCCACTTCCAGCATTTCATTCATTCCCCCGTAGTTTACAACCGGGACGGTCGCATTAGCACCGCTCCCGGTTGTAAACTGTATATAACCCAGATATGGATTGCAGCATGGGATTGACTGTACACCGGACAGGTATGGGTACATTGTTGGTTTGTTATTTTTTCATTTTTTACAGGAGATCGAGGGCTTTGCTTGGATTACCAGTAACAATAAAAATGGTCAGTCTTTAGTGTTTTAATTCATTAAAATACTTTATTCTGCATGTGTATATTTTTTTAATCCTTTACAAACTATACATTTATTTATTATACATTTATTTTGATTTATTATTATTACTTATTTTAAATTTTTATTCTGTTAAACCAGAGAGTTATGTGACACAAAATAGTTAATAATTAACATTTCCCTACATGTCTACTTTACATCAGCACAATTTTGGAAACAACATTTTTTGGTTAGGAAGTTATAAGGGTTAAAAGTTGATCAGTGATTTATCATTTTTACAACAAAATTTACAAAACCATTTTTTTTAGAGACCACCTCACATTTGAAGTCAGTTTGAAGGGTTTATATGGCTGAAAATACCCAATAGTGACACCATTCTAAAAACTGCACCCCTTACGGTGCTCAAAACCACATTCAAGAAGTTTATTAACCCTTCAGGTGTTTCACAGCAGCAGAAGAAACTTGGAAGGAAAAAATGAACATCTAACTTTTTAGTCACAAAAATTATCTTTTAGCAACAATTTTTTATTTTCCCAAGGGTAAAAGGAGAAAGTGGACCTCAAAAGTTGTTGTCCAATTTGTCCTGAGCATGCTAAAACCTCATATGTGGGATAAACCACTG
The DNA here is from genome assembly GCF_032444005.1 of Ranitomeya imitator. Lineage (NCBI taxonomy): Eukaryota > Metazoa > Chordata > Amphibia > Anura > Dendrobatidae > Ranitomeya > Ranitomeya imitator. Next base: position 210,318,609 of record NC_091283.1, on the reverse strand, counting down.
TTTGGGCACACGTCGGAGCTCGGAAGAGAAGTAGTGATGTTTTGGAAGGCAGACTTTAATGGAATGGTCTGCGGGCGTCATGTTGCTTCTGCAAAGCCCCTGATGTATCTAAACAGTAGAAACACCCCACAAGTGACCCTATTTTGGAAATTAGACCCCCAAGAAACTTATCTAGATGTGTGGTGAGAACTTTGAACACCCAAAAATCCATGTTTGATAAATCTTCCCCTTCATAACCCTATTACACATACTGTCCACCTACTTTTGGACCACCCTGTATATATATATATATATATATATATATATATATATATATACAGTATATATATATATATATTGTAAAGTCCCACACTATCTGTGGATGAGGACAAGTCCGGTTTATTAGTAAACAGCATAAACCGCTCCTCAGAAACTTGGTAGTATGCAGCAACAAGTACACTGTCCGTTACACGTTCGGCTCTATAGAACAAACACAGTCTCTCACTGACCCCGGTCAGCATTACACAGATTCCTGTCCTTTACCTGTTGGTGTCGGCGACATAGGTTCCCGGATGCCTTTTATTCTCAGAGGTATCCCACAAACACTTCTCACTGACCCCGGTCAGCATCACTCATGGATGTCAGACAGTCCACTCCGGAGGTATCTCACAGACTTCCTTCCCCTGGCTCAGACTAGCCAGCGCTGCTTCTCAAGCTGTGCAATGTCCAGCAAGCAGGTTTGGTCTGGAGCCACACACGCAGGAAAACTTCTCCTTCACTGCACAAAGACTACTCTGTAGTGTCCAGCCTGGACACATGGAAATATGTCCACACTGACCGACTCCCAAACACTCACACACATGTGCCAAACACACCTCCATTACATAATTGTAACTACACCCAGGTACCTATCACATGGCTAGTCAGGTGATCAAGACATCACCACAGGTCCTCAAACACACAACCATCTTAGGTGTCCAGACACACCCCTTTGGGTGGGTATGTAGGTGACTGGACCCACCCATCTCTCGAAGTCACCTGGAAGCCTCCCAATGTATAGTAAAACCCTCAGCAGTAGATCTGCTGAGCAAAACACAACCAGGCTTCCATCACACAGCCACCCGCCTCTGTGATACATACCACCCTTTAATCACATGACCAGTCGCCATTCAACATATCCCCCCCTCTGACTAAAGCCGTGGGGCTTGGCACTTTCTATTACCTGACCAGTGATCCTTCTCGGTCGTCTCTGCAAGTCAAACTGTCTGTCAAAGTCGGGCCCTGCTACTGAACCCTTTTGTAGACACCCGTCATCCATCTCCTTCATGTCCTTTGATAGAGATGACCCCTTGTCAGACCACCTGCATCCCCGGCAGTCAGTACGGTGTTGTGATTCCCTTGCACCCATACCTCCAGTCTGGTCAGACTCTTTGTCATCACGGTGGCTACAGGGTCTCCCGCCTAGGTCACTCAGCCCTGAGCTAACTGAGGCGTCACTACCTCTATCTTTCCATCAGGCTCCCTTCTGTTATCTCTCTACTAGTCATTTCTCCTATGGTCTTTATTGCCTGGAGAGCAGTTCTTCCATTTATCTCTATGTCCTCTGTTAGCTTCAGCTTGAGGACCTCCAGTCTTTAGCGAACCTCTTCACCTCTCTATACCGCGAGTTGAAGGTGGTGGCCATCTGTTTCCTATTTCCTGCAGCTCTCTATTGATTTGCTCCCTCTCAAGTCTTAGCTGCTTTTAAGTCCAACATGTGATACTCCAGGAGCATCCGGATATTCCCAAGGCCCTCCTTGGATCCAGCAAAAAGGAATAGAACCATCCCAACTTCACCCATGACCTGGGCCTCGTCATCAGCCAGAATCCTCACTCTCTTCACACCAGATCTATCCACAATCTCCTGCATCACTTTCCCAAATCTTCAGGTCACCTTTCTCACCAGACCTCTGGACACTTGAGTGATGTCTTCCACAATGCCCAGCTGACTTTGAGCTTTCCACGCATGCTCCAGACATCAAGCGGCTTCCCCATTCCTCAAGAGGATCCTCTGTTTCATGCGGAGGCATTCTAGGTGCATATCCCTCAAGATATCCACCCGCTTCACTGTGACTTCCCTAGTCGATAGTATGACCAACTGCTGAGTCTCTGGGATCAAATACACTCTACACACCTCTATTGTCTTTCTAAAGGCCTCATCAACATACTCACTGGCAGACGCTTCTCGCATGCCTTTGAGTACCTCTATTATGCTCTTGAAAACTGAAGTCTCACCCTCTTGGACATACTGTTGGACCTCATCGTCCTGAGAGTCAGCGCAGTTTTCCACGACATCGACCACCCTTGCCTGGCCATCTGCATGGCACTTCCCCTGCTGGATTTCTTCCTCTGCCGAGGCCCTTCTTTAGTAAGCCTCTCCAGCTCACTCTACTTCATTGTGATCAGATCGGGAGAGCGCACTGTTCAATTTGCAGGTCATCCATGTGTTTCTGGAGCTAGGTATTAGCCTTCTCTATCAGGCAGCAATGTTCATCCTCTCTCCGGAGAATCTCCTGCTGATGCTTCTCTTGGGCCTCTCTCAGCACCTCGGTATCTTTCAATATGGCCTTGTTCATGGTGTGACATGCTGTTAGGTGACGTCTAAGCCCAGAGACTTCCTTCTCCAGCTTGTCCACTCTGTGCTCAACTGCTTGTCTCAGGACCCTTTCTCGTTCGACTGTCTCTTTAAGTAGCTCTATCTCGTGATCCTGCTCTCTTTTGGCCAGCACGTGTTGCACCACCAGTTCTTTGATTAGATTTTCAGATGGGCTCTCTTGCTCACCCATACTCTGACTCTTCATTGTTCCACCTGTTCCTGCATCCGCTTTTATGGTCTCTGCGTGGCTCTCTGCCTGTTCACTCTTAGGTACCTCTCGACTCTTGGTAACTTCAGAGAACTCCAGCTCTTCAACATGAGGTATTATGGAGCTTTCACCATAGTAAGGCATTTCACCCTTTCTTGGCATCACAGATGTGGGTCTACTACAGGTCTGTTTTAACCCCAGCCTGTTACCAACTACCTCTGTGCTGTGCTGTCAGAGATAAAGTCACCTCCTTATCAAGGACAATAACCTGATTTGCACCTGACCCTGTTTCTTCTTCATTCTTCTTCTGAGAGAGTGTAGCCTGTCCCGCCTTTCCGCGACCCCTGCGATGAGAGGAAGATCTCCCATTTTTACTCAGCTCCAACTTAATGCACTTTCTTTCCTTTGTATTTGAGTCACAGTCTGAACTGGAGTCACCTCCACTCACCCTGTCATCCTGGAACAGCAAATCCCCACTTACACAGGTGTCGGACCCTTTCCCTGGAGCTCCCCCGTTTCCCACGGTCACACGTTTGGTCACCCTAGTTAAGTCCCCCAATTGGTCAGACCCACACTTTCTTCCTGATATCGGGAACTCTGGACTATCGACCTTAGGTGGCGCTACCTCCTCCTCTTTATACATCCCATTAACAGGAACCCCCACAACCTGCTTCTGTAGTAGGTCTTCCACATGACCGTTCCTCTGAGCAACCAACCACTTCATCAACTACCCATAGATCTTCAAAGAACACAAAGGCCCGGCCCCTCTCAAAGGGGTACAAAAAGTTTGGTGTTATACCGCCATCTTGGCACTCAACACTTTTGGACATATCAATGATCACTCTGTCCACAGTATAGTCCACAGTGACCCAATGGATGCAGCGAACCTTGATCTTTTTCTCAGTCAGACAGAGAACGAGAGGAGTTCCCATCATAGTCACCTTACTCTTTGAGTCCAGCAGTCTAGAGATTCCTTCTTGATGTAACATCACGGAACACACCTGCTGCCTGTTGTCATATGGGAAGTCTATGCCTCACACAGAATAAGTATAACACAAACACTGCTCTACCTCAGACTTATCCACTGGTGTAACCGTTGCCGCCACTTTTGAAAGCTCCGCCCTTTTGCTTTGGGATGATCCGCCCCCATTTGGGACTCCACCCCTTCAGGGGCCATTTTCTCCTATAGGGCCACCACCCCCTTTATGGACTCGGCCCCTTTCTGGGAAACTACCCGCTTTTAGGATGCCACGCTTTATTGGAATGCTTGGCCCCTTTTGGGCCAACCATAATTATTTGGGTGACCGCTCCGTTTTGGGACTCCACCCCCTTTAGGGACCACCCCACTCTGGGGTACACCCCGTGGACTCCCCCACAGCACTCTCAGGCCCCAACAGTTCCTAACAGCAAGGCTCCTGCGGTTGCTACTGCAGCTCCTGCTGCAACTGGTCTGCACGGCTTTGCAAACCTCCAGATGGCTTTGCAGACATCCAGACGACTCTACGTTGAGGATGTTGACCACATTCGTAACCCTGCCGAGTTACCACCAGATGCCTTCAGTCTTCATGGCCCCACCGAGCCACAGCAAGTTGACTTGAAGAAAAAAAAATTCATACACCCACTGTTCCACAGCAAACACCTGCACACATGCTTCCTGGACCATTGCCCGCAGGCTAGCACCAAGTGTAAGGTTCCACCCTAACTGTGGACAGGGAATACTTGCTTTGCTGGTCGTTGAGGCAAAAGCTGGGACACTCAGGGTTAAAAAAAACAAGTCCATTTGGTTTATTAATAGTGATGAGCGAATATACTCTGTACTCGAGATTTCCTGAGCACGCTCGGGTGTCCTTCGAGTATTTGTAAGTACCCAGAGATTTAGCTCTCAGCACCGCAGCTGAATGATTTACATCATCATTAGTAGGGTTGAGCGACTTTTACTTTTATAGGATCGGGTCGGGTTTCACTCGACCCGACTTTTTCAAAAGTCGGGTCGAGTGAAATCAGCCGATCCTATAAAAAAGTCAGGGTCGGGGTCGGCCGAAACTCGAAACCCAATGCAGTGCATTGGGTTTCCAATGGTTCCCAGTGTCTGAACGAGAGGAAACTCTCCTTCAGGCCCTGCGATCCATATTTAAGTGTAAAATAAAGAATTAAAATAAAAAATATCGCTATACTCACCCTCTGACGCTCCCTGGTACTAACCGGGAACCTTCCTTCCTTCGAATCAGCGCTTGCAGGACCTTGCGGTGAAGTCGCGGTGACGTCGCGGCTTGTGATTGGTCGCGCGGCCGCCCATTTGACCGCTCGCGCGACCAATCACAAGCCGCGACGTCACCGCCACGTCACGCAAGGTCCTGCAAGCGCTGATTCTTAGGAAGGAAGGCTGCCGGAAAGAAGCAGGGCGCGTCCGAGGGTTAGTATTAGGTATATATACCTAATATAATATACCTATTAGGTATATACTCACCCTCGGACGCACCCTGCTTCTTTCCGGCAGCCTTCCTTCCTAAGAGTCAGCGCTTGCAGGACCTTGCGTGACGTCGCGGTGACGTCGCGGCTTGTGATTGGTCACACGAGCGGTCACATGGGCGGCCGCGCGACCAATCACAAGCCGCGACGTCACCGCGACGTCACCGCAAGGTCCTGCAAGCGCTGATTCGAAGGAAGGAAGGTTCTCGGTTAGTACCAGGGCGCGTCAGAGGGTGAGTATAGCGATATTTTTTATTTTAATTCTTTATTTTACACTTAAATATGGATTCCGATACCGATTTCCGATATTGCAAACATATCGGAACTCGGGATCGGAATTCTGATACCACATTCAGAAGATCGCCGACTTCATGGCCGACCCCACACAGGGATCGGGTCAGGTTTCATGAAACCCGACTTTGCCAAAAGTCGGCGACTTCTGAAAGTGGCCGACCCGTTTCGCTCAACCCTAATCATTAGCACTTGTCCTTTTTTCAGTCCGGAAATTTAACCTTTTTTTTCTTGCAAATGGGTATGAGCTCTTAAGGGAATCAACACTTAGTGAATTAACAAAGATATAGACTTATTTCATGCTATTTCCAAAACCAAAGAGTATAAATTGATGGGGGAATAGTGTGACCTGGGATAAAACCTTATGGATTTTATTCTGCAGTAGGCACCATCACTTCCATTATGTTCCCACCATTAATGTAATATCTGATATATGGACAATGACAAACAAAAGATTATGTGACAAAAGTTACCGTACTTTAATTCTTGTATTATTTGGTAGAAGTCTATCATGTAAAATAACAAATTTCTCTAAAGTCTACCTTGTCCTTGTGACTTGAGCTTAAACCAGAAGTATCTTTTATTTTAAACGCTGCGTCATGTTGTATACCACTAGATGGCGCTATGATGTGATTCTTAGTCTTTATTTTGTGCACGTGGTTTGTTATTGTCACTGGTGTCTCGAATGTTCTGACTCTTCATGTTGGAGATTTCTGAAGTTTTCCAAGTATGAAACATAAAATAAAATGTAAGCATTACAACCTGTTCCAGCACATCTTCCTTGACACTTTGTTCTTAAACACTTTTGTGGAAGTGTAAAAAGTTGGAAGAAAGAAACAGAACAGAAATACGAACGTGCATTAGACAAAGAAGATCCAATATCAACTTGGTTGATTACAATAACAATACGAAAATGATATCTTGAACCAGTAGGATTGATAGTGGAACTATTCATTTCTTCCAGTCCATTCATATTACGTGAACTGTTCAAAATTTCTGGCTAAAGAATCCTCATGTGTCAACCAGGAAGACACAGACGAGGATGTCACCTGCCATGATGACCAGAATAGACCCCAGCTGGAGGGAGTCAGTGGAGCACCAAGAAGGAGCTGATGTGGTGGAACAGGTGAGCAGCAAGATGAGTTGTGAACTGATGAATTGGAGTTCCAGCAGATTTGCTCATCACGATTTAGTACTTCAGCGGGTAATTCCAGCCTAATACCCAAACAATATATGTGTTAGCCTTTATCTTTTGTGACAACATGTATTAAGCATCCTAAATAAGCAAAAGCGGTGGCACTCACCATCCGTGTAAAACATTCCTTTATTTCATATCCTTAAAACACTGCAGCCAGAGAATGGTTTGGACACTTCATGGGACAATGGCCGTTTCGTGCTGTCTGCGACCTGTTGAAGCGCAGAGAGGGCAAAACGGCCATTGTCCCATGAAGTGTCCAAACCATTCTCTGGCTGCAGTGTTTTAAGGATATGAAATAAAAGAATGTTTTACATGGATGGTGAGAGCCACCTCTTTTGCTTACTCTGGACATATGTTTAACTTTTTTTCTGGTGTGCACCCGAGCTCCGTTTTTGACCGGTATTTTTGTGCTGTCTCCTGACTCATAATGAAGTGACTGCTTTGTAGAGATTTGGTGTTGGTTTTCCCCTCAACAATTTTGTTACACATGTATTAAATGTGCCATCTATGTCTGATACTTAACCTCAAGTATTCTAGGAGGGTTAGATGAAGCACTTAAATACTGCTGGTGGATGCCTTTATGATTATCCTATACATCATTTTTTTAAATTAAAAGTCCTGAAAGGCGATCAGCGTTGACAAGTGGGGAATTGGTGAGAGGTGGTATGCCATGGTCACTGCTGAGTTTGTCATTTCATTGTCAGAGGACTTAGTTCAGTTGCTTTGGTAGCTCAAACGCTGCTAGATGAGATCTTCCTTTTAGCTACGGTCCTTCTACTGTGCAGCTCACGTATTTTTCAGTATTGTGGAGATCCAGTCTTGCTGGCCGGTTAATGCCAGATCACTTACTGCTCATGGCACCTTCTTTAAACTTCCTTTGACAGTAATTTGCCAGTCACTATTTTTGTGGTGCTATTACTGCTTTATAGTAATGAGCGAGTATACTCGTTGCTCGGGTTTTCCCGAGCACGCTCGGGTAATCTCCGAGTATTTGGGCGTGCTCGGAGATTTAGTTTTCGTCGCCTCAGCTGCACGATTTATGGCTGCTGGACAGCCTGAATATATATGGAAATTTCCTAACAAACAGGCATTTCTCACATGTATTCAGCCTGTCTAGCAGCCATAAATCATGCAGCTGCGGGGACGAAAACAAAATCTCCGAGCAATAACAAATACTCGGAGATCACCTCTGCAAAGCACGAGCAATGAGTATACTCGCTCATCACTACTGCTTTATGATTGTGTCTTTACCCGACTTGTCTTCACTACCACTCCTGTCTGGTTTTTAGATAGTAACATGTTGCTGGCGCCGGAATAATTTACTCTCTTGACGTCTGAATTTATCTCTAATTCCCTCCTCTTGGTTCTGACGTTGGTTATTACTGACTATGTCTCTCGCTGCCAATTTTTTCCTTGTTGACATCCCTCTGGTTTTGTACCATCTTCACAATTACTTTACTGCCATCCCATTTCACCAGCCAGTATTTACTTTGAGGATATAAGCCAAGGGGAATATTCATTTATAGAGCTGAAGGGTGAATTCCAAAGTGTTTCCTGGAGCCCAAGTGTACCCTAATGCATAGACTGTTTGTTAGTTTGCAAAAGATGTCACATCTACCAACAGGGTTTTTTTAAAATACCCTTTTCATTTTTGGGGTCTTTCATGTGTCACATTTCTTCTGCTTATTTATAAATTCCTGTCACAATCTTAATAATTGAAAGTGGTCACATCAGTTAAAGAGGTTAGCCATTTTCTAATCAATTGAATAAATGTGGAGGAAACAGCTAATTAATCCGCACACTAATATAATGTTTTTACCAGACATAATTATCTCATTTGTAAAATGCTGCCCTTCATTGACTCTGGCCTGGAATATGCCACTAATTAGTAGGCATGTAAGAGGATTACTATGTCGCACTGTAAGGTCTATCACTTAGCTTGCCCTCATTTTCCATAACCACAATAAATATCAAGTCTAATAAAGGTCAATCTGCAACCATGACACAGAAGCCCTTTACTCATCTCATGCACATGATTCCATAGCGCCCAAACGCCTCAAGTTACTTCATAACCAAATGATAGAATGTTCAGCTGGTAAATGTTGATGTCCTCCATGGTCAGAATTAAGATAAAGGGCAATGCATGGGGTAGAAAGAGATTGAATGGAAACCAACTTACAGAAACCAAGATTATAATCATCTACAGCTATAAGTACAGCAGACAGCATCTAAAAACGGGAGATAACTAATCAAGCCATAGTTTATTCTTCCATATACAAAAGACAACGTTTCAACCTTTGCTCGATCTTTATCAAGTATAAAAAATGGGGCAAAAGGACAGATTTAAATAGTGTTCCCCACAAAATGTATGTAATCGTACTTCTATCTAGAATGGCATTTCACAGTTGTGCTGACCTTGCCCGGTGCCACAGCCAATGCCCAAAAATCCAAATTTAGTGGGTAATCAGCTGGGTTTACACATCTGATCTTTCACAATACAAAGGCCAGGAAGTCGCTTGCCTGAGTTTTTGAATAACACTCCAAGACATCCAAATGACATTATGACATGTCTATGTTTTGGACAGTTTCCGAAAAGCCATCTAGGTTACTTTGCCTCTGAATTCACCTTCTACAGTGGGGAAAATAAGTATTTGATACACTGCCGATTTTGCAAGTTTTCCCACCTACAAAGAATGGAGAGATCTGTAATTTGTATCGTAAATACACCTTACCTGTGAGAGACAGAATCTAAACAAAATAAAAACCAGAAAATCACATTGTAAGATTTTTACATAATTAGTTTGTATTTTATTGCATGAAATAAGTATTTGATTCAATAGAAAATCAGAACATAATATTTGGTACAGAAACCTTTGCAATTACAGAGGTCAGATGTTTCCTGTAGTTCTTGACACACTGCAGCACAGATTTTGGCCCACTCCTTCATTCAGATCTTCATCTTCAATGCTCTTACTGAGGAAAGGAAGTTGTTGGCCAAACTTTCACAACACATGACCCCATCCATCCTCCCTTCAATACGGTGCAGTTATCCTGTCCCCTTTGCAGAAAAGCATCCCCAAAGTATTATGTTTCCACCACTATGCTTCATGGTTGGAACAGTGTTCTTTTGGTCATACTCATCCTTCTTCCTCCAAACAAGGCAAATTGACTTGGTAGTAAAAAGAAAAAAAAAACACAAAATTGAGCTTAACTTGAGTTGGTACACATGCAGAGGTTAAACGCATGTTCACATTGGCCACAAAACATAAAACCTACAAGAGAAAAAAGTAAACGAAAACCCTGATGTAACTAAGTAAAAAAGCAAAAGTGCATTTAAAGAACACAGCGTTTTTAGTAATACTGTTTTTTGATCAAAAAATATCATAAAAGCCATCCCACCTCGTCATGGTAACTCTGATCGGGACAGTCCTACACTGTCTAATTTTAAAACCTTACCATGTGTCAATGTTGACTCCAGTGTGAATAAGGGCAGACAAAAGGACTGGGCCCAACCAGTGAAACACTAGACTGGGGAAGCCTTATATAGTCTCTAGCTCAGAAACAGGGAGGCCACACCCCGGCCACATGGTAAGATTTGACACATGGTAAGGTTTTAATATTAGACAGTGTAGGACTGTCCCGATCAGAGTTACCGTGATGTGGTGGGATGGCTTTTGTGCTATTTTTTGATCAAAAAACAGGATTACTAAAAACTCTGTGCTATTTAAATGCACTTTTGCTTTTTTACTTAGTTACATCAGGGTTTTCGTTTACTTTTTTGTCTTGTAGGTTTTATTGGTAGTAAAAAGATCTATTTTTGTCTCATCTGTCCACATGACTTTCTCCCATGCCTACTCTAGATCATCCAGATGGTCATTGGCGAACTTCAAATAGGTCTGGACATGTTCTGGTGTGAGCAGAGGGACCTTGCGTGCCTTGCAGGATTATAATCCATGATAGCATAGTGTGTTAGTAACAGTAATGTTCGTGACTGTGGTCCCAGCGCTCTACTGGTCATTGTCCAGGTCCTCCCATGTAGTTCTGGGCTGATTCCTGGCCTTTCTCAGAATCATCCTTACACTACGAGGCGACATGTTGCATGGAGCCCCAGCCCGAGGAAGATTGACAGTACTATTGTGTTTCTTCCATTTTCTAATAATTGTGCCAAAAGTTGCTGCCTTCTCACCAAGCTGCTTGTCTATTCTCCTGTCCAATTCCAGCCATGTGTTTGTCTACATTTTTGTCCTGGTGTCCTTTATCCCCTCGTAACTAAAGGTCCTTCACCATACAGGAGTATGGAGGAGCTGAAGAAGACAGAGCCTGTTATGTCCTCTACAGTGTGTTTGTGTGAGTGTGTCTGCTTTCTAACATACAATGTGTGTGACATACAGTATATGTGTGTATTGTGTGGGTGTAGCATCCACCTTTAAAAATTCTGGTACTGTAGACGAGTGTTCCTAGATGTAAACTTGTCAGCAATCAGCCAACATTTTAGAGAAACGCTCATTGATCTGGTAATTGGGCCTTTTGTGCCGGAACAAAAGGCGAATGCGCAATAGGTCTCGGCAGCACATCACAATATTTCTCGGCCTCACATCAGTTTGTGATATAGAACATGTGCTGCCTTTACCATGAAACAGTTTCTGGACAGAATGATGTATTAGTGATCATTCTGTACCAATCATTTTTCATCAGTTTGTGTAAAGAGGCTTTTAAAAAAAGCTTCAAATGACTGGAAAATAGTCAATTGCCCCTTCTTTAACGGTCTAAAATCAGCTTGATTAAATGCCCCCTAAATGTTAAACCATAATTTTACCAAAATGTAATGCTTTTTGAACTAATGTGTTATTGTTGTTTTTTTTTACATTTTTATTCTCTCTTTTTCGTATGGTAGCTTTTATGCTATTGTGGCTTACATAAAAGCTGCAATACAAAAACATCACAGACATTCGTTCGTGGAAAATCAACTTTCAGTATTACTGATTAATAACTAGGTTTTAAAGTAATAGCTACTTTCAACAAATAAACTTTGTAATGGATCTTAATTAAAATTAATTACAACTATTTTCCGTTTTAATTACATTGATACTTTTTTTTCTGTTGCCAAAGGAACTGAAAGCAAAAAAGAAAATATTTATAGAAATTCACATTGCGAAGAGAAACTTAATGTCCTGAAAGCCTGCTGAATACATAGAATAGCTAGAACACAACTTAGTAGAGTTTATTTAGTCTGTACAGAAAACATGGTTGTTTATGAACCGATGGTCATATTACAGCAACATACTAAGAGAGCAAGACTCTAAAACAGCCAAAAAACAAAAGCATGATAATTACTTCCAGTGTCGGAAAAAACATAAACAGAATTAAAAATGAAAAACTTAAAGAAGATTTCTAAGATTTAAACGGAGTACTGCTGAGCCAACGTGCTCGGATAAGGCGCTATCCGAGCTTGCTCGGGTGCTAACCGACTATATTGGGTGTGCTCGAAAAATATGTTCGAGCCCCCGCGGCTGCATGTCTCACGGCTGTTAGACAGCCACAACGCATGCAGAGATGGCCTGACCAGCAAGTAATCCCTGCATGTGTTGCTGCTGTCGAAGAACCACAAGACATTCCATCGCGGCAACTCAAGCATATTTTTTTAGTACGCCCAAGATACTCAGTTAGCACCCGAGCATGCTCAAAGAACGACTTATCCGAGCAGGTTTGTTCATCATGACTGAGTTCCTCCTCCAATTACCACTGTTCCATTGATTATTTAAAATATTTTTTTTTCCTCTGTGTCCCTCCACTCTATAAAGATATACCCTTGGAAACAAAGATGCAGATTTTCCCTTCAAGCAACAGAACTTCTCTTAAGGCAATTGCTTTTTTTCTCATCTGACGCTGGCGAATCAAATGGTGGGTACACCCACAGAGAAATTCTGCGGAATGCAACCAATAGTTCAAAAGAAAAAGTTGCATCATTATTATGGGGGGGGGCATAACTTTGGTACACAGAGGCACAGAAGAAAAAGAAATAATGCTCTAGAATCAGTGAAGCAGTGCTTATTTTAGAGGGTCTTAACTGTTTAAATAAAACAGTTATCAAAAGATCCTCTTTCAAAGTGTAGTCATCTTATGACATTATTTAGGTTTCACATATACATTTGCTGAATTTTTCAAATGTATACCTTGTGACAAAGTCACTGGTAAAGTACTGAAGGGGAGATATGTATCACTGCTCTTAATGGCGTCAGTGATATAGAACCTGAAGATTTTCCTCCAGCACACTAAGTGCTGTGAGGGGTTAACAGCTAATTTGTTTAATGGGCTGTGTTTTATGTGGACATACATAGAGTGGGTGGGAGGTTTTCCACCTTATCTCCACCCTAGAGTGAAGTCTGGGGCTTAAGTAGCTGGCCTTCAGAGGCAGTACCAAAAATATGGCGGAAAATGGGAGTGTGTCTTATAGTAAGGATGTACCGGCTTTGACTGTAGTGAGGAGGTGGGAGAGCGGCATCGGCGGAGCAGCGTATTACAGTAGGCTGAAGTCGGCAACTGGGGTTAACGCCTCTGCCCATTGCTAAAGAGAAATGAATAATCACTGCATTCCATGCCCATGGGAGTGGAGTGCAAAGAATATTCATTTCTCTTTAATAGCGTCTTGGTATGATTGGCCCCCGATCCTAGTCTTGGTATGCATGGCCCCATCCTTATGATTGGCCTCACCCACCCAAATCCTGGTTTGCATGGTTCCATCAGAAATCATAAAAAAACCATTACACTTATCTTCCTGGCGCTCCCTCGCAGCATCTTGTTCAGATGCCAGAAGCTGCTTTATGCTTGCAAGCAGTGCATGACAGGGCATCATGCGCCGCTTTCAAGCTAAAGGCAGCTGCAGGAATACTCACTGCTCTGCATACCAGGACTGTGTGCACACAGGGAAGTGAGTATTTATTGCTCTTCAGCCTTCCTGGAGCTGCCGGCGGTCACATGTGACGCTACTTAAAAGAAATGAATATTCACATCTCTCCATGCCCAGAGAGGTGAATATTCATTTCTCTTAAGTAGCGGCACACGTGACTGCCCGGCAGCAGCAGTAAGGCTCCGGCTGATACTGTGCGTGCTACTGATGAGCAATGAATATTCACTGCTCTCTGCGTGCACAGTCCCGGCATGCAGAGCAGTGAGTATTCCGGCAGCTGTGCTCTACTTGTGAGCAGCACATGACGTCCCTGCCTAGCGTTGCTTACAAGCATAAAGCAGCTGCTGGCATCTGAACAAGATGCTGCGATGGAACTCCGGGAAGGTAATTTTTTTGTTTTCTGTTTTCTGATGGGGCCATGCATACCAGGATGGGGGTGGGAGCCAATTATAAGGATGGGGCCATGCATACCTGGACCGGGTTGGGGGTCAATTATACCAGAATAGAGGAGGGGCCATGCATATTAGGATGAGATCGGGGCCCTGCATACCAGGATAAGGATGGGGCCATGCATACTAGGACAAGATGGAGCCCTAAATACCGGGATAGGGATGGGGCCATGCATACCAGGACCGAGATGGGAACCAATCATGCCAGAATAGAGGGGCCATGCATACTAGGGCAAGATTGGGGCCCTGCATACCAGGATAAGGATGGGGGCCATGCATACTAGGATGACATGGGAGCCCTGCATACCAGGATAGGGATGGGGCCATGCATGCTAGGATGAGATGGGGGCCCTGCATACCAGGATAGGGATGGGGCCATGCATACTATGATAAGGCTGAGGGTGATCATACCTGCCAGGATAGGCATGAGGGGGACATGCACACCAGGATAGGGATGAGGAGGCATGCATACCAAGAAAGGAATGAGGGGGCCATGCATACCAGCGTAGGGATGTGGGGGCCATGTGTATCAGGATGGGGATGAGGGGACCATATATACCAGGATAGGGGATATTAAGCACAGAATTGACCACATTTTTTGCTTCAATTTTTTTTCTAATTTCCTCCTCTAAAACCTTGGTGCATCTTATGGTCTGGTGCATCTTATAGTCCAAAAAATACAGTAATTGTTGAGTGTGTGGAGGATAAACACTCCAGGGAAGTGGTTGTGCTGGAACCAACCTGAACTACATGTGTTCTGCTAATGGTGAGTGGGAAGAACCCTGCTCTCAGAAGGACTGCACTTTGTGCTACCATTTTGCTTTGTTTTCCTGTTTTGCCCAGAGGGCTGTGTTTGTTTTACTACACCTTTGTTTATGCTGCCTATAATAAATCCAAGGAAGTTGTTAAAGAGACAGTGTTCACATGTCTACCTCTGTGTGCAGCTGATTGAGTTGATCTACCACATGCTGAAAAAGAGAAAGGACAGCACCTCCAAAATCATACATTGATCTAATGCCACTAGGCAAAAATATATATAACTGAACATGAGATTTTTAGTTTAACATTCTCATCAGAGTGTATGAAGCCCACTGCCACATCACGGTAAAACTCTTAGTGCATCCTTATTGCTCAAATGGAGTGGAGATGTACGCTGACCACCGATACAGTGAAAATGCACCGTCAGGGCGGACGGCCTTGGTGCCTCACAGCGCTCATGCTGCAAAACTGAGTTCCCATAACTCCGGACCACGATTTCCCACCAGCACAAAACCACAGCAACAATGGCCGCCACACAGCACCCACACCAAATGAAAGGAGCATTGAAATTCACCATCCTCAAGCTCTCCAGTGAGTGCAAAGAAAGGGGTCTATCCCATTTTGTTTTACTGTCTCCTGCTACATAAAATCACCTGTGCCAAATGGGAGGAGTGCTGGTCCAAGAAAGGTGAAAGAAAATGCTATATTCCCCAAAAAAGTGCATGGACCGCACCTCCAAAATTCATACATTGATCTAATTCTGCTAGGCAAAATATATATATATAACTGAACATGAGGTTTTCAGTTTAACATTCTGATCAGATTGTATGAAGTCCACTGCCATGTCACGGCAAACCTCATAGTGGGTCCCTATCGCCCTAAGGAGTCAAGCCGTGAAAGGGGTGTAGCCCATTTTTCTTCTCTCTGGAGAGCTTGAGGAAGGAGAGTTTCAATGATCCTTTCAATTGGTGTTGATGTTGTGTGGCGGACATTGTTGCTGTGGTTTTGTGCTGTTTGAGGCATGTGCGTTCTGGAGTCATGGGGCCTAGTCTTGCAGCATGGGCGCTGGGAGGCACCAGGCCATCCGCCCTGCTGTTGCATTGTAGCTGTGGCGGTGGTTGGCGCATGGCTCCACTCCCTAGGCTGACAGGAAACCACTAAGAGGTTAACTGTGACCTGGCAGTGGGCTTCATACAGTCTGATCAAAATGTTCAGTTATATACAGCTCTGGCAAAAATTAAGAGAGCACCACATCAAATCCCTGTCATGGGCAGCCCAATCTCCAGACCTGAACCCCATTGAAAACCTCTGGAATGTAATCAAGAGGATGATGTATAGTCACAAGCCATCAAAGAAAGAAGAACTGCTTACATTTTTGTGCCAAAAGCAGTATGAAAGACTGGTGGAATGCATGCCAAGGCGCATGAAAGCTGTGATTAAAAATCATGGTTATTCCACAAAATATTGATTTCTAAACTCTTCCTGAGTTATAACATTAGTATTGTTGTTTCTAAATGATTATGAACTTGTTGTTAGGGGTCGAGTTCCCACCTCTGCACAGGGGAGTCTCGAGCCATCTCCGCTGCGGTCTCCCATTCTTCTCCAGCTGCAGTGGAGCCTGCTCAGTGGAGACGTCGGTCCCAGCATCTTGCCCGGTCTCACTCTGTGCAAAGGGTTACTGCTGCTTTTCCAGCTTCTGCCATTGAAGCCAGTGCTGGGCAGCAGCGAGCAGACGCTTTTGGGGCTAAGTCCTGCTTTTTCCCTTCTGAGCATGCCCAGGGTATGATCTCTCATTGGAGATCGAGGGTCACATGCTTAGATACTGCAGCAAAACCCATTAGTTCTCCAGGAAGGTCCTGAAGTTCCTCAGGCTCTGTGGCAGCGTCTCATTGGTCCTTCTGGGAAGGTTCTGTACTTGCTGCAGCTATAAAAGGTTTGCATGACCGCACGGCCATGCGCTAGTATCAAATCTAAGTTATGTGCTTTGCGCCAGTGTGGTTACGTTTGTATGTGTTCAGGGACCCGGCTGAAATAAGCCCCTAGAATACCGGCTCCTCAGGTGAGGAGATTATATGTTTGCATATCCACCAATTGCTCTCTGCTCAGCAGTTGCTGTGTACTCCTGTGAGGTTAACAGGACACAGTGCTTTCTTTAGGCGACTCTGTGAAGTAACAGAGTTCGCTTCTACAGCTATATAGGGCCGCCATTTGCCAGCAGCAGGTTCTCTCCTGCACGTTGGACACCGGGCTGCGAACGCACCAAATAACATCTCTCTATTTACTCAATGCGTTCTGCCAGCTCTAACACTTGTTTTCTTTGCATTATTTGAGGTGTGAAAGCACTGTTTTTGTTTTTTTTCAATTTTGACCATTTTTCTATGTCAGAAAAAAAATACAAAATTTATTGATTGGAAATTCGGAGACATGTTGTCAGAAGTTTATAGAATAGAAAAACAATTTACATTTTACTCAAACATATACCTATAAAGAGAAAAATCAGAAAAACTGAACATTTTGCAGTGGTCTCTTAATTTTTGGGAGAGCTGTGTATTTTTGCCTAGCGGCATTAGATCAATGTATGAGTTTTGGAGGTGTTGTCCATTGTCTTTTTCTGCATATTGCATGATCTACCACAACCTGTAAAATATAGACAAGGCGGCGCCATGAGCACAGAGCAAACTCTGGGTCAATAAAGCCAGAATCATACACAGACATGTAACAGCACACACCACCCTCTAGCAATCTAAGCGTTAACACATGCTAGAATTAATACGTACTGTGAGATATAAGGAATATCTGTAGAGTATATTAGCACAGAAAAGTAAACATTATAAGATTTACACAACCCTTTAACCCCTTTACCCCCAAGGGTGGTTTGCACGTTAATGACCGGGCCAATTTTTACAATTCTGACCACTGTCCCTTTATGAGGTTATAACTCTGGAATGCTTCAACGGATCCCAGTGATTCTGACATTGTTTTCTCATGACATACAGGTCCTTCTCAAAAAATTAGCATATAGTGTTAAATTTCATTATTTACCATAATGTAATGATTACAATTAAACTTTCATATATTATAGATTCATTATCCACCAACTGAAATTTGTCACGTCTTTTATTGTTTTAATACTGATGATTTTGGCATACAACTCCTGATAACCCAAAAAACCTGTCTCAATAAATTAGCATATCAAGAAAAGGTTCTCTAAACGACCTATTACCCTAATCTTCTGAATCAACTAATTAACTCTAAACACATGCAAAAGATACCTGAGGCTTTTATAAACTCCCTGCCTGGTTCATTACTCAAAACCCCCATCATGGGTAAGACTAGCGACCTGACAGATGTCAAGAAGGCCATCATTGACAACCTCAAGCAAGAGGGTAAGACCCAGAAAGAAATTTCTCAACAAATAGGCTGTTCCCAGAGTGCTGTATCAAGGCACCTCAATGGTAAGTCTGTTGTAAGGAAACAATGTGGCAGAAAACGCTGTACAACGAGAAGAGGAGACCGGACCCTGAGGAAGATTGTGGAGAAGGACCGATTCCAGACCTTGGGGAACCTGAGGAAGCAGTGGACTGAGTCTGGTGTGGAAACATCCAGAGCCACCGTGCACAGGCGTGTGCAGGAAATGGGCTACAGGTGCCGCATTCCCCAGGTAAAGCCACTTTTGAGCTACAGAGAAGCAGCACTGGACTGTTGCTAAGTGGTCCCAAGTACTTTTTTCTGATGAAAGCAAATTTTGCATGTCATTCGGAAATCAAGGTGCCAGAGTCTGGAGGAAGACTGGGGAGAAAGAAATGCCAAAATGCCTGAAGTCCAGTGTCAAGTACCCACAGTCAGTGATGGTGTGGGGTGCCATGTCAGCTGCTGGTGTTGGTCCACTGTGTTTCATCAAGGGCAGGGTCAATGCAGCTAGCTATCAGGAGATTTTGGAGCACTTCATGCTTCCATCCGCTGAAATGCTTTATGGAGATGAAGATTTCATTTTTCAGCACGACCTGGCACCTGCTCACAGTGCCAAAACCACTGGTAAATGGTTTACTGACCATGGTATTACTGTGCTCAATTGGCCTGCCAACTCTCCTGACCTGAACCCCATAGAGAATCTGTGGGATATTGTGAAGAGAAAGTTGAGAGACGCAAGACCCAACACTCTGGATGAGCTTAAGGCCGCTATTGAAGCATCCTGGGCCTCCATAACATCTCAGCAGTGTCACAGGCTGATTGCCTCCATGCCATGCCGCATTGAAGCAGTCATTTCTGCCAAAGGATTCCCGACCAAGTATTGAGTGCATAACTGAACATTATTATTTGTTGGTTTTTTTGTTTGTTATTAAAAAACACTTTTATTTGATTGGATGGGTGAAATATGCTAATTTATTGAGACAGGTTTTTTGGGTTATCAGGAGTTGTATGCCAAAATCATCAGTATTAAAACAATAAAAGACCTGACAAATTTCAGTTGGTAGATAATGAATCTATAATATATGAAAGTTTAATTGTAATCATTACATTATGGTAAATAATGAAATTTAACACTATATGCTAATTTTTTGAGAAGGACCTGTATTGTATTTCATGACAATGGTAAAAATTCTTTGATAGTACCTGCGTTTATTTGTGAAAAAAACGGAAATTTGGCGAAAATTATGAAAATTTTGCAATTTTCCAACTTTGAATTTTTATGCAATTAAATCACAGAGGTATGTCACACAAAATACTTAATAAGTAACATTTCCCACATGTCTACTTTACATCAGCACAATTTTGGAACCAAATTTTTTTTTTGTTAGGGAGTTATAAGGGTGAAAAGTTGACCAGCAACTTCTCATTTCTACAACACTATTTTTTTTTAGGGACCACATCTCATTTAAAGTCATTTTGAGATGTCTATATGAAAGAAAATACCCAAGTGTGACACCATTCTAAAAACTGCACCCCTCAAGGTGCTCAAAACCATATTCAAGAAGTTTATTAACCCTACTGGTGCTTCACAAGAATTTTTTGAATGTTTAAATAAAAATGAACATTTAACTTTTTTTCACAAAAAATTTAATTCAGCTCTAATTTGTTTTATTTTACCACGGGTAACAGGAGAAAATGGACCCCAAACATTGTTGTACAATTTGTCCTAAGTACGCCAATACCCCACATGTGGGGGTAAACCACTGTTTGGGCGCATGGCAGAGCTCGGAAGCGAAGGAGCGCCATTTGACTTTTCAATGCAAAATTGACTGGAATTGAGATGGGACGCCATGTTTCGTTTGGAGAGCCCCTGATGTGCCTAAACATTGAAACCCCCACAAGTGACACCATTTTGGAAAGTAGTCCCCCTAAGGAACTTATCTAGAGGTGTGGTCAGCACTTTGACCCACCAAGTGCTTCACAGAAGTTTATAATGTAGAACCGTAAAAATAAAAAATCATATTTTTTCACAAAAATTAAATTTTCACCCTCATTTTTTTATTTTCCCAAGGGTAAGAGAAGAAATTGGACCCCAAAAGTTGTTGTACAATTTGTCCTGAGTACGCTGATACCCCATATGTGGGGGTAAACCACTGTTTGGGCG
Source organism: Ranitomeya imitator (assembly GCF_032444005.1). NCBI lineage: Eukaryota > Metazoa > Chordata > Amphibia > Anura > Dendrobatidae > Ranitomeya > Ranitomeya imitator. Next base: position 210,298,139 of record NC_091283.1, on the reverse strand, counting down.
CATGGCAGAGCTCGGAAGCGAAGGAGCGCCATTTGACTTTTCAATGCAAAATTGACTGGAATTGAGATGGGATGCCATGTTTCGTTTGGAGAGTCCCTGATGTGCCTAAACATTGCAACCCCCCACAAGTGACACCATTTTGGAAAGTAGTCCCCATAAGGAACTTATCTAGAGGTGTGGTGAGCACTTTGACCCACCAAGTGCTTCACAGAAGTTTATAATGCAGAACCGTAAAAATAAAAAATCATATTTTTTCACAAAAATTATCTTTTTGCCCAAAAATTTGTATTTTCCCAAGGGTAAGAGAAGAAATTGGACCCCAAAAGTTGTTGTACAATTTGTCCTGAGTACGCTGATACCCCACATGTGGGGGTAAACCACTGTTTGGGCGGATGGGAGAGCTCGGAAAGGAAGGAGCGCCGTTTGACTTTTCAATGCAAAATTGACAGGAATTGAGATGGGACGCCATGTTGCGTTTGGAGAGCCACTGATGTGCCTAAACATTGAAACCCCCCACAAGTGACACCATTTTGGAAAGTAGACCCCCTAAGGAACTTATCTAGAGGTGTGGTGAGCACTTTGACCCACCAAGTGCTTCACAGAAGTTTATAATGCAGAGCCGTAAAAATAAAACAAATATTTTTTCCCACAAAAATTATTTTTTAGCCCCCAGTTTTGTATTTTCCCGAAGGTAACAGGAGAATTTGGACCCCAAAATTTGTTGTCCAATTTGTCCTGAGTGCGCTGATACCCCATATGTGGGGGGAAACCACTGTTTGGGCGCATGGGAGGGCTCGGAAGGGAAGGAGCTCCATTTGGAATGCAGACTTAGATGGAATGGTCTGCAGGTTTCACATTGCATTTGCAGAGCCCCTAATGTACCTAAACAGTAGAAACCTCCCACAAGTGACACCATTTTGGAAACTAGACCCCCTAAGGAACTCATCTAGATGTGTTGTGAGAGCTTTGATCCCCCAAGTGTTTCACTACAGTTTGTAACGCAGAGCCGTGAAAATTTAAAAAAAAAATTTTCCCCCAAAAATTATTTTTTAGCCCCCAGTTTTGTATTTTCCTGAGGGTAAGAGGAGAAATTCGACCCCAAAAGTTGTTGTCCAATTTGTCCTGAGTACGCTGATACCCCATATGTTGGGGGGAACCACAGTTTGGGCGCATGGGAGGGCTCGGAAGGGAAGGAGTGCCATTTGGAATGCATACTTAGATGGAATGGTCTGCAGGCATCACATTGCGTTTGCAGAATGCCTAATGTACCTAAACAGTAGAAACCCCCCACAAGTGACCCCATATTGGATACTAGACCCCCAGGGAACTTATCTAGATGTGTTGTGAGAACTTTGAACCCCCAAGTGTTTCACTACAGTTTATAACGCAGAGCCGTGAAAATAAAAAATCTTTTTTTTCCCACAAAAATTATTTTTTAGCCCCCCAAGGGTAACAGGAGAAATTGGACACCAAAAGTTGTTGTCCTATTTGTCCTGAGTACGCTGATACCCCATATGTTGGGGTATACCCCTGTTTGGGCACACGGGAGAGCTCGGAAGGGAAGAAGCACTGTTTTACTTTTTCAACGCAGAATTGGCTGGAAATGAGATCGGACGCCATGTCGCGTTTGGAGAGCCCCTGATGTGCCTAAACAGTGGAAACCCCCATATTATAACTGAAACCCTAATCCAAACACACCCCTAAACCCTAACTGTAACTTTAGCCCCAACCCAAACTGTAGCCCTAACCCTAACCCTAGCCCTAACCCTAACCCTAACCCTAGCCCTAACCCTAGCCCTAACCTTAACCCTAACCCTAGACCTAACCCTAGCCCTAACCCTAGCCCTAACCCTAGCCCTAACCCTAGCCCTAACCCTAACCCTAACACTAGCCCTAACCCTAGCCCTAATGGGAAAATGGAAATAAATACATTTTTTAATTTTTCCCTAACTAAGGGGGTGATGAAGGGGGGTTTGATTTACTTTTACAGTGGATTTTTTAGCGTAATTTTATGATTGGCAGCCGTCACATACTGAAAGACGCTTTTTATTGCAAAAAATATTTTTTGCGTTACCACATTTTGAGAGCTATAATTTTTCCATAGTTTGGTCCACAGAGTCATGTGAGGTCTTGTCTTTTGCAGGACGAGTTGACGTTTTTATTGGTAACATTTTCGGGCACGTGACATTTTTTGATCGCTTTTTATTCCGATTTTTGTGAGGCAGAATGACCAAAAACCAGCTATTCATGAATTTCTTTTGGGGGAGGCGTTTATACCATTCCGCGTTTGGTAAAATTGATAAAGCAGTTTTATTCTTCGGGTCAGTACGATTACAGCGACACCTCATTTATATCATTTCTTTATGTTTTGGCGCTTTTATACGATAAAAACTATTTTATAGAAAAAATTATTATTTTTGCATCGCTTTATTCTCAGGACTATAACTTTTTAAATTTTTTGCTGATGATGCTGTATGGCGGCTCGTTTTTTGCGGGACAAGATGGCGTTTTCAGCGGTATCATGGTTATTTATATCTGTCTTTTTGATCGCGTGTTATTCCACTTTTTGTTCGGTGGTATGATAATAAAGCGTTGTTTTTTGCCTCGTTTTTTTTTTTTTTTACGGTGTTTACTGAAGGGGTTAACTAGTGGGCCAGTTTTATAGGTTGGGCCGTTACGGGCGCAGCGATACTAAATATATGTACTTTTATTGTTTTTGTTTTTTTTATTATGTAAAGAAATGTATTTATGGGAATGATATATATTTTTTTTCATTATTTAGGAATATTTTTTTTATTTTTTTTTTACACATTTGGAAATTTTTTTTTTTTACTTTTTTACTTTGTCCCAGGGGGGGACATCACAGATCAATGATCTGACAGTTTGCATAGCACTCTGTCAGATCATTGATCTGACTTACAATGCTGCAGGCTTCACAGTGCCTGCTCTGAGCAGGCTCTGTGAAGCCACCTCCCTCCCTGCAGGACCCGGATCCGTGGCCATCTTGGATCCGGGTCTGGAGCAGGCAGGGAGGGAGGTAAGACCCTCGCAGCAACGTGATCACATTGCGTTGCTGCGGGGGGCTCAGGGAAGTCCGCAGGGAACCCCCTCCCTGCGCGATGCTTCCCTGCACCGCCGGCACATCACGATCATGTTTGATCGCGGTGTGCAGGGGGTTAATGTGACGGGAGCGGTCCGTGACCGCTCCTGGCACATAGTGCCAGATGTCAGCTGCAATAGGCAGCTGACACCCGTCGGTGGTCATAGGGGCCCACCCCACCTCGACGGGATAGTACGTCCGATGTCAGAAAGGGGTTAAAAGTGATGTCTTTTCACGAGTATAAGCCATCAATATTAGACCAGTGGTGGTCTGACTCTCAGCACCCCTGCCGATAAGCTGTTTGAAGGGGTTGTTGCACTTGTGAGAGAGATGCAGCCTTTTCTGTGTTTGTATTGACTTGCAGGTTGGTTTGTACTTGCCTGATCATTACTTTTTAAAGTGGCTGTGTAAAGTATTGTAGAGTTTTTTCATTAAAGTGAATGAGCCCAGTAGATCTAGGATGGTCCAACAATCCGGCCTGGGACCTGCTGACCTAAAAAGTACATAAAACTAATTACCAGTGTATAACACAAAGATAAACTACACTTATGTAAGGGCCTGCCAAACTCTACCTATGTCATATTAAGTACTTCCAATTCAATGTACATTGTTCAGATTTATGTCCAAATGAGTCCTCAGTTACCAACCCCACAACAGGAGAGTGGGTATCACATTCAGAGGGCATCACCTTCCAACCTTTAGCCTTTGTGCTCCTTCTTTGATTGCCAATGCCATAGATTAGCATTAGTGATGAGCGAATATACTCGTTACTCGAGATTTCTTAAGCACGCTCGGGTGTCCTCCGAGTATTTTTTAGTGCTCGGAGATTTAGTTTCTCTTGCAGCAGCTGAATGATTTACATCTGTTAGCCAGCATATGTACATGTGGGGATACCCTAGCCACCAGGCAACCAACATATCATGCTTCAAACATAAAGATACCAAATGTAAATTTTTGGTGAAGAATCAACAAGTGGAACACAATTGTGAAGTTGAACAAAATTTATTGGTTATTTTAAATTTTTGTGGAAAATCAAAAACTGAAAAGTGGGGCGTGCAATATTATTCGGCCCCTTTAACTTAATACTTTGTTGCGCCACCTTCTGCTACGATTACAAATCGTTTGGGGTATGTCTCTATCAGTTTTGTACATCGAGAGACTGAAATTCTTGCCCATTCTTCCTCGGCAAACAGCTCGAGCTCGGTGAAGTTTGATGGAGATCGTTTGTGAACAGCAGTTTTCAGCTCTTTCCACAGATTCTCGATTGGATTGAGGTCTGGATTTTGACTTGGCCATTCTAACACCTGGACACATTTATTTGTGAACCATTCCATTGTAGATTTTGCTTTATGTTTGGGATCATTGTCTTGTTGGATGTCAAATCTCCATCCCAGACTCAGGTCTTTTGCAGACTCCAACAGGTTTCCTTCAAGAATGGTCCTGTATTTGGCTCCATCCATCTTCCCATCAATTATAACCATCTTCCCGGTCCCTGCTGAAGAAAAGCAGACCCAGACCATGATGCTGCCACCACCATGTTTGACAGTGGGGATGGTATGTTCAGGGTGGTGAGCTGTGTTGCCTTGACCCCAAACATATCGTTTGACATTGTTGACAAAAAGTTCGATTTTGGTTTCATCTGACCAGAGCACCTTCTTCCACATGTTTGGTGTGTCTCCCATGTGGCGTGTTGCAAACTTTAAACAACACTTTTTATGGATATCTTTGAGAAATGGCTTTCTTCTTGCCACTCTTCCATAAAGGCCAGATTTGTGCAGTGCACGACTGATTGTTGTCCTATGGACAGACTGTCCCACCTCAGCTGTAGATCTCTGCAGGTCATCCATAGTGATCATGGGCCTCTTGGCTGCGTCTCTGATCAGTCTTCTCCTTGTTTGAGATGTAAGTTTAGAGGGACAGCCGGGTCTTGGTAGATTTGCAGTGGTATGATACTCATTCCATTTCAATATGATCGCTTGCACAGTGATGATGATGCTTCATGATGCTCTCTGTGCTTCAAACAGAACCCTGAGACTATCATAGAGCGGGTGCATTTATACGGAGACTTGATTACACACAGGTGGATTATATTTATCATCATTAGGCATTTAGGACAACATTGGATCATTCAGAGATCCACACTGAACTTCTGGAGGGAGTTTGCTGCACTGAAAGTAAAGGGGCCGAATAATATTGCACGCCCCACTTTTCAGTTTTTGAATTTCCACAAAGATTTAAAATAATCAATAAATTCCGTTCAACTTCACAATTGTGTTCCACTTGTTGTTGATTCTTCACCAAAAATTACATTTGGTGTCTTTATGTATGAAGCATGATATGTGGGTAAAGGTTGAAAAGTTCCAGGAAGCCAAATACTTTCGCAAGGCACTGTATATAGCTGAAGTCCCAAAATGGACTATAAGGGACCCAAGTGCGACAAAGGAGGAGGTAGGGAAGAAAGAAAATTGAGAGAATAAAGGAAGGTTGTCATTCATGGATGGCTTCCTAAGAAAGAAAGGCCACACCAAGGAGATGAGGGTCATACCAAGGTGGCTTAACCTGGAGGCACTAGGTGAAGGGTTCCTTTCTTGTTATTATGACATGGAAATGACCGTAAGTTAAGGAATGTACTGTAGGTGTCTGTTGTATTATCGTAATGTATTATAAATGTGTAGTGACAAAAATGCCAAGTCCCTGCAGCGTAATACACAACAGTGATGTCATACATCAACCATAGCAGGCAGGATGATGTTAGCTGCTGAATTCTGCGCTGGCTATAGAAGAGGATGCAGTGCATCGTGGGAGCAGAATGGATTGTTTATGGGTTATTGAACATCATCAGAATGGGGGACATATATAAAAGGAAGGAACCTTGGATGGGGGCACATATACCAGGATGGGGGGCAAATATATCTGGAAGGAACCCAGGATGGAGTCATAAATATATACCAGAAAGTGTCCCAGGATAGGGGGACATGTAAAACTGGATGGGGGACATATGAACCTGGATGGGAGACATATACACCAAGAAGGGACCCAGGATGAGAGGACACTTATAGCAGGAATGGGCTCAGGATGGGGGGCATATAGAACAGGGAGGATCCTTGGATGGGGGGCATGTATACCAGGATGGAACCCAGGATGGAGTTATAAATATATACCAGAAAGGGTCCCAGTAGAGGGGGACGTATATACCCTGATGGGGGACATATATACGAAGAGGGGGCTCAGGATGGAGGGAAATGCAGACCAGGATGGGGGACATATATACCAAGAAGGGGCCCAGGATGGCGGGACATACAGACCAGGATGGGGGACATATATTCCAAGATGGAGGACATATATACCAGTAAGGGGCCCATGATGAGAGGACATATATAACAGGAATGGGCTCAGGATAGGGGACATACTGTACATACTGTATATACGAGGATGCAGGCATATATACCAGGATGGGAGGCATATACAGTATACCACGATGGTGAACGTATATACCAGGATGAGGGACATTACTGCATAATGGGGGCAACATATATGTCCTTATAGGATTTAGAAGGTTGCATGAGCTCATACATCGGACCAGCATATGGGGGGACCTATTGTCTACAGCACAACCATGCTTCAAGAGAACACTCAAGACCTAAGAAGGATATTTTGGTACCATGCCGCATACACCTGATCTAAGTTGCACCACATGAAGAGGGACACCAATATTGCTGAGGACACTCATGGTCAATACATTTATCCACAGAGCAATGTAGGTCTCCAGAGCTTTAATTAGGGGTAAGGCTGAAGTTTTCCCATGAAAATCTAGGTAGTTCCCAGGAATTCTAGACCAATGTACTCCAGATGCGCTCCAGATGGAGAAAACATGGAGTTATTTATTCATAGTACCAAGTGACATGTTTGGCAAAAACAAAAGACAGCATTTGAGAAGAAAAGAGCTACTATAAAGCTTGATGATGGGAATATTATGGGTTGCGGCGTCTTTATAGCACTGTAAATTCTTCATTTTAATGAATGAAATGTGATGCTAATGTGAGACCATTTGGGAGAAAAATAAAGCTCAACATAATGGTGACTCTGATTCCATTAAGAAATAAATGAAGTTTTAAAAAGATTGTCATAAACCTCCGTAGCCAAAAGAGCAGCCTGTAAATAAATCCACACATGGCGGTGGAATCAAAATTGTCTACAGGAAGAATTAAACCTTGCGAAAAAATTGGCGCCCAGTATAGAAATCCGTTTAAAAGCTGAGACTCTTTTTTCAACACTAGAAAAACAAATCTCCAAAACTTTACATGGTGCACCCTTTTACATTTCACACCGAAGGTGGAAGACTTGAGTTACTTTGGACATGTGTGACTTTTATATTGATTGGCAGTTTAATATTGCGTAGCCTAAAACAAAAAGTGTCTTTCTTCAAGCAACCACTTTAATGTCTATGTAACGACCTACTCTGGATGTAATAAATGCCAAATTTGCTTTTTTAGACTATTTTTAGTATCCATCATCCATGGTATAAAACGTGTAGTCACTTTGACAAAGCATAATGACTCACTCAATTAGGATCTAGATGTAAGTGATATGATACATAAAATACTCTGTGGATTCAGCCCGTGTTTGTACATTCGTTTTTTTTCTTTCCATTCAACCTCGTAGTTGAGTCCAAACATACATTAAATTCCCGGCTCTTGGTTTAGGCGGCTTTCCTAAAAGTTGGATGGGAAGTACGCTGAGTCAACATTGCTCCAGACAAACAGTAGCCATGGGGATCCTTCTTTCTCCTCCTCTGGAGACCACTTCTTTCTTCAGACTGAGACATCTGAGCTCAATTAAAGCAGGAAAGGGAAAAACACTTAGGCATGATGTCATGTTTTCCACTACTTCACCAGAATATCATGTATTGCTTTTTCTTTAAACAGAAAAACTTGGCAGCTTACTTTTTCAAAGGGGACTCCTTGCTCCATATTAGAAAGCAGTGAAAACATAAAATCTCTCCAGGAGCTGATAAGCCAGAGCAAATTTGGTTTGGCCCTTGGATTGTATGAGTTTATGTATTATATTGTAGACCAAACATAAATCAACTCTGCTTCTGAATGTTAAATGTAGGGTTAGGAAACACAATTCTTAAGTTTCTTTTTCCCTGAAGCAAACTTTGGTCTTAGCCTTTTTTTCCAGCAACTCATTTTTCATGTCCTTTGAAACGTGGTGAAGGATTATTAGATATTCCATACATTTAAAGGAGTGTACAGTATGTTAGGCTGAAGGGATTTTAGTATAGATACACTAGGGCATAATATAATAATTAGGGCGGGCAATTAGAATTTCTGTTATGGGACCACCGTAATTTCTACTTACGCCCCTGACCTTCAGCTCTCCGTTCTGTAGGCTTTAGGTTGCTTTAGTCTTGTGGTCTACAGACCAGCAGGTCCAGATCGGAGCGACACAATGACATCATCGTGATTCGACACACATAGCATGTGAGTTCCCAAACAATGAAGTCACCACATTCATCTTCCTGCGAAGATGTCTCTTTCTTGACTCGCTGGGGCAGGGTGAGTATATGATTTTTATTTATTTTTCTATTCAAATTCTGTTATGGTCTTAATGTGTCAGGGTCCACAAAAATAGTGGCGGTTACTAATGGGGCTTCAATAAATTGTAGGGGCTAGTAGGAGGCCCCCATAAATAGTGGGGATTACTAAGGGAAGGCCATCGTATGTAGTGGGGGCTACTAAGGGGGCTGTTATAGAGTGTGAGGGCTACTAAAGTGGCCATGAAACAGTATAGAGACTACTAAGGGGGCCAAGGCACAATGTGGGGGCTAAAAATAAGGCCATGACACAGTGTGAGGGCTGCTAAGGGCCATGGCAATGTGGGAGCTTCTAAAGGGCCACGATACAAAGTGGGCGCTACTTTAAGGGCCATGATACAGCGTGGCAGTTAATATGGGGCCATTGTACAGTGTGTGGCCCATCATACGGTGTTCAAACCATCAAACAGTTTGGTGGTACTAAGAGGTCAGTATACTGTGTGGGTGGTACTATACAGTGAGGAGGCATTATACTGTGTACAGGAGAGCATCATACTGTGTAGAGAGGAGCTTTATAGGGGGAGACTCGGGGCATTATTAAATGCTAAGTGGGCACTTATTATTATAGCGGCACACAGCTTATTGTGACTGTCAAAGGGGCACATAGAGGGTATTATTACTTTCTAAGGGGCAAAATGTGGGCACTGTGTTCTACGGCACGTGCACCCGGCATTACCACATTCTAGAGGGTTGCTTTACCATCTGGAGGCACACAGAACCGCACAGCAGGTGCAGTGATAGGGACACATACGGCAGCAGCGGCTCAGTATTGGGGTATCAGGTGCAGTAATAGGGTCACATACGGCAGCAGAGGCTCAGTATTGGGGTATCAGGGGCAATAATAGGGTCACATACGGCAGCAGTGGCTCAGTATTGGGGTATCAGGTGTAGTAATAAGGACACATACAGCAGCAGCGGCTCAGTATTGGGGTATCAGGTGCAGTAATAGGGACACATACGGCAGCAGTGGCTCAGTATTGGGGTATCAAGTGCAGTAATAGGGACACATACGGCAGCAGCGGCTCAGTATTGGGGTATCAGGTGTAGTAATAGGGACACATACAGCAGCAGCGGCTCAGTATTGGGGTATCAGGTGCAGTAATAGGGACACATACGGCAGCAGAGGCTCAGTATTGGGGTATCAGGTGTAGTAATAGGGTCACATATGGCAGCAGCAGCTCAGTATCAGGGTATCAGGGGCAGTAATAGGGACACATACGGCAACAGCAGCTCAGTATTGGGGTATCAGGGGCAGTAATAGGGACACATACGGCAGCAGAGGCTCAGTATTGGGGTATCAGGTGTAGTAATAGGGTCACATATGGCAGCAGCAGCTCAGTATCAGGGTATCAGGGGCAGTAATAGGGACACATACGGCAGCAGCAGCTCAGTATTGGGGTATCAGGTGCAGTAATAGGGACACATACGGCAGCAGAGGCTCAGTATTGGGGTATCAGGTGTAGTAATAGGGTCACATATGGCAGCAGCAGCTCAGTATCAGGGTATCAGGGGCAGTAATAGGGACACATACGGCAACAGCAGCTCAGTATTGGGGTATCAGGGGCAGTAATAGGGACACATACGGCAGCAGCGGCTCAGTATTGGGGTATCAGGGGCAGTAATAGGGTCACATCCGGCAGCAGCGGCTCAGTATTGAGGTATCAGGTGCAGTAATAGGGATACATACGGCAGCAGCGGTTCAGTATTGGGGTATCAGGTGCAGTAATAGGGACACATACGGCATCAGCGGCTCAGTATTGGGATATCAGGGGCAGTAATAGGGACACATATGGCAGCAGCGGCTCAGTGTTGGGGTAACAGGGGCAGTAATAGGGACATATACGGCAGCAGTGGCTCAGTATTGGGGAATCAGGTGCAGTAATAGGGACACATACGGCAGCAGCGGCTCAGAATTGGGGTATCAGGTGCAGTAATAGGGACACATACGGCAGCAGCGGCTCAGTATTGGGGTATCAGGTGCAGTAATATGGTCACATACGGCAGCAGCGGCTCAGTATTGGGGTATCAGGTGCAGTAATAGGGACACATACGGTAGCAGAGGCTCAGTATTGGGGTATCAGGTGCAGTAAGAGGGACACATACAGCAGCAGCTGCCCAGTATTGGGATATCAGGTGCAGTAATAGGGACACATATGGCAGCAGCGGCTCAGTATTGGGGTATCAGGTGCAGTAATAGGGACACATACGGCAGCAGCTGCCCAGTATTGGGGTATCAGTGGCAGTAATAGGGACACATACGGCAGCAGCGGCTCAGTATTGGGGTATCAGGTGCAGTAATAGGGTCACATACGGCAGCAGCGGCTCAGTATTGGGGTATCAGGTGCAGTAATAGGGACACATACGGCAGCAGCGGCTCAGTATTGGGGTATCAGGTGCAGTAATAGGGACACATACGGCATCAGCGGCTCAGTATTGGGATATCAGGTGCAGTAATAGGGACACATACGGCATCAGCGGCTCAGTATTGGGGTATCAGGTGCAGTAATAGGGACACATACGGCATCAGCGGCTCAGTATTGGGGTATCAGGTGTAGTAATAGGGACACATACGGCAGCAGCGGCTCAGTATTGGGGTATCAGGTGTAGTAATAGGGACGCATACGGCAGCAGCGGCTCAGTATTGGGATATCAGGTGCAGTAATAGGGACACATACGGCAGCAGCGGCTCAGTATTGGGGTATCAGGTGCAGTAATAGGGACACATACGGCAGCAGCTGCCCAGTATTGGGATATCAGGTGCAGTAATAGGGAGACATACGGCATCAGCAGCTCAGTATTGGGGTATCAGGTGCAGTAATAGGGACACATACGGCAGGAGCTGCCCAGTATTGGGGTAACAGGTGCAGTAATAGGGATACATACGGCATCAGCGGCTCAGTATTGGGGTATCAGGTGCAGTAATAGGGACACATACGGCATCAGCGGCTCAATATTGGGATATCATGTGCAGTAATAGGGACACATACGGCAGCAGCTGCCCAGTATTGGGATATCAGGTGCAGTAATAGGGACACATATGGCAGCAGCGGCTCAGTATTGGGGTATCAGGTGCAGTAATAGGGACACATACGGCATCAGCGGCTCAGTATTGGGGTATCAGGTGCAGTAATAGGGACACATACGGCAGCAGCGGCTCAGTATTGGGGTATCAGGTGCAGTAATAGGGTCACATACGGCAGCAGCGGCTCAGTATTGGGGTATCAGGTGCAGTAATAGGGACACATACGGCAGCAGCGGCTCAGTATTGTGGTATCAGGTGCAGTAATAGGGACACATACGGCATCAGCGGCTCAGTATTGGGATATCAGGTGCAGTAATAGGGACACATACGGCATCAGCAGCTCAGTATTGGGGTATCAGGTGCAGAAATAGGGTCACACACGGCAGCAGCGGCTCAGTATTGGGGTATCAGGTGCAGTAATAGGGACACATACGGCAGCAGCGGCTCAGTATTGGGATATCAGGTGCAGTAATAGGGACACATACGGCATCAGCAGCTCAGTATTGGGGTATCAGGTGCAGTAATAGGGACACATATGGCATCAGCGGCTCAGTATTGGGGTATCAGGTGCAGTAATAGGGACACATACGGCAGCAGCTGCCCAGTATTGGGATATCAGGTGCAGTAATAGGGACACATATGGCAGCAGCGGCTCAGTATTGGGGTATCAGGTGCAGTAATAGGAACACATACGGCAGCAGCTGCCCAGTATTAGGGTATTAGGGGCAGTAATAGGGACACATACGGCAGCAGCGGCTCAGTATTGGGGTATCAGTGGCAGTAATAGGGACACATACGGCAGCAGCGGCTCAGTATTGGGGTATCAGGTGCAGTAATAGGGACACATACGGCATCAGCAGCTCAGTATTGGGGTATCAGGTGCAGTAATAGGGACACATACGGCATCAGCAGCTCAGTATTGGGGTATCAGGTGCAGAAATAGGGTCACACACGGCAGCAGCGGCTCAGTATTGGGATATCAGGTGCAGTAATAGGGACATATACGGCATCAGCAGCTCAGTATTGGGGTATCAGGTGCAGTAATAAGGACACATACGGCAGCAGCAGCTCAGTATTGGGGTATCAGGTGCAGTAATAGGGACACATACGGCATCAGCAGCTCAGTATTGGGGTATCTGGTGCAGAAATAGGGTCACACACGGCAGCAGCGGCTCAGTATTGGGATATCAGGTGCAGTAATAGGGACACATACGGCATCAGCAGCTCAGTATTGGGGTATCAGGTGCAGTAATAGGGACACATACGGCAGCAGCTGCCCAGTATTGGGGTATCAGGTGCAGTAATAGGGACACATACGGCAGCAGCTGCCCAGTATTGGGATATCAGGTGCAGTAATAGGGACACATATGGCATCAGCGGCTCAGTATTGGGGTTTCAGGTGCAGTAATAGGAACACATACGGCAGCAGCTGCCCAGTATTAGGGTATTAGGGGCAGTAATAGGGACACATACGGCAGCAGCGGCTCAGTATTGGGATATCAGGTGCAGTAATAGGGTCACATACGGCATCAGCGGCTCAGTATTGGGGTATCAGGTGCAGTAATAGGGACACATACGGCAGCAGCGGCTCAGTATTGGGGTATCAGGTGCAGTAATAGGGACACATACGGCATCAGCGGCTCAGTATTGGGGTATCAGGTGCAGTAATAGGGACACATACGGCAGCAGCGGCTAAGTATTGGGGTATCAGGTGCAGTAATAGGGACACATACGGCAGCAGCGGCTCAGTATTGGGGTATCAGGTGCAGTAATAGGGTCACATACGGCAGCAGCGGCTAAGTATTGGGGTATCAGGTGCAGTAATAGGGACACATACGGCAGCAGCAGCTCAGTATTGGGGTATCAGGTGCAGTAATAGGGACACATACGGCATCAGCGGCTCAGTATTGGGATATCAGGTGCAGTAATAGGGACACATACGGCAGCAGCGGCTCAGTATTGGGGTATCAGGTGCAGTAATAGGGACACATACGGCAGCAGCGGCTTATTATTGGGGTATCAGGGGCAGTAATAGGGACACATACGGCAGCAGCGGCTCAGTATTGGGGTATCAGGGGCAGTAATAGGGTCACATCCGGCAGCAGCGGCTCAGTATTGAGGTATCAGGTGCAGTAATAGGGATACATACGGCAGCAGCGGTTCAGTATTGGGGTATCAGGTGCAGTAATAGGGACACATACGGCATCAGCGGCTCAGTATTGGGATATCAGGGGCAGTAATAGGGACACATATGGCAGCAGCGGCTCAGTGTTGGGGTAACAGGGGCAGTAATAGGGACATATACGGCAGCAGTGGCTCAGTATTGGGGAATCAGGTGCAGTAATAGGGACACATATGGCAGCAGCGGCTCAGTATTGGGGTATCAGGTGCAGTAATAGGGACACATACGGTAGCAGAGGCTCAGTATTGGGGTATCAGGTGCAGTAAGAGGGACACATACAGCAGCAGCTGCCCAGTATTGGGATATCAGGTGCAGTAATAGGGACACATATGGCAGCAGCGGCTCAGTATTGGGGTATCAGGTGCAGTAATAGGGACACATACGGCAGCAGCTGCCCAGTATTGGGGTATCAGTGGCAGTAATAGGGACACATACGGCAGCAGCGGCTCAGTATTGGGGTATCAGGTGCAGTAATAGGGTCACATACGGCAGCAGCGGCTCAGTATTGGGGTATCAGGTGCAGTAATAGGGACACATACGGCAGCAGCGGCTCAGTATTGGGGTATCAGGTGCAGTAATAGGGACACATACGGCATCAGCGGCTCAGTATTGGGATATCAGGTGCAGTAATAGGGACACATACGGCAGCAGCGGCTCAGTATTGGGGTATCAGGTGCAGTAATAGGGACACATACGGCATCAGCGGCTCAGTATTGGGGTATCAGGTGTAGTAATAGGGACACATACGGCAGCAGCGGCTCAGTATTGGGGTATCAGGTGTAGTAATAGGGACGCATACGGCAGCAGCGGCTCAGTATTGGGATATCAGGTGCAGTAATAGGGACACATACGGCAGCAGCGGCTCAGTATTGGGGTATCAGGTGCAGTAATAGGGACACATACGGCAGCAGCTGCCCAGTATTGGGATATCAGGTGCAGTAATAGGGACACATACGGCAGCAGCGGCTCAGTATTGGGGTATCAGGTGCAGTAATAGGGACACATACGGCAGGAGCTGCCCAGTATTGGGGTAACAGGTGCAGTAATAGGGATACATACGGCATCAGCGGCTCAGTATTGGGGTATCAGGTGCAGTAATAAGGACACATACGGCATCAGCAGCTCAGTATTGGGGTATCAGGTGCAGTAATAGGGACACATACGGCAGGAGCTGCCCAGTATTGGGGTAACAGGTGCAGTAATAGGGATACATACGGCATCAGCGGCTCAGTATTGGGGTATCAGATGCAGTAATAGGGACACATACGGCAGCAGCTGCCCAGTATTGGGATATCAGGTGCAGTAATAGGGACACATACGGCAGCAGCGGCTCAGTATTGGGGTATCAGGTGCAGTAATAGGGACACATACGGCAGGAGCTGCCCAGTATTGGGGTAACAGGTGCAGTAATAGGGATACATACGGCATCAGCGGCTCAGTATTGGGGTATCAGGTGCAGTAATAAGGACACATACGGCATCAGCAGCTCAGTATTGGGGTATCAGGTGCAGTAATAGGGACACATACGGCAGGAGCTGCCCAGTATTGGGGTAACAGGTGCAGTAATAGGGATACATACGGCAGCAGCGGCTCAGTATTGGGGTATCAGGTGCAGTAATAGGGACACATACGGCAGCAGCTGCCCAGTATTGGGGTATCAGGTGCAGTAATAGGGTCACATACGGCATCAGCGGCTCAGTATTGGGGTATCAGGTGCAGTAATAGGGACACATACGGCATCAGCGGCTCAGTATTGGGGTATCAGGTGCAGTAATAGGGACACATATGGCAGCAGCGGCTCAGTATTGGGGTATCAGGTGCAGTAATAGGGTCACATACGGCAGCAGCGGCTCAGTATTGGGGTATCAGGTGCAGTAATAGGGACACATACGGCATCAGCGGCTCAGTATTGGGGTATCAGGTGCAGTAATAGGGACACATACGGCAGCAGCGGCTCAGTATTGGGGTATCAGGTGCAGTAATAGGGTCACATACGGCAGCAGCGGCTCAGTATTGGGGTATCAGGTGCAGTAATAGGGACACATACGGCAGCAGCGGCTCAGTATTGTGGTATCAGGTGCAGTAATAGGGACACATACGGCATCAGCGGCTCAGTATTGGGGTATCAGGTGCAGTAATAGGGACACATACGGCAGCAGCGGCTCAGTATTGGGGTATCAGGTGCAGTAATAGGGTCACATACGGCAGCAGCGGCTCAGTATTGGGGTATCAGGTGCAGTAATAGGGACACATACGGCATCAGCGGCTCAGTATTGGGGTATCAGGTGCAGTAATAGGGACACATACGGCAGCAGCGGCTCAGTATTGGGGTATCAGGTGCAGTAATAGGGTCACATACGGCAGCAGCGGCTCAGTATTGGGGTATCAGGTGCAGTAATAGGGACACATACGGCAGCAGCGGCTCAGTATTGGGGTATCAGGGGCAGTAATAGGGACACATACGGCATCAGCGGCTCAGTATTGGGATATCAGGTGCAGTAATAGGGACACATACGGCATCAGCAGCTCAGTATTGGGGTATCAGGTGCAGAAATAGGGTCACACACGGCAGCAGCGGCTCAGTATTGGGATATCAGGTGCAGTAATAGGGACACATACGGCATCAGCAGCTCAGTATTGGGGTATCAGGTGCAGAAATAGGGTCACACACGGCATCAGCAGCTCAGTATTGGGGTATCAGGTGCAGTAATAGGGACACATATGGCATCAGCGGCTCAGTATTGGGGTATCAGGTGCAGTAATAGGGACACATACGGCAGCAGCTGCCCAGTATTGGGATATCAGGTGCAGTAATAGGGACACATATGGCAGCAGCGGCTCAGTATTGGGGTATCAGGTGCAGTAATAGGAACACATACGGCAGCAGCTGCCCAGTATTAGGGTATTAGGGGCAGTAATAGGGACACATACGGCAGCAGCGGCTCAGTATTGGGGTATCAGGTGCAGTAATAGGGACACATACGGCATCAGCAGCTCAGTATTGGGGTATCAGGTGCAGAAATAGGGTCACACACGGCAGCAGCGGCTCAGTATTGGGGTATCAGGTGCAGTAATAGGGACACATACGGCATCAGCAGCTCAGTATTGGGGTATCTGGTGCAGAAATAGGGTCACACACGGCAGCAGCGGCTCAGTATTGGGATATCAGGTGCATTAATAGGGACACATACGGCATCAGCAGCTCAGTATTGGGGTATCAGGTGCAGTAATAGGGACACATACGGCATCAGCGGCTTAGTATTGGGGTATCAGGTGCATTAATAGGGACACATACGGCAGCAACTGCCCAGTATTGGGGTATCAGGTGCAGTAATAGGGACACATATGGCATCAGCGGCTTAGTATTGGGGTATCAGGTGCAGTAATAGGGACACATACGGCAGCAGCTGCCCAGTATTGGGATATCAGGTGCAGTAATAGGGACACATACGGCATCAGCGGCTCAGTATTGGGGTATCAGGTGCAGTAATAGGAACACATACGGCAGCAGCTGCCCAGTATTAGGGTATTAGGGGCAGTAATAGGGACACATACGGCAGCAGCGGCTCAGTATTGGGGTATCAGGTGCAGTAATAGGGTCACATACGGCATCAGCGGCTCAGTATTGGGGTATCAGGTGCAGTAATAGGGACACATACGGCAGCAGCGGCTCAGTATTGGGGTATCAGGTGCAGTAATAGGGACACATACGGCATTAGCGGCTCAGTATTGGGGTATCAGGTGCAGTAATAGGGACACATACGGCAGCAGCGGCTCAGTATTGGGGTATCAGGTGCAGTAATAGGGACACATACGGCATCAGCGGCTCAGTATTGGGGTATCAGGTGCAGTAATAGGGACACATACGGCAGCAGCGGCTCAGTATTGGGGTATCAGGTGCAGTAATAGGGACACATACGGCATCAGCGGCTCAGTATTGGGATATCAGGTGCAGTAATAGGGACACATACGGCAGCAGCGGCTCAGTATTCGGGTATCAGGTGCAGTAATAGGGACACATTCGGCATCAGCGGCTCAGTATTGGGATATCAGGTGCAGTAATAGGGACACATACGGCAGCAGCGGCTCAGTATTGGGGTATCAGGTGCAGTAATAGGGACACATACGGCAGCAGCGGCTTATTATTGGGGTATCAGGGGCAGTAATAGGGACACATACGGCAGCAGCTGCCCAGTATTGGGATATCAGGTGCAGTAATAGGGACACATACGGCATCAGCAGCTCAGTATTGGGGTATCAAGTGCAGTAATAGGGACACATACGGCAGCAGCTGCCCAGTACTGGGGTATCAGGTGCATTAATAGGGACACATACGGCATCAGCGGCTCAGTATTCGAGTATCAGGTGCAGTAATAGGGACACATACGGCATCAGCGGCTCAGTATTGGGGTATCAGGTGCAGTAATAGGGACACATACGGCAGCAGCTGCCCAGTATTGGGGTATCAGGTGCAGTAATAGGGACACATATGGCATCAGCGGCTCAGTATTGGGGTATCAGGTGCAGTAATAGGGACACATACGGCAGCAGCTGCCCAGTATTGGGATATCAGGTGCAGTAATAGGGACACATATGGCATCAGCGGCTCAGTATTGGGGTATCAGGTGCAGTAATAGGGACACATACGGCAGCAGCTGCCCAGTATTGGGGTATCAGGTGCAGTAATAGGGACACATACGGCATCAGCGGCTTAGTATTGGGGTATCAGGTGCAGTAATAGGGACACATACGGCAGCAGCTGCCCAGTATTCGGATATCAGGTGCAGTAATAGGGACACATATGGCATCAGCGGCTCAGTATTGGGGTATCAGGTGCAGTAATAGGAACACATACGGCAGCAGCTGCCCAGTATTAGGGTATTAGGGGCAGTAATAGGGACACATACGGCAGCAGTGGCTCAGTATTGGGGTGTCAGGGGCAGTAATAGGGACACATATGGCAGCAGCGGCTCAGTATTGGGGTATCAGGTGCAGTAATAGGGACACATACGGCAGCAGCGGCTCAGTATTGGGGTATCAGGTGCAGTAATAGGGACACATACGGCATCAGCGGCTCAGTATTGGGGTGTCAGGGGCAGTAATAGGGACACATATGGCAGCAGCGGCTCAGTATTGGGGTATCAGGTGCAGTAATAGGGACACATACGGCAGCAGCGGCTCAGTATTGGGGTATCAGGTGCAGTAATAGGGTCACATACGGCATCAGCGGCTCAGTATTGGGGTATCAGGTGCAGTAATAGGGACACATACGGCAGCAGCGGCTCAGTATTGGGGTATCAGGTGCAGTAATAGGGACACATACGGCATCAGCGGCTCAGTATTGGGGTATCAGGTGCAGTAATAGGGACACATACGGCAGCAGCGGCTCAGTATTGGGGTATCAGGTGCAGTAATAGGGACACATACGGCATCAGCGGCTCAGTATTGGGGTATCAGGTGCAGTAATAGGGACACATACGGCAGCAGCGGCTCAGTATTGGGGTATCAGGTGCAGTAATAGGGACACATACGGCATCAGCGGCTCAGTATTGGGATATCAGGTGCAGTAATAGGGACACATACGGCAGCAGCGGCTCAGTATTCGGGTATCAGGTGCAGTAATAGGGACACATTCGGCATCAGCGGCTCAGTATTGGGATATCAGGTGCAGTAATAGGGACACATACGGCAGCAGCGGCTCAGTATTGGGGTATCAGGTGCAGTAATAGGGACACATACGGCAGCAGCGGCTTATTATTGGGGTATCAGGGGCAGTAATAGGGACACATACGGCAGCAGCTGCCCAGTATTGGGATATCAGGTGCAGTAATAGGGACACATACGGCATCAGCAGCTCAGTATTGGGGTATCAAGTGCAGTAATAGGGACACGTACGGCAGCAGCTGCCCAGTACTGGGGTATCAGGTGCATTAATAGGGACACATACGGCATCAGCGGCTCAGTATTGGGGTATCAGGTGCAGTAATAGGGACACATACGGCATCAGCGGCTCAGTATTGGGGTATCAGGTGCAGTAATAGGGACACATACTGCATCAGCTGCCCAGTATTGGGATATCAGGTGCAGTAATAGGGACACATATGGCAGCAGCGGCTCAGTATTGGGGTATCAGGTGCAGTAATAGGAACACATACGGCAGCAGCTGCCCAGTATTGGGGTATCAGGGGCAGTAATAGGGACACATACGGCAGCAGCGGCTCAGTATTGGGGCATCAGTTGCAGTAATAGGGTCACATACGGCAGCAGCGGCTCAGTATTGGGGTATCAGGTGCAGTAATAGGGACACATACGGCATCAGCGGCTCAGTATTGGGGTATCAGGTGCAGTAATAGGGACACATACGGCAGCAGCGGCTCAGTATTGGGGTATCAGGTGCAGTAATAGTGTCACATACGGCAGCAGCAGCTCAGTATTGGGGTATCAGGTGCAGTAATAGGGACACATACGGCAGCAGCGGCTCAGTATTGGGGTATCAGGTGCAGTAATAGGGTCACATACGGCAGCAGCGGCTCAGTATTGGGGTATCAGGTGCAGTAATAGGGACACATACGGCAGCAGCGGCTCAGTATTGTGGTATCAGGTGCAGTAATAGGGACACATACGGCATCAGCGGCTCAGTATTGGGGTATCAGGTGCAGTAATAGGGACACATACGGCAGCAGCGGCTCAGTATTGGGGTATCAGGTGCAGTAATAGGGTCACATACGGCAGCAGCGGCTCAGTATTGGGGTATCAGGTGCAGTAATAGGGACACATACGGCATCAGCGGCTCAGTATTGGGGTATCAGGTGCAGTAATAGGGACACATACGGCAGCAGTGGCTCAGTATTGGGGTATCAGGTGCAGTAATAGGGACACATACGGCATCAGCGGCTCAGTATTGGGGTATCAGGTGCAGTAATAGGGACACATACGGCAGCAGCGGCTCAGTATTGGGGTATCAGGTGCAGTAATAGGGTCACATACGGCAGCAGCGGCTCAGTATTGGGGTATCAGGTGCAGTAATAGGGACACATACGGCAGCAGCGGCTCAGTATTGGGGTATCAGGGGCAGTAATAGGGACACATACGGCATCAGCGGCTCAGTATTGGGATATCAGGTGCAGTAATAGGGACACATACGGCATCAGCAGCTCAGTATTGGGGTATCAGGTGCAGAAATAGGGTCACACACGGCAGCAGCGGCTCAGTATTGGGATATCAGGTGCAGTAATAGGAACACATACGGCATCAGCAGCTCAGTATTGGGGTATCAGGTGCAGTAATAGGGACACATATGGCATCAGCGGCTCAGTATTGGGGTATCAGGTGCAGTAATAGGGACACATACGGCAGCAGTTGCCCAGTATTGGGATATCAGGTGCAGTAATAGGGACACATATGGCAGCAGCGGCTCAGTATTGGGGTATCAGGTGCAGTAATAGGAACACATACGGCAGCAGCTGCCCAGTATTAGGGTATTAGGGGCAGTAATAGGGACACATACGACAGCAGCGGCTCAGTATTGGGGTATCAGGTGCAGTAATAGGGACACATACGGCATCAGCAGCTCAGTATTGGGGTATCAGGTGCAGTAATAGGGACACATATGGCATCAGCGGCTCAGTATTGGGGTATCAGGTGCAGTAATAGGGACACATACGGCAGCAGTTGCCCAGTATTGGGATATCAGGTGCAGTAATAGGGACACATATGGCAGCAGCGGCTCAGTATTGGGGTATCAGGTGCAGTAATAGGAACACATACGGCAGCAGCTGCCCAGTATTAGGGTATTAGGGGCAGTAATAGGGACACATACGACAGCAGCGGCTCAGTATTGGGGTATCAGGTGCAGTAATAGGGACACATACGGCATCAGCAGCTCAGTATTGGGGTATCAGGTGCAGTAATAGGGACACATACGGCATCAGCAGCTCAGTATTGGGGTATCAGATGCAGAAATAGGGTCACACACGGCAGCAGCGGCTCAGTATTGGGATATCAGGTGCAGTAATAGGGACACATACGGCATCAGCAGCTCAGTATTGGGGTATCAGGTGCAGTAATAAGGACACATACGGCATCAGCGGCTCAGTATTGGGGTATCAGGTGCAGTAATAGGGACACATATGGCAGCAGCGGCTCAGTATTGGGGTATCAGGTGCAGTAATAGGGACACATATGGCAGCAGCGGCTCAGTATTGGGGTATCAGGTGCAGTAATAGGAACACATACGGCAGCAGCTGCCCAGTATTGGGGTATCAGGGGCAGTAATAGGGACACATACGGCAGCAGCGGCTCAGTATTGGGGTATCAGGTGCAGTAATAGGGTCACATACGGCAGCAGCGGCTCAGTATTGGGGTATCAGGTGCAGTAAGAGGGACACATACGGCATCAGCAGCTCAGTATTGGGGTATCAAGTGCAGTAATAGGGACACATACAGCAGCAGCTGCCCAGTACTGGGGTATCAGGTGCATTAATAGGGACACATACGGCATCAGCGGCTCAGTATTGGGGTATCAGGTGCAGTAATAGGGACACATACGGCATCAGCGGCTCAGTATTGGGGTATCAGGTGCAGTAATAGGGACACATACGGCATCAGCTGCCCAGTATTGGGATATCAGGTGCAGTAATAGGGACACATATGGCAGCAGCGGCTCAGTATTGGGGTATCAGGTGCAGTAATAGGAACACATACGGCAGCAGCTGCCCAGTATTGGGGTATCAGGGGCAGTAATAGGGACACATACGGCAGCAGCGGCTCAGTATTGGGGTATCAGGTGCAGTAATAGGGTCACATACGGCAGCAGCGGCTCAGTATTGGGGTATCAGGTGCAGTAATAGGGACACATACGGCATCAGCGGCTCAGTATTGGGGTATCAGGTGCAGTAATAGGGACACATACGGCAGCAGCGGCTCAGTATTGGGGTATCAGGTGCAGTAATAGTGTCACATACGGCAGCAGCAGCTCAGTATTGGGGTATCAGGTGCAGTAATAGGGACACATACGGCAGCAGCGGCTCAGTATTGGGGTATCAGGTGCAGTAATAGGGACACATACGGCATCAGCGGCTCAGTATTGGGATATCAGGTGCAGTAATAGGGACACATATGGCAGCAGCGGCTCAGTATTGGGGTATCAGGTGCAGTAATAGGGACACATACGGCATCAGCGGCTCAGTATTGGGATATCAGGTGCAGTAATAGGGACACATACGGCAGCAGCGGCTCAGTATTGGGGTATCAGGTGCAGTAATAGGGACACATACGGCAGCAGCGGCTTATTATTGGGGTATCAGGTGCAGTAATAGGGACACATACGGCAGCAGCTGCCCAGTATTGGGATATCAGGTGCAGTAATAGGGACACATATGGTAGCAGCGGCACAGTATTGGGGTATCAGGTGCAGTAATAGGGACACATACGGCAGCAGCTGCCCAGTATTGGGGTATCAAGGGCAGTAATAGGGACACATACGGCAGCAGCGGCTCAGTATTGGGGTATCAGGTGCAGTAATAGGGTCACATACGGCAGCAGCGGCTCAGCATTGGGGTATCAGGTGCAGTAATAGGGACACATATGGCATCAGCGGCTCAGTATTGGGGTATCAGGTGCAGTAATAGGGACACATACGGCAGCAGCGGCTCAGTATTGGGGTATCAGGTGCAGTAATAGGGTCACATACGGCAGCAGCGGCTCAGTATTGGGGTATCAGGTGCAGTAATAGGGACACATACGGCATCAGCGGCTCAGTATTGGGATATCAGGTGCAGTAATAGGGACACATACGGCAGCAGCGGCTCAGTATTGGGGTATCAGGTGCAGTAATAGGGACACATACGGCAGCAGCTACCCAGTATTGGGATATCAGGTGCAGTAATAGGGACACATACGGCATCAGCAGCTCAGTATTTTGGTATCAGGTGCAGTAATAGGGACACATACGGCATCAGCGGCTCAGTATTGGGATATCAGGTGCAGTAATAGGGACACATATGGCATCAGCAGCTCAGTATTGGGGTATCAGGTGCAGTAATAGGGACACATACGGCAGCAGCGGCTCAGTATTGGGGTATCAGGTGCAGTAATAGGGACACTTACGGCATCAGCGGCTCAGTATTGGGGTATCAGGTGCAGTAATAGGGACACATACGGCAGCAGCGGCTCAGTATTGGGGTATCAGGTGCAGTAATAGGGTCACATACGGCAGCAGCGGCTCAGTATTGGGGTATCAGGTGCAGTAATAGGGACACATACGGCAGCAGCGGCTCAGTATTGGGGTATCAGGTGCAGTAATAGGGACACATACGGCAGCAGCGGCTCAGTATTGGGGTATCAGGTGCAGTAATAGGGACACATACGGCAGCAGCGGCTCAGTATTGGGGTATCAGGTGCAGTAATAGGGACACATACGGCAGCAGCGGCTCAGTATTGGGGTATCAGGTGCAGTAATAGGGTCACATACGGCAGCAGCGGCTCAGTATTGGGGTATCAGGTTCAGTAATAAGGACACATACAGCAGCAGCGGCTCAGTATTGGGGTATCAGGTTCAGTAATAGGGACACATACGGCATCAGCGGCTCAGTATTGGGATATCATGGGCAGTAATAGGGACACATATGGCATCAGCGGCTCAGTATTGGGATATCAGGTGCAGTAATAGGGACACATACGGCAGCAGCTGCCCAGTATTGGGGTATCAGGGGCAGTAATAGGGACACATACGGCAGCAGCGGCTCAGTATTGGTGTATCAGGGGCAGTAATAGGGACACATACGGCAGCAGCGGCTCAGAATTTGGGTATCAGGGGCAGTAATAGGGACACATACGGCAGCAGCTGCTCAGTATTGATGTATCAGGGGCAGCTAAGTCCTGACTGGAAAAAGTTGTCATGTCGATCTGGGCCAGATGGAAAGACGGTAAAAGTGAACGACTCCATCAGAAAGAACGTCAGCGGTAAGTCACCATCTATAACTGTGCTGTGATACATTACATGTTCTGCAGAATAGGTATCTACCACTACAGTATATGGCCACCATTTGGCAGTAATATCAGCATTGGTCTTTGTACAGCTGCAGGACATGCAGCCACAGCATTTCGAACATAGTATCCGAGCACGCCGAAGATACTCTATTAGCACTCGAGTATGCACCGATAACACCTTATATGATCACGCTTGCTGATCACTAATGCCCACCCATTATTTATTTAAATCTCAATTTTCTTCAAATGCAGCATAAGAAATGGAAAAACAGACAGAGACATATTTCTTATAAAAACAATTAAAAAAATAGAAAAATAGAAAAATAAAAACTGGAGGGGGTGGGAAATGATAATCGCATAATAAAACTGGTACACCCTGTTGGAATCTAAATAATATAATTGAAGTCATCCACGCAGATTGAAGATACCAATAATATTCATCCAATATCTATCACTCATGTGAGTAAAGGTATATAAGGCAAAAATAGTTATGAGAGAAAATGGTTATTCACACCTGAATGCAGATATTAAAAAATCCCGGGGTGAGTTGTCTGCTCAGGGTCTTCATCCATGTGAGGTCCATAAATTACAAGAAACGTGGACGGTTCGCTTTAGTCGAGCATCTACACATGAACTGTATGAGGTCACATTTAGAATCAAGCATTTTTCCCAGATTATGTTTATGGAAAAAAATAGTATTAGAAATGGGTGAAATCATATGTTAATTTTATGACTGGAGTGATTCCATATCCTCCATATTGAGGGCAGTAAGGTCTCATTTGTGAACATTGCTCGTTCCTTGTGTATTATGTACTTTATTATTACAATGCTATTACTGTTTGTGGTTTCTGGCAAACTTTCGACACCTGTGTTGTATATAGACAGACCGCTTTTTTTACAATCTTTTTACAATGAATTAAAAAGAAGTTAAATATTTAGACATTTGTTTCTTCGGCTATTAATCATCAGGCCAAAATAAAAAAAGACTTCTAAAGTATGTCTTAAGTTTTGGAAAGCCTAGGATAATTTATCAAGACTGTCTAACCTAAAAACTGACCTTACTGATAACCCACAAGAGCTCAGCTTTTATAAATTAAACAGCTATGGAGCTGAAACTAAGTATCTTTTACCCGTCAAGGGGTTGACCACTACTGGGACAACCCCTTCTCAATCTCTGGTTCCTCCTTTTAAGATTCCAACACTTAAACTCTGCTACGGTATGAGTAGTGTCGAGACTGTCTTTCCCAGCCATCGTGTGACAGTAAGATGTCGAGAGAACCGTACAGTCAATCAATAGCTCCTTCACACTCCCCACCCTCAGACGTATCCCATACCTCTGGAGGATGAGGTAGATGGCGGGGACTGTAAAGGGGCCTCTGATTGGCTGCAGGGTTCGTGTGACATCACACTGGGAGAGATCGAGCCTACACCGCTGGAACGGCACTGGTACTGAGGTATGTATAATGGTTGTTATTTTGAAAGGGGAAAACATAAGATTTGAGAAGGGGTTGTCTGAGTAGTGGACAATGACAACCCCTTTAAGGACTAGTTCAGGCCTGTGATCAGTTGCAGCAGTTAGGTAAATGGAACCCAACTTCACTGAATGTATCTCTGATATATCCCATTCCAAACACTTGACCCTTGTAGCATACCACATTATTAGTGCTTTTAGCCTCACCAGAGACCACCGGAGCATCCTGTGCTTGACCTACGGGGTTTCAAGCAGGCAAATTTATTTTTTTTATTATGAATCTTAGCATCCCTTCTATCCTTTCATAATGTCAGACTGTCCCTTTACACACCTTTCTTTCTTTCCCACATTTTGAAAAACATAACTTTTATTATTTTTTTTCAACAAGCCATATGAGGCCATGTTTTATTGTGAAACTATTTTGGGCTAGTTGTAATATATAGCTTTCAATACTTTTTTGAGAAGAGAACAATATTTGTATTGCAAGTCTGATTAGTACTTTTTGGGGGGGATGTGCTGTTTTTTGTGAGGGACAATACTCCTTTTTTTTGTGAGTTATAATCAATAAAACAGCAATTCTGGAATCTTTTTATTATTGCGCTGTAAAGACTATTATTGATGTGGCAATACTAAGTACAATCTTTTTTTTTCTCCTGGTAGGGTTCTTTACAAATCACAATCAAATTTTTGCCTTCTACTCCAGTATTTGTTGCCTATCAGTAAAATGTGTACAGTGCGTGGATTAAAATTGATACTGGTTGTTGTCTTATGCTGTTTCCAGTGCTGATCTGTTTCTCTCCTGCATCATATGCTTACCCTATTTCTTGCTTATCCACAACATGAACTGTCAGTTCTTTTTTTAATATAAGTGTCATGATCCAGGCCTGGTTTTGAGTTCTGACTACCCCTTTCCCAGTCTGGTCATGACAGGGGTTAACTTTGCTCTGCCTCATTTTGGGTTCAGGCTTGCTCTGCATCCTGCAGGCGGTGTCAGTTATATTTTCTGCCCTCGCCATGGGTATCTGACTCTGGGGTTACCCTGATTTGTCCTGCTGCTTTAGTTGACTTTGCTCATGTCTATTCCCTCCTCTCTCCCAGTCCTGATTTAGTGTTCCCCTTAGTATTTGGATTTCCCTGTGTTTGTCTCAGCTTTGATTCTGACCTGACTTTGTCTCTCGCTTCTGGTACTTCAGCTTCTGACTGGTATTGACCCCTTGGCTCCCCTCTGACTCTGTATTTTGTGTTTTCCCTTTGTTACTCTCTAGGTATTGACCCGACTTGTTTGACTTTTCTGCTGCCACCTGGTGGAAGCCTCGCTGCAGCGCTACAGGCCTGTTCTGACAGACTTGCTGTGCTCCCTCCACTCTATTGCCATCTAGTGAAGCTTGTACCATCCTGCATCACTGCAGCATGACAGTGAGTCTAATTCTGAGTCTCATAGACTTATATTGAGAAAGTCCCTTCCTGTCCACATAGTATGTAGCATGTTGTTCACAACTGCAGTCACGTAGTCTAAACCGAGCAGCGCTGGAAGCGGCAGATGATAGCAAGTGTTTTAATGCATAGGATGGCCATGCTTTAATGATAGCTAACAGATGGGGAAATAAAAGATATGATTGAGTTGGATTTTAGGTCACGTTCACACGCTCAATATTTGGTCAGTATTTTACATCAGTATTTGTAAGCCAAAACCAGTAGAGGAACAATGAGAAGAAAAGTATAATAGAAACACGTCACTACTTCTGTATTTATCTCCCACTCCTGAACGTGTAGACGTGGCCTTATTATAAATCTTTATTGCAGAGACTTTCAAAAATTCTATGGGAACATGCAACTTTTTTGCACCCATATTACAGACATATGCATATGCTGCAGTATCCTACAGTAAATTTCTACCAAAGCATTTACTGAATAAAGCTAAAAAAGCAGACATCATTCCTGGCACTTACAATTTTGTTTTGGGGCCTAAAACATTGGCTTGAAAAGTGAATTACAGACTTTATTTCTCATCCTTTGGAATCTTAGTCCATTTCTTAAAAGGAATCCTACAGTTGATGCATGCTTACCGATCCACAAGCAGCATGTATCAGACACAAGGTATATTTGACTCTGAAATTCTGCGGTATTTTCGAGAAAAACATACTTTGGGGGCAACCATCATGGGAAACTAGTTGGACAGGCAGGTCCTCGGTAATTTTTTTCTGCCCGTTCCTCTGAAGTGAGAGGTCTCTCTCTAAACACGACTGCAGTAAGAGGCCTGATACTCCAGGGGAGCAGGAGGTGAGAAGGCACTGGGGACACACTGATTCAAATAGTTTCCCATGTGGCTTGATTCCCAGTGGCTTTTAAAGGGGGTATCTGGGACTTCACAAAAACTAAAAATGTATCTAAGCACTAACAGACAAATAATTGGAACATACCTGCCTGTTGTGCTCGGCGCCCTTCTTCTCCAGCACAGAGAGGTCACAGAACGCTCCTGTCGGGGATTCAGTTGATTCTGCAGATGCAACGGGGCAGGACTTCCGAGGTAAGTCTGATTTATAGTCAGATTCCACATTTAGACAGCAGGGATTTAGCTGTCAAGCAGAATGACCTTGGAAGTCCCACCTTGCCTACAGGGCGGAGCTGAAAAGAAGCCTCCACTCTGTAGATGTAATGTCAGCAGAGGCAGATGAATCTCCGGCAGGAGCGGTCTGTGACCGCTCTGTGCCAGGGAAGAATGGCTCCAGGCACAACAGGCAGGTAAGTAACAACTACCTGCCTGTTAGTGCTTAGGTACATTTTTTATTTTTTGGAAAGTCACAGGTACCCCTTTGAAAGTATGTTTTTTTCTGAAACGCTGCAACTTTTCAGAGTCAAACGTGGCTTAAATCATGCAGCCATTGTCTGATATATTCTGCTGTATACAAGCTTTTTACTCTTCTTCACCCAAAGCAAAAAAAAAAATAGAAATGAAACTTTAATAAAATGTCCACCTGCTTTTCTGTCTACAGTTCCTACGCAAACATAGTATATATGTCCTCATGGTTGTATGTAGACTACAAACAAACCCTTCCGCAATCATGTTCCCTACCATCTGTGCCTTAGAACTAATGCACATGGCAGGCCAGAAACAGATGGACATAATAAATGGTTCCTTAACTTGACTCTAATGTATAGACTAGTCTTCTTAATCTAAACTGTGGATCCTCAAACTGACCCACGGATAATCTTTAGTTATCGTGCAGAAATTTTCATCAGGTAAAGATATTGAAAAGATTTTTACTAGGAGAAGGATGTAATAATTGGTATCTTCGAGAGAACATTGACGCTAATTGCTCAGTTGTGTATTTTAAGAGAGTACTACGAGTTCTTTACCTTCAAGAAATGTCACTAATTATCCTCACTTATTACTTAATTATAAGACTTTTAAAACAAACATTACCTGCAAGAACATTGGGGAACATTTATTACGGCTGTCTCAAATTTTGACAGCTTAAAACGAGACTAAGCAACCAGACAATGAGCAAATTTATCACATAGGCTCAAGAATAAGAGATTTGGTGAACTTTGCAAGAAGGATTCCTCTTCCTTATACCGCTTTTGGTATACTTAGCTTAAATCAGCATTTTGAGCTAAAAATTTGGTGATAATCTTTTCTCTAACCCAAAAGACCTTTTCTAGACAACTTTTAAAACTGTCTTGTAAGACACACAGGTTAAGAGCAAAAAGTGCCTAAAGCACCTAATAAACATGGCTTGTATTAGAGTTTTTGGCATAACTTGAGGCAGAATTATGGCACGTTTAGCTTTGTTCATTTCTGAAGTACATTTTACAAAGAATAAGACTTCTAATATTACTTGTAATTATTTAATGTGGGGTCTTTTCTTCTTTTCTGCCTTTCCAGTTTTCTGTCTACACAGTCTAAGGCCCCCCGCACACATGTGCATAAAAAATGTGTGCGTGTGTCGTTCCATTTGGACCATCCATGTATTTTTTTTCAATAACCACGTGTATGGATGTTTAATCTATGAGTTGCCCATGTGTATGTGTGCATCCATGTAGCATCCTGGTCATTTCCTTTCCCTATTAAATCTGGCCAGACCTTCTCTTTCTCGCTAGTGAAAGTTAAACTTCCTGGTTTTTTGGAGTCGCTGTGCTGAGTTGGAAATTGTTGTTGCTGCCCGAGATTGTTGCATGCTGTTATGGCTGCTTGCTTTTCTCATTGCCCTATTCCCATTTTGTTTGTACATTGCTGCTCTGCCCTATATACCTCTCTATCTTTGGTGAGTGTTTTGTATGATTTTTGCTTGCTGTTATCCATGTCTGTCTTAAAGGGAACCTGTCACCCCGTTTTTTCAGATTGAGATATAAATACTGTTATGGCTGGCAATCAGGCAACACAGCGTGCAGTAATCAGCGCACATACAGAGATCTGGCAATTACCAAAAACAATAGGACGAGCTCTGAGACGTGGAATCTCTGTAGACTGCAGTACCTGATCTATCCTCACACAACTATAAGCAGCAGTGGATTGCGCCTATCACTACCTATGCAACTCGGCACTGCCTGAGGAGCTGACTAGCCTGAAGATAGAAATACAAGCCTGACTTACCTCAGAGAAATACCCCAAAGGAATAGGCAGCCCCCCACATATAATGACTGTTAGCAAGATGAAAAGACAAACGTAGGAATGAAATAGATTCAGCAAAGTGAGACCCGATATTCTAGACAGAGTGAGGATAGCAAAGAGAACTATGCAGTCTACAAAAAACCCTAAAACGAAAACCACGCAAAGGGGCAAAAAGACCCACCGTGCCGAACTAACAGCACGGCGGTGCACCCCTTTGCTTCTCAGAGCTTCCAGCAAAAGTTAATAGCAAGCTGGACAGAAAAAACAGAAAACAAACTAGAAGCACTTATCTAGCAGAGCAGCAGGCCCAAGGAAAGATGCAGTAGCTCAGATCCAACACTGGAACATTGACAAGGAGCAAGGAAGACAGACTCAGGTGGAGCTAAATAGCAAGGCAGCCAACGAGCTCACCAAAACACCTGAGGGAGGAAGCCCAGAGACTGCAATACCACTTGTGACCACAGAAGTGAACTCAGCCACAGAATTCACAACAGTACCCCCCCCTTGAGGAGGGGTCACCGAACCCTCACCAGAACCCCCAGGCCGACCAGGATGAGCCACATGAAAGGCACGAACAAGATCTGGGGCATGGACATCAGAGGCAAAAACCCAGGAATTATCTTCCTGAGCATAACCCTTCCATTTGACCAGATACTGGAGTTTCCGTCTAGAGACACGAGAATCCAAAATCTTCTCCACAATATACTCCAATTCCCCCTCCACCAAAACAGGGGCAGGAGGCTCCACAGATGGAACCATAGGTGCCACGTATCTTCTCAACAACGACCTATGGAATACATTATGTATGGAAAAGGAGTCTGGGAGGGTCAGACGAAAAGACACCGGATTGAGAATCTCAGAAATCCTATACGGACCAATAAAACGAGGTTTAAATTTAGGAGAGGAAACCTTCATAGGAATATGACGAGAAGATAACCAAACCAGATCCCCAACACGAAGTCGGGGTCCCACACGGCGTCTGCGATTAGCGAAAAGCTGAGCCTTCTCCTGGGACAAGGTCAAATTGTCCACTACCTGAGTCCAGATCTGCTGCAACCTGTCCACCACAGAATCCACACCAGGACAGTCCGAAGACTCAACCTGTCCTGAAGAGAAACGAGGATGGAACCCAGAATTGCAGAAAAATGGAGAGACCAAGGTAGCCGAGCTGGCCCGATTATTAAGGGCGAACTCAGCCAACGGCAAAAATGACACCCAATCATCCTGGTCAGCGGAAACAAAACATCTCAGATATGTTTCCAAGGTCTGATTG
This sequence comes from Ranitomeya imitator, assembly GCF_032444005.1. Classification (NCBI taxonomy): domain Eukaryota; kingdom Metazoa; phylum Chordata; class Amphibia; order Anura; family Dendrobatidae; genus Ranitomeya; species Ranitomeya imitator. The sequence continues at coordinate 210,265,894 of NC_091283.1, read as the reverse complement.
GTTCGTTCGGTCTGGCCATTAGTCTGAGGATGGAAGGCCGAGGAGAAAGATAGGTCAATGCCCATCCTACCACAAAAGGCTCGCCAGAACCTCGAGACAAACTGGGAACCTCTGTCAGAAACAATATTCTCAGGAATGCCATGTAAACGAACCACATGCTGGAAGAACAAAGGCACCAAATCAGAGGAGGAAGGCAATTTAACCAAGGGCACCAGATGGACCATTTTAGAAAAGCGATCACAGACCACCCAAATGACCGACATTTTTTGAGAAACGGGAAGGTCAGAAATGAAATCCATCGAAATATGTGTCCAAGGCCTCTTCGGGACCGGCAAGGGCAAAAGCAACCCACTGGCACGTGAACAGCAGGGCTTAGCCCTAGCACAAATTCCACAGGACTGCACAAAAGCACGCACATCCCGTGACAGAGATGGCCACCAGAAGGATCTAGCAACCAACTCCCTGGTACCAAAGATTCCTGGATGACCGGCCAGCACCGAACAATGAAGTTCAGAGATAACTTTACTAGTCCACCTATCAGGGACGAACAGTTTCTCAGCCGGACAACGATCAGGTTTATTAGCCTGAAATTTCTGCAACACTCTCCGCAAATCAGGGGAGATGGCAGACACAATGACTCCTTCCTTGAGGATACTCGCCGGCTCAGATAACCCCGGAGAGTCGGGCACAAAACTCCTAGACAGAGCATCCGCCTTCACATTTTTAGAGCCCGGAAGGTATGAAATCACAAAATCAAAACGAGCAAAAAATAACGACCAACGGGCCTGTCTAGGATTCAAGCGCTTGGCAGACTCAAGATAAGTAAGGTTCTTATGATCAGTCAAAACCACCACGCGATGCTTAGCACCCTCAAGCCAATGACGCCACTCCTCGAATGCCCACTTCATGGCCAGCAACTCTCGGTTGCCCACATCATAATTACGCTCAGCAGCAGAAAATTTCCTGGAAAAGAAAGCACATGGTTTGAACACTGAGCAACCAGAACCTCTCTGTGACAAAACCGCCCCTGCACCAATCTCAGAAGCATCAACCTCGACCTGGAACGGAAGAGAAACATCAGGTTGACACAACACAGGGGCACAGCAAAAACGACGCTTCAACTCCTGAAAAGCTTCCACGGCAGCAGAAGACCAATTAACCAAATCAGCACCCTTCTTGGTCAAATCGGTCAATGGTCTGGCAATGCTAGAAAAATTACAGATGAAGCGACGATAAAAATTAGCAAAGCCCAGGAATTTCTGCAGACTTTTTAGAGATGTCGGCTGAGTCCAATCCTGGATGGCCTGAACCTTAACCGGATCCATCTCGATAGTAGAAGGGGAAAAGATGAACCCCAAAAATGAAACTTTCTGCACACCGAAGAGACACTTTGATCCCTTCACGAACAAGGAATTAGCACGCAGTACCTGGAAAACCATTCTGACTTGCTTCACATGAGACTCCCAATCATCTGAGAAGATCAAAATGTCATCCAAGTAAACAATCAAGAATTTATCCAGATACTCACGGAAAATGTCATGCATAAAAGACTGAAAAACAGATGGAGCATTGGCAAGTCCGAACGGCATCACCAGATACTCAAAATGACCCTCGGGCGTATTAAATGCCGTTTTCCATTCATCTCCCTGCCTGATTCTCACCAGATTATACGCACCACGAAGATCAATCTTAGTAAACCAACTAGCCCCCTTAATCCGAGCAAACAAGTCAGAAATCAATGGCAAGGGATACTGAAACTTAACAGTGATCTTATTAAGAAGGCGGTAATCAATACACGGTCTTAGCGAACCATCCTTCTTGGCTACAAAAAAGAACCCTGCTCCCAATGGTGACGACGATGGGCGAATATGTCCCTTCTCCAGGGACTCCTTCACATAACTGCGCATAGCGGTGTGTTCAGGTACGGACAAATTAAATAAACGACCCTTAGGGAATTTACTACCAGGAATCAAATCGATAGCACAATCACAATTCCTATGCGGAGGTAGGGCATCAGACTTGGACTCTTCAAATACATCCTGAAAGTCCGACAAGAACTCTGGGATGTCAGAAGGAATGGATGACGAAATAGACAAAAATGGAACATCACCATGTACTCCCTGACAACCCCAGCTGGTTACCGACATAGAGTTCCAATCCAATACTGGATTATGGGTTTGTAGCCATGGCAACCCCAACACGACCACATCATGCAAATTATGCAGTACCAGAAAGCGAATAACTTCCTGATGTGCAGGAGCCATGCACATGGTCAGCTGGGCCCAGTACTGAGGCTTATTCTTGGCCAAAGGTGTAGCATCAATTCCTCTCAACGGAATAGGACACCGGAAAGGCTCCAAGAAAAATCCACAACGTTTAGCATAATCCAAATCCATCAGATTCAGGGCAGCGCCTGAATCCACAAACGCCATGACAGAATACGATGACAAAGAGCACATTAAGGTAATGGACAAAAGGAATTTGGACTGTACAGTACCAATAACGGCAGAGCTATCGAACCGCCTAGTGCGTTTAGGACAATTAGAAATAGCATGAGTAGAATCACCACAATAGAAACACAGTCTGTTCAGACGTCTGTGTTCTTGCCGTTCTACTTTAGTCATAGTCCTGTCGCACTGCATAGGCTCAGGTTTACTCTCAGACAATACCGCCAGATGATGCACAGATTTACGCTCGCGCAAGCGACGACCGATCTGAATGGCCAAAGGCATAGACTCATTCAAACCAGCAGGCATAGGAAATCCCACCATTACATCCATAAGAGCTTCAGAGAGACCCTTTCTGAACAAAGCCGCTAGTGCAGATTCATTCCACAGAGTGAGTACTGACCACTTCCTAAATTTCTGACAATATACTTCTACATCATCCTGACCCTGGCATAAAGCCAGCAGATTTTTCTCAGCCTGATCCACTGAATTAGGCTCATCGTAAAGCAATCCCAGCGCCTGGAAAAATGCATCAACATTACTCAATGCAGAATCTCCTGGTGCAAGAGAAAACGCCCAGTCCTGTGGGTCGCCGCGCAAAAAAGAAATAATAATCAAAACCTGTTGAATAGGATTACCAGAAGAATGAGGTTTCAAGGCCAAAAATAGCTTACAATTATTTCTGAAGCTCAGGAACTTAGTTCTGTCACCAAAAAACAAATCAGGAATCGGAATTCTTGGTTCTAGCATCGATTTCTGATCAATAGTATCTTGAATCTTTTGTACATTTACAACGAGATTATCCATTGAGGAGCACAGAGCCTGAATATCCATGTCCACAGCTGTGTCCTGAAGCACTCTAATGTCTAGGGGAAAAAAAAGACTGAAGACAGAGCTAAGAAAAAAAAATGATGTCAGGATTTCTTTTTTCCCTCTATTGGGAATCATTGGTTTGGCTCCTTGTACTGTTATGGCTGGCAATCAGGCAACACAGCGTGCAGTAATCAGCGCACATACAGAGATCTGGCAATTACCAAAAACAATAGGACGAGCTCTGAGACGTGGAATCTCTGTAGACTGCAGTACCTGATCTATCCTCACACAACTATAAGCAGCAGTGGATTGCGCCTATCACTACCTATGCAACTCGGCACTGCCTGAGGAGCTGACTAGCCTGAAGATAGAAATACAAGCCTGACTTACCTCAGAGAAATACCCCAAAGGAAAAGGCAGCCCCCCACATACAATGACTGTTAGCAAGATGAAAAGACAAACGTAGGAATGAAATAGATTCAGCAAAGTGAGGCCCGATATTCTAGACAGAGTGAGGATAGCAAAGAGAACTATGCAGTCTACAAAAAACCCTAAAACGAAAACCACGCAAAGGGGCAAAAAGACCCACCGTGCCGAACTAACAGCACGGCGGTGCACCCCTTTGCTTCTCAGAGCTTCCAGCAAAAGTTAATAGCAAGCTGGACAGAAAAAACAGAAAACAAACTAGAAGCACTTATCTAGCAGAGCAGCAGGCCCAAGGAAAGATGCAGTAGCTCAGATCCAACACTGGAACATTGACAAGGAGCAAGGAAGACAGACTCAGGTGGAGCTAAATAGCAAGGCAGCCAACGAGCTCACCAAAACACCTGAGGGAGGAAGCCCAGAGACTGCAATACCACTTGTGACCACAGAAGTGAACTCAGCCACAGAATTCACAACAGAATACTGTTAAATAGGGCCTGCGCTGTGCGTTACAATAGTCACCTCAACATGCGCACACCACTACGCCACCAACGTAAAGCTGAGGAAGAAACAGTGCTGTGAACACGCCCACCCGACCTTACCAGCCTGATTGACAGGCGAAAACGGCGACTTTGGTAATGTATTTTGCAGCATAGGTGGGGAATCAGGGTACACTACATACACTATTGTAACGCACAGCGCAGGCCCTATTTAACAGTATTTATATCTCAATCTGAAAAAACGGGGTGACAGGTTCCCTTTAAGTGTTACACTATCATATCCTTCTCAGGCCCAATAGGGCAGGTGCGGGGAGGGGACAGCTTAGGGAATAACAGGAGAACAGTAGGGCTGGTGACCCAAACCTTCTCACTTTTAGAGGTACTCATGGGAGCATGGATAATTAGAGTTCCAGTCCTAGTGATGGAGTAGGGCCCCCTTCCCTAATCACATACACTCACGGTGTGACAACAGGACATCTATACTATGTATTCAATCTATTCTATCTATCATTCATCTATCTATCTATCTATCTATCTATCTATCTATCTATCTATCTATCTATCTATCCATCATTCATCTATCTATACATCATTTATCTATCTATCTATCTATCTATCTATCTATCTATCTATCTATCTATCTATCTATCTATCTATCACAAAGGGGCATTCTCTGCATCTGGAGGGGAGAAGGTTTTTCCGCCAACATAGAAGAGGAATCTTTACTGTTAGGGCAGTGAGAATCTGGAATTCCTTGCCTGAGGAGGTGGTGATGATGAACTCAGTCAAGGGGTTCAAAAGAGGCCTAGATATCTTCCTGGAGCGTAACAATATTGTATCTTACAGTTATTAGGTTCTTTAGAAGGACGTAGATCTGTGGATTTATTCCGATGGAATATAGGCTGAACTGGATGGACAAATGTTTTTTTTCGGCCTTGCTAACTATGTTACTATGTTTACTGTTGGCATGACACAGGACTCATCGTAAAGCTCACCTCTTCTCCAGACAATAATTCTTCCAGATGTCAGAAACAGTGTGAAGGTGGCTTCTTCAGAGAAAATAGTTTTACCCTGTCCCAATTTAATCCTTGCATTTGCTGCAAATGTATTTTCGCTGTTGAAGTACCTTCAGACTGTGTGGGACATCTTGAGGAATAGATATCCGGAGAATAAAATGTGAGCTCTACCATGAGTACTGTGTCATGACAACTGTAAAGAATAATTGTCATGTATGGGATTACTTTTTATTTGAGTGCTATTTGGCTTCATGTGGACATTGTACAATGCATTAAATGTATATAATGGTAAAATGAAAAAAAGTACAACACTCGTTGCTTTTAGGTAAAAATCTTCCCTATATGTCTACCTATTGATGTACTGTAAAAGATCTACGGGAAGAGAAATATACTATGATCTATTTTAAATGAAAATCTAGTACGTCATTTGGAGGTTTTACTGATTTTCCTGTTACAGTAAGTGCAAAATGATAAGAGTAAGTTCTTCATATGTTCTACTTGTAGCCTACACTAAAGGAAAACTTTTAGCCATCCATTTCTTCACCCGTAAAAGCCTATTATGCTTAGTTTAAAAAATCGCATTAATGTCCCATCTTGAAGAAAAACATTTTTTGTCTAGTTGTAAGCCAAGGCATGTTTTCATTTTGATTAACCTAAAGTCAAAAATAATTTATACTTTAGGATGAAGAATACAGTTGAATTTGGAGATGTTTTCTAGATAAAATTGGGTGTTTGGCTTTGAAGTTCCATTAATAAAAGTGTTATGATTAGTGTTGTTGAGCATTCCGATACCGCAAGTATCGGGTATCGGCCGATATTTGCGGTATCGGAATTCCGATACCGAATTCCGATACTTCCCGCGTATCGGATACCGGAATCGGAAGTTCCCAGAATTCAAACTGAACGCAGCAGCCAATGAGGAATGATTGGAAGTGTGGGCACATCCTGTTTAGCATGGTGGGCATGTAAGTACTGGCAAGGCTTGGATTGGCTGCTGAAATGATGTCACTCTGCACTATAAAAAACGCTGCCGCCATTTTGCGCTCACTCTGCTGTGATTTCAGTTAGGGACAGGACGCTGTGTTCTAACTGAGGGCCAGTCGAGCTAGCTAATTGCTTTATTTTCCTTTCCAAAGGCTAATTTAGCAAAACGCTGTGTGTTCTTCACTGTTCACCTTGCTCTTGCCTTGCAGCGCTGTTTTAACAGCGTTCTGCAAGGTCTCTGTGTGTGTGTGTGTGTGCAGCTCACTCTGTAGTCTGTGTGCAGCCATATACCCGGTTGTATTCAGCTCAGGGGGGGTTCACACTGCCTCACACAGTTTTCCTTTTTGCTCTTAGTGCAGCCTGCTGCACATTTTTTCTCAAATTTCCTATTAGTGTTTTTCCACCAGTCTCCAGCTCTATTGTGGAAAAACACTACATAGGATAACCTAGAGGGGGGTTTTTGGGCCTTGCAGCGCCGTTTACGGCTGTCTGCACGGTCTCCGTGTGAGCCCAGCTCGCCCTGTAGTCTGTGTGCAGCCATAGCCGGTTGGATTCAGCTCAGGGTTCGTTACTGGCTCATACCTTGAGAAAAATTTTACTTTTTTTCAAATAGTGCAGCCTGTTTAAAATTTGAAAAAAAAAATTCCTATTAGTGTCTTTCCACTCGTATCCAGCTAAATAGTGGAAAAACACTATATAGGATAACCTAGAGGAGGGTTTTTTGGCCTTGCAGCGCCATTTACGGCTGTCTGCACGGTCTCCGTGTGAGCCCAGCTCGCCCTGTAGTCTGTGTGCAGCCATAGCCGGTTGGATTCAGCTCAGGGTTCGTTACTGGCTCATACCTAGAGAAAAATTTTACTTTTTTTCAAATAGTGCAGCCTGTTTAAAATTTGAAAAACAAAAATTCCTATTAGTGTCTTTCCACTCGAATCCAGCTAAATAGTGGAAAAACACTATATAGGATAACCTAGAGGAGGGTTTTTTGGCCTTGCAGCGCCGTTTACGGCTGTCTGCACGGTCTCTGTGTGAGCGCAGCTCGCCCTGTAGTCTGTGTGCAGCCATAGCCGGTTGGATTCAGCTCAGGGTGCGTTACTGCCTCATACCTTGAAAAACAATTTCCTTTTTTTCAAATAGTGCAGCCAGTTTAAAATTTGAAAAAAAAAATTCCTATTAGTGTCTTTCCACTCGTATCCAGCTAAATAGTGGAAAAACACTATATAGGATAACCTAGAGGAGGTTTTTTTGGCCTTGCAGCGCCGTTTACGGCTGTCTGCATGGTCTCCGTGTGAGCCCAGCTCGCCCTGTAGTCTGTGTGCAGCCATAGCCGGTTGGATTCAGCTCAGGGTTCGTTACTGCCTCATACCTTGAGAAAAATTTTACTTTTTTTCAAATAGTGCAGCCTGTTTAAAATTTGAAAAAAAAATTCCTATTAGTGTCTTTCCACTCGTATCCAGCTAAATAGTGGAAAAACACTATATAGGATAACCTAGAGGAGGGTTTGTTGGCCTTGCAGCGCCGTTTACGGCTGTCTGCACGGTCTCTGTGTGAGCGCAGCTCGCCCTGTAGTCTGTGTGCAGCCATAGCCGGTTGGATTCAGCTCAGGGTGCGTTACTGCCTCATACCTTGAAAAACAATTTCCTTTTTTTCAAATAGTGCAGCCAGTTTAAAATTTGAAAAAAAAAATTCCTATTAGTGTCTTTCCACTCGTATCCAGCTAAATAGTGGAAAAACACTATATAGGATAACCGAGAGGAGGGTTTTTTGGCCTTGCAGCGCCGTTTACGGCTGTCTACACGGTCTCCGTGTGATTTAAACTAGCTCTGTAGCCCGATCTGCACCAAAAAAAAAGTTAAGTTCACCAAACACAACTTAACACTTGTGTAGGCCACATTTGAAAAATAATAAAGTTTAGTCCACAATTTACAACATTAGTGTTTCTTACACCTGTTAGGAGGAGCATTTCAGGAATAAGCACACTAAGGCCTTAGTACTTTTCTGCTTATCTTTATCTGTCAACCAAGATGAAGAGGGCAGGGAGTAAGGCACGTGGGCGTGGGCGCGGAGCAGGGAGAGGAGCAGGGAGAGGACGTGGTGATTCTGTGCCTGCTGCGGGCACCGGTGACTCGTCGTCACTCAGTTTCAGCAGGGAACAGTCCTTCATGCGCAGCTTTGTCGGAGAGCGCCGTGCACCGCTGCTACGTGAAGACCAAATTGAAGCCGTTGTCGGGTGGATGGCAACTAACGCCTCGGCATCGACTTCAGTTAGTGCCACATCCTCTCAGGCACAGAGCACTGGAGAGCAGCCATCTGTCTCTTCACCACCTGCCAAATTGGCCAGGCAGTCAGAGAGCCCAGGACAGGAGCCGTCTCTACTTCTGTTCTCTGAATCTCTTGGCTTGGAAACAGGGGGCCAGCCAAGCAGCATTGGAGAAATGGAAGAAGAGGCAGTGTGCAGTGATGCCCAAAAGCTTTATCTCTCTGACTCTGAAGAGGCAGGTGGGCCAGTGCCTCCGGTGACCACAGCGCAGTACGCATCTGATGATGAAACTCAGGTGCCGCTTTCTGATGCGTACTGTGCTACCGAGACTACCCAGGAGGAGCAGTTGGTGGCAGAGGGTAGTGGAGATGATGAGGTCCTTGACCCATCGTGGCGTGAGGAACAGGAAGGTGGTGGGAGCAGCTCTGAGGAAGAGCTTCCCCTTACGGGCCAAAGAGGGAGAGGGAGGGGGAAGACTGCGGAGCCTGTAGCCTCCACTTTGGCACCCGTTAGGAGCCTGTCTCTTTCCAAAGCCAAAAAGGGCGCTCCCAAGACTTGCAGTGCCTGGTCCTTTTTTGACACAGTTGCAGATGACATTTGTTTTGTCAAATGCAAGCTGTGTCATCAGAAAGTAAAAAGAGGTAAAAGTGTCAGCAACCTCAATACCACAAATATGTGGAAACATGTGCGGAACAGGCACGCGGTGGAGTTACAGAAACACAGTGAAGACGTAGGCCAACCAACAGCGGCAGCTACCACCTCTTCATCTCGTGTTGCCTCTTCCTCCACTGTTGTCCAGAGAACTAGTGTAATTCCACCCACAGCACCACCTTCCCAGTCATCCTCACACTCCCAGTCTACTCTACAGCCATCGGTAGTCCAGGCATGGGAGAAAAGGCGGGCATTCTCGGCCAACCACCCCCGAGCACAGGCTCTGAATGCAGGCATTGCCAAACTGTTGTCCCTGGAAATGCTCTCGTTCAGGCTGGTGGAGACTGACAGCTTCCGTGACTTGATGGCATTGGCAGTCCCACAGTACAAGGTGCCCAGCCGCTTTTACTTCAGCAGGCAGGCTGTCCCTGCCCTGCACAGGCATGTTGAGGCAAACATAAAACATGCGCTACTGAACGCCGTCAGTAGCAAGGTCCACCTCACCACCGATGCGTGGACCAGTCAGCATGGACAGGGGCGATATGTTTCCCTCACTGCCCATTGGGTTAATGTTGTTGAGCCAGGTACAGATCGTGCGAGTGGCGCAGGACGTGTCCTGCCCACTCCAAGGATTGCAGGAATCCAGTCTGTACGCATCGACTCCTCCTCTTACACCAGTTCCTCTGATTACTCTCTGCAGGATCCGTCACAGTCCACCTCCACATGGACCCGTGAACGTTTACCTATGACCGACATGAGCACAGCCGTGGCCAAACGTCAGCAGGCCGTCTTGAAACTAGTTTCATTGGGGCATCGAAGCCACACAGCGCAGGAGCTCTGGAATGCCATCAAGCAGGAGAGCGATGTGTGGTTACTGCCAGCGAATCTCCAGCCAGGCATGGTAGTGTGTGACAATGGCCGAAATCTGGTGGCAGCTTTGGCCCTTGGCAACCTCACTCACATCCCATGTCTGGCACATGTGCTCAATTTGGTTGTGCAGAGTTTTCTGAGGGACTATCCGGATCTTGATGCCCTGCTGCACAAGGTCCGCCTAGAGTGTGCTCACTTGCGGCGTTCCAGCTTGGCCAGATCCCGCATTGCTGCTCTGCAGCGCCGATTCCGCCTTCCGGAACACCGCATCATATGTGACCTACCTACCCGGTGGAATTCCACGTTACATATGTTGGAGCGGTTGTGTGAGCAGCAGCAAGCAGTTATGGAGTACCAGCTGCATCAGGCGCAAAGAAGTCGCAGTCAGCGCCGATCAGACTTCACAACCACAGAGTGGGCCACTATGAAGGACGTCTGCCAGGTTTTGCGTCCTTTTGATTATTCCACGCGGATGGCAAGTGCAGATGATGCACTAGTCAGCATGACTGTCCCCCTTATCTGCCTGCTTCAGCAAACTTTGCAAGGGTTAAGGGATGATGTGGTGGAAGAGGTGGAGGATGAGGAGTCACCTTTTCCATCAGCTTCTGGAGAGTCAGCGCCACGTGGTTCCTCACAAAGGGGTACGCAGGGGCCAATTTGTGAGGAGGATGAGGAGGAGTCAATGGAGGAGGAAGAGCTCCGTCCAGAGGAGGGAGCGACACAATTGTCCAGTGGTCAGTGTGTACAGCGAGGGTGGGGTGATGACGAGCGGGCAGAGATCATGTCTCAAGCAGGGGACAGCGTTTCTGGGCCAGTTGGCACTCTGCAGCACATGGTGGATTTCATGCTGCAGTGCCTGAGAAACGACCGCCGCATCGACCACATTCTCAACATGCCTGATCCTCGCTACCGGGACAACGTCCAAAACCTCATCCCTGCGTTGACCCGGGAGCGTAAATTGCGGGAGTACCACGACACACTGGTGAATTCCATCATCTTCTCCTGTCCAACTGAGAGGAGTGCTGCTAGTGCTTTACAAAGCAGCTCAGTGCGTCGAGGCAGTGGGGGAGGCTCTGCCCAAAGAGGGAGCAGAAGCAGTGCCTCTGCCCAAGGCAAGCCCAGTATGGCACAACTCTGGCACACTTTTGTGTGCCCGCCCCAAATGTCTACACCATCACCGGCGGCTCCAGTCAGCAGGAGGCAACGGTTCCGTCAGATGGTGACAGACTACATGGCTTGCCCTCTTACTGTACTCCCAGACGGCTCTTCCCCGTTCAAGTTTTGGGTCTCTAAGCTGGATACATGGCCAGAGCTAAGCCAGTATGCATTGGAGGTGCTGGCTTGCCCTGCGGCTAGTGTCTTATCGGAACGTGTCTTTAGTGCCGCAGGTGGTGTACTAACAGACCGTCGCATGCGACTATCCTCCGATAACGTTGACCGGCTTACTTTCCTGAAAATGAACCAGGCCTGGATCTCGCAGGAATTTGCCACTCCTCTGCCTGATTAAGTAATTGGGTGTCATCCAGGTCTCCTGATGTGTTCATCTTTCTACCACCTGAACTGCTATTCCTGGGCTCCAACACCGCCAGTTGCGGCTCAGAAGTGCAGGCTGCACAGTAAAAACATACGACCCAGTGTTATTGGGTTTCAGTAACGTCAGCTGATCCCCAGCTGTGTAGCCGGCAATGTGTCCTGCGACCGCCACGCTGGCACAACAACCTAAATGTAAGGGAACCTGTCCCCCCCCCCCGTCGTTTGTTACTGAAAGAGCCATCTTGTGCAGCAGTAATGCTGCACAAGGAAAAGGTAGCTCTTTTTTTTTAGCTCTTTGCACACGCAGAACTTAACACTTATAAAATGTGTTCACTGATACCGTTATACCATCCCGGAGCTGGGACTTTCCTTCGTAATGTGACGCAGCACAGCCGTCATTCCTACCCCCTTGGTGCCATGCGCTGCCTCCTCAGCGTTGTTTTAAGCTGTCACGGAGCCTGCGCTGATCTGTTATCCCTTGGGCATGCCCTATTTGCGCTGCCTGTCTTCTGACATAATTTGGTGTCAGGCTGGCTGCGCCTGTGCGGCCGCGCTGCCCGAGATCCCGCCTCGCAGTGTCTTCTGATTGAGTCACACTGCGGGCCTGGGATCCATGGGCATGCGCAGTGCATATCTTCCCCTCGGGCTCTCGCTCATTTCCCTCCGCCTTCTTTAGACTGTGCGCCGTCAGCTGATCCCTAGCATGCCACGGCCGTGACACCGCACAGTCTGAAGAAGAGGGAAGGAGGGGAGTGAGAGTCGAGGTTATGCACTGTGCATGCCCATGGTTCCAAGGCCCGCAGTGGGATTACGTTAGACGAGACTGCGAGGTGGGATCTGGAGCAGCGTGGACGCACAGGCACTGACAGCCTGACACCAAATTATGTCAGAAGACAGGCAGCGCTAATTGGGCATGGCCAAGGGCTAACAGAACAGCGCAGGCTCCGTGACAGCTTAAAACAACGCTGAGGAGGCAGCGCACGGCATCAAGGGGATAGGAATGACAGCTGTGCTGTGTCCCATTACGAAGGAAATTCGCACCTCCGGAACGGTTTAACGGTATAAAGAGACACATTTTTAGTGTTTACTTCGGTGTTTGCAAGGAGCATAATTAAAAGAGCAACCTTTTCCTTTTGCATCCTTAGTGCTGCACAAGATGGCTCTTTCAGCTACAAACGTCTTGGGGGGGGGGGTTAAAGGTTTCCTTTCAACTTGCTCCAATCAGGCTTCGGCCTACACTCTGTTCCTCTGCTCCTCCTGCTGTCCCTGGGCTCTAACACCGCCAGTTGGTGCCTGGAAGTGCTGTGTGCACAGTCAACAGTCGCTCCTCTGTTATTGGGGTTCAGTAACGTCAGCTGATCCCCAGCTGTGTGTGCGGCAATACCTCCAATCTGCTCCTCCTGCTGTCCCTGGGCTCTAACACCGCCAGTTGGTGCCTGGAAGTGCTGTGTGCACAGTCAACAGTCGCTCCTCTGTTATTGGGGTTCAGTAACGTCAGCTGATCCCCAGCTGTGTGTGCGGCAATACCTCCAATCTGCTCCTCCTGCTGTCCCTGGGCTCTAACACCGCCAGTTGGTGCCTGGAAGTGCTGTGTGCACAGTCAACAGTCGCTCCTCTGTTATTGGGGTTCAGTAACGTCAGCTGATCCCCAGCTGTGTGTGCGGCAATACCTCCAATCTGCTCCTCCTGCTGTCCCTGGGCTCTAACACCGCCAGTTGGTGCCTGGAAGTGCTGTGTGCACAGTCAACAGTCGCTCCTCTGTTATTGGGGTTCAGTAACGTCAGCTGATCCCCAGCTGTGTATCCGGCAACGTGTCATGCGACCGCCACGCTGGCACAACTAAAATGTAAGGGGACCTGTCCCCCCCCCCAGGCGTTTGTTACTGAAAGAGCCACCATGTGCAGCACTAATACTGCACAAGGGAAAGGTCGCTCTTGAAATTATGCTCCTTGCAAACGCTGAACTACACACTCATGTAATGTGTCCCCTCACACCGTCCAACCGTCCCGGAGGTGGGACTTTCCTTTGTAATGTGACGTAGCACAGCCGTCATTGCTACCCCCTTGGCACCGTGCGCTGCCTCCTTAGCGTTGTTTGATTCCGTCATGGACCCTGCGTTGTTATGTTATCCCTTGGCCATGCACAGTTTGCACTGCCCGTCCTCTGACATCATTTGTTGTCGTCCTGGCTGCGCCTGTGCGTCCACGCTGCCCGAAATCACACCTCGCAGTGTCGTCTAATGTGATCCCACAGTGGGCCTGGTATCCATGGCCATGCGCAGTGCATATACTAGCCTCTCACTCCCCTTCTTCACGCTTCTTCAGACTATGCGGCGTCAGCTGATCCCTAATAGCATGCCACGGCCGTGACGCCGCACAGTCTGAAGAAGCAGGAAGGAGGTGAGTGACAGGCGATGATATGCACTGCGCATGCCCATGGATCCCTGGCCCGCAGTGGGACTACATTAGATGACACTGCAAGGTTGGATCTCGGGCAGCTTGGACGCACAGGCACTGCCAGCCTGACACCTACATGATGTCAGAAGACGGGCACCGCTAACTGTGCATGGCCAAGGGATAACATTACAGCGCGGGCTCCGTGACAGAACCAAACAACGTTGAGGAGGTGGCGCCCGGCACCAAGGGGGTTGGAATGACGGCTGTGCTGTGTCACATTACAAAGGAAAGTCCCACTTCCGGGATGGTTTGACGGTGTGAGGGGACACATTATATGAGTGTGTACTTCAGCGTTTGCAAGGAGCATAATTTTCGGAGCCACCATTTTCCATGTGCAGTATTACTGCTGTACAAGATGGCTCTTTCAGCAACAAATGCCTGGGGGGGGGGGTTAAAGGTTCCCTTTCAACTTGCTCCACTGCAGTCTTCGGCCTACACTCTGCTCCTCTTTGATTCCCTGGGTTTCAACACTGTCAGTTGCCACCTGGAAGTGTTGTCTACACAGAAAAAACACTAGGTGATGTGTCAGTGGGGTTCAGCACCGCCAGCTGTTCCCCTGCTGTGTAGTCGGCAACGTGTCCAGCACAAGCCACGCTGGCACAACAGAACAAAAGCTGCCACCAGTGCAGGCTTCGGCCTACACTCTGCTCCTCTCCTCCTCCTGCTGACCCTGGGCTCAAACACCGCTAGTTTTTGCCCGGAAGTGCTAGCTGCACAGAGAAAAACACCAGCCAATGTGTTAGTGGGGTTCAGCAACGCCAGCTGTTCCCCTGCTGTGTAGCCGGCAACGTGACCTGCAAACGCCACGCAGGCACATGAACTGAAATTAAAGGGAACCTGGCCCCACCCCCCCAGGTGTTTCTATGTATAACAGCCACCTAGTACAGCAGTACTGCTGCATTTGTACAAGGTGGCTGACTTTTTCTCCTTGCCCACGTGGAACTCAACACGTACAAAATGTGTCTCATTGAGACCATTCCACTGTCCCTGAGGTGTGACTTTCCTTTCTAATGATACGCAGCACCCCCCTTGGTAGCGTTTCCCGTCTTTTGTCATCATGGTTAGCTGGCTGCGCCTGTGCATCCGCCCTGCTAGAAACAACGCCCCTCGTTGTCATATTTATTTTGTCAGCGAGGGTGTGGTTTATGGGCACGAGCAGTGCATATGTTCGCCTGTCTTAACTCATCTCCTTCCGCCTTCTTCAGACTGTGCGGCCTCCTGGCCGTGGTAGGCGATAAGGGATCAGCTGAGGCCGCCCAGTCTGGAGCAGGTGTAAGGACATGTGTAAGCGGCAAACCTATTTACTGCACAAGGCCACGAATCCCAGCCACGCAGTGTGATTTTTTGAAAACACACTGTGGGTCTGGGATTCATGTCCATCGCTAACCGCAACGGCCGAAATGAAATGAGGTCAGAAGACAGGAAGCGCTCACAGCGCATGGCCAAGGGATCACAATAGCGCAGACTCCTGTACAGCAAATAACAACGCTCAGGAATCTGCGCCCAGTACCTAGGTGCAAATTTTGACACCTGTGCTGCGTCTCCTTAAAAAGACAAGTCACGCCTCCACAACTGTTTGACAGTATAATGGGCTAAATAGTGTACGTGTTTTAGTCAGCGTGTGCAAGGAGCAAAACAAATAGAGCAACCTTTTACTTGTGCAGCATTAATGCTGCACAAGGTGTGGCTCTTGTACCTTGCAACACCTGAGGGGGGTTAAAGGTAACCTTTGAAATTGGTTCAACTAGGCTTCGGCCTACACTCTGCTCCTCTCCTGCTGACCCTGGGCTCAAACACCGCTAGTTTTTGCCCGGAACTGCTAGCTGCACAGAGAAAAACACCAGTCAATGTGTTAGTGAGGTTCAGCACCGCCAGCTGTTCCCCTGCTGTGTAGTCGGCATCGTGTCCAGCACAAGCCACGCTGGCACAACTGACCAAAAGCTGCCACCAGTGCAGGCTTCGGCCTACACTCTGCTCCTCTCCTCCTCCTGCTGACCCTGGGCTCAAACACCGCCAGTTTCTGCCCGGAAGTGCTAGCTGCACAGAGAAAAACACCAGCCAATGTGTTAGTGGGGTTCAGCACCGCCAGCTGTTCCCCCGCTGTGTAGCCGGCATCGTGTCCAGCACAAGCCACGCTGGCACAACTGACCAAAAGCTGCCACCAGTGCAGGCTTCGGCCTACACATTGCTCCTCTCCTCCTCCTGCTGACCCTGGGCTCTAACACCGCCAGTTTTTGCCCGGACATGCGAGCTGCACAGAGAAAAACACCAGTCAATGTGTCAGTGGGGTTCAGCACCGCCAGCTGTTCCCCTGCTGTGTAGCTTGCAACGTGACCTGCAAACGCCACGCAGGCACATGAACTGAAATTGAAGGGAGCCTGCCCCCCACCCCCAGGTGTTTCTATGTAAAACAGCCACCTTGTACAGCAGTACTGCTGCATTTGTACAAGGTGGCTGACTTTTTCTCCTTGACCACGTGGAACTCAACACGTACAAAATGTGTCTCATTGAGACCATTCCACTGTCCCTGAGGTGTGACTTTCCTTTCTAATGATACGCAGCACCACCCTTGTTAGCGCTGCCCGTCTTTTGACATCATTGGTTAGCTGGCTGCGCCTGTGCGTCTGCCCTGCTCGAAACAACGCCCCTCGGTGTCTTATTTTTTTGAACAGCGAGGGTGTGATTGATGGGCATGTGCAGTGCATATGTTTGCCTGTGTTCACTCATCTCCTTCCGCCTTCTTCAGACTGGGTGTCCTCATGGCCGCGGCAGGCGATAAGGGATCAGATGAGGCCGCCCAGTCTGAAGCAGGTGTAAGGACATGTGTGAGCGTCAAACATATTTACTGAACAAGGCCACGAATCCCAGCCACGCAGTGTGATTTTTTGAAAACACACTGTGGGTCTGGGATTCATGTCCATCGCTAACCGTAACGGCTGACATTAAATGAGGTCAGAAGACAGGAAGCGCTCACAGCGCATGGCCAAGGGATCCCAATAGCGCAGACTCCTGTACAGCAAATAACAACGCTCAGGAATCTGCGCACAACAGCTAGGTGTAAATTTTGACACCTGTGCTGCATCTCCTTAAAAAGACTAGTAGTCACGCCTCCACTACTGTTTGACAGTATAATGGGCTAAATAGTGTACGTGTTTTATTCAGCGTGTGCAAGGAGCAAAATTAAATAGAGCAACCTTTGACTTGTGCATCATTAATGCTGTTCAAGGTGTGGCTCTTGTACCTTGAAACACCTGAGGGGGGGGGGTTAAAGGTAACCTTTGAAATTGGTTCAACTAGGCTTCGGCCTACACTCTGCTCCTCTCCTCCTCCTGCTGACCCTGGGCTCAAACAACGCCAGTTTCTGCCCGGACATGCTAGCTGCACAGAGAAAAACACCAGCCAATGTGTTAGTGGGGTTCAGCACCGCCAGCTGTTCCCCTGCTGTGTAGTCGGCATCGTGTCCAGCACAAGCCACGCTGGCACAACTGACCAAAAGCTGCCACCAGTGCAGGCTTCGGCCTACACTTTGCTCCTCTCCTCCAACTGCTGACCCTGGGCTCAAACAACGCCAGTTTCTGCCCGGACATGCTAGCTGCACAGAGAAAAACACCAGCCAATGTGTTAGTGGGGTTCAGCACCGCCAGCTGTTCCCCTGCTGTGTAGCTGGCAACGTGTCCTGCAAACGCCACGCAGGCACATGAACTGAAATTGAAGGGAGCCTGCCCCCCACCCCCCCAGGTGTTTCTATGTATAACAGCCACCTTGTACAGCAGTACTGCTGCATTTGTACAAGGTGGCTGACTTTTTCTCCTTGCACACGTGGAACTCAACAAGTACAAAATGTGTCTCATTACAGACCATTACAATGTCCCTGAGGTGTGACTTTCCTTTTTAATGACACGCAGCACCCCCATTGTTAGCGCTGCCCGTCTCCTGACATCATTGGTTGGCTAGCTGTGCCTGTGCGTCCCCCCTGCCCGACACAACGCTCCCCGTTGTCTCATATATTTTGACTGCGAGGGTGTGATTGATGGGCACGAGCAGTGCATATGTTCCCCTGTATTCACTCCCCTCCTTCCGCCTTCTTCTGACTGTGCGGCCTCATGGCCGCGGCATGCGATAAGGGATCAGCTGAGGCCGCCCAGTCTGAAGCAGGTGTAAGGACATGTGTGAGCGGCGAACATATTTACTGCACAAGGCCACGAATCCCAGCACCGCAGTGTGACTTTAGGAAAAGCCACTGTGGGTCTGGGATTTATGGCAATCGTTAACCGCAACGGCCAACATGAAATGAGGTCATGAGACTGCCTGCACTAACAGGGTATTGCCAAGGGATAACACAAGAGCGCAGTTTCCTGTACTGCAAATAACAACGGTAAGGAATCTGCGCACAGCACCTAGGTGTAAATTTGTACACCTGTGCTGCGTCTCCTTAAAAAGACTAGTAGACTAGTCACGCCTCCACTACTGTTTGACAGTATAATGGGCTAAATAGTGTACGTGTTTAATTCAGCGTGTGCAAGGAGCAAAATTAAATAGAGCAACCTTTGACTTGTGCATCATTAATGCTGTTCAAGGTGTGGCTCTTGTACCTTGCAACACCTGAGGGGGGGGTTAAAGGTAACCTTTGAAATTGGTTCAACTAGGCTTCGGCCTACACTCTGCTCCTCTACTCCTCCTGCTGACCCTGGGCTCAAACACCGCTAGTTTTTGCCCGGAACTGCTAGCTGCACAGAGAAAAACACCAGCCAATGTGTTAGTGGGGTTCAGCACCGCCAGCTGTTCCCCTGCTGTGTAGCTGGCAACGTGTCCTGCAAACGCCACGCAGGCACATGAACTGAAATTGAAGGGAGCCTGCCCCCCACCCCCAGGTGTTTCTATGTATAACAGCCACCTTGTACAGCAGTACTGCTGCATTTGTACGAGGTGGCTGACTTTTTGTCCTTGCCCACGTGGAACTCAAAACGTACAAAATGTGTCTCATTGAGACCATTCCACTGTCCCTGAGGTGTGACTTTCCTTTCTAATGATACGCAGCACCCCCCTTGGTAGCGCTTCCCGTCTTCTGACATCATTGGTTGGCTTGTTGCGCCTGTGCGTCCGCCCTGCCTGAAACAATGCTCCTCGTTGTCTTATTTTGACTGCGAGGGTGTGATTGATGGGCACGAGCAGTGCATATCTTCACCTGTCTTAACTCATCTCCTTCCGCCTTCTTCAGACTGTGCAGCCTCATGGCCGCGGCATGCCAGAAGGGATCAGCAGAGGCCGCCCAGTCTGAAGCAGGTGTAAGGACGTGTGTGAGCGGCCAAAATATTTACTGCTCAAGGCCACGAATCACAGCACCGCAGTTTGACTTTATGAAAAGGCACTGTGGGTGTGGGATTTATGGCCATCGTTAACCGCACCGGCCAACATGAAATGAGGTCATAAGACGGGCAGCTCTAACAGGGCATTGCCAAGGGATAACACAAGAGCGCAGACTCCTGTACAGCAAATAACAACGCTCAGGAAGCTGCGCCAAGCACCAAGGCGTTATTTGGGACACCTGTGCTGCGTCTCCTTAAAAAGCCAAGTCACGCATCCACTACAGTTTGACTGTAGAATGGGCTAAATTGTGTACGTCTTTCATTCAGCGTGTGCAAGTAGACAAATTAATAGAGCAACCTTTCACTTGTGCAGCATTAATACTGCACAAGGTGTGTCTCTTGTACTTTGTAACACCTGAGGGGGGGTTAAAGGATTCCTTTGAAATTGGTTCAAATAGGCTTCGGCCTACACTCTGCTCCTCTCCTCCTCCTCCTGCTTCAACACGGGCTCTAACATCGCTAGTTTTTGACCGCAAGTGCTAGCTGCACAGAGAAAAACACACGCCATTGTGTTAGTGGGGTTCAGCAACGCCAGCTGTTCCCCCACTGTGTAGCCGGCAAAGTGTCCTGCAAACGCAACGCAGACACAAAGCTGCCTCCAGTGCAGGCTTCGGCCTACACTCTGCTCCCCCTGCTTACCCTTAGCTCCAACACCGCTAGTTGGGGCTCTAGGAAGACAATCTTTAATAGGCAACGCATCTGGGTTCCAGCACCGCCAGCTGGTTCTCGGCAGTGTTCTTGTCACAGGTACTCCCTCGTGCCAAGCCTGGTTTCAGCACCGTCAGCTGTTTCCGGGTTGTGTTAAGCTCACTGAGACGCCTATGCTTGCCCCGTCGTGGTGCGGTCGGGTTAGCCAACTCCAGGGTGCCTCCAGTTTAGGAGCTTCCTATGTGGGCTGCGTGAACTGGTAGTCAAGGCTGGTTCTGTAGTGCCAGTAGGCCCAGCTCCCCCTGTAGGACTGTTGGGGTTCGGTAACTGCGGCTGCCTCGCGGCCTAGCTGTTCTCTCCTCTCCTGTGGGCCTTGGGGTCCACCACCTGGTTCCAGCACTGTCAGCTGGTTCCAGGCCGAGCCTTTGGCTTAGGTGCCTCCTCCTGGGTATCCAAGTTCCGCCAACGTCAGGCGGTCCTTGGTAGTGCTTTTAAGCGCGGGCACCTACAGCTTAGTAGCCGGGTTCCAGCACCGCCAGCTGGTCCTCGGTCGTGCCATTGGCTCTTGCACACTGGGGCAACGCATCTGGGTTCCAGCACCGCCAGCTGGTTCTCGGCAGTGTTCTTGTCACAGGTACTCCCTCGTGCCAAGCCTGGTTTCAGCACCGTCAGCTGTTTCCGGGTTGTGTCAAGCTCACTGAGACGCCTATGCTTGCCCCGTCATGGTGCGGTCGGGTTAGCCAACTCCAGGGTGCCTCCAGTTTAGGAGCTTCCTATGTGGGCTGCGTGAACTGGTAGTCAAGGCTGGTTCTGTAGTGCCAGTAGGCCCAGCTCCCCCTGTAGGACTGTTGGGGTTCGGTAACTGCGGCTGCCTCGCGGCCTAGCTGTTCTCTCCTCTCCTGTGGGCCTTGGGGTCCACCACCTGGTTCCAGCACCGTCAGCTGGTTCCGGGCCGAGCCTTTGGCTTAGGTGCCTCCTCCTGGGTATCCGAGTTCCGCCAACGTCAGGCGGTCCTTGGTAGTGCTTTTAAGCGCGGGCACCTACAGCTTAGTAACCGGGTTCCAGCACCGCCAGCTGGTCCTCGGTCGTGCCATTGGCTCTTGCACACTGGGGCAACGCATCTGGGTTCCAGCACCGCCAGCTGGTTCTCGGCAGTGTTCTTGTCACAGGTACTCCCTCGTGCCAAGCCTGGTTTCAGCACCGTCAGCTGTTTCCGGGTTGTGTCAAGCTCACTGAGACGCCTATGCTTGCCCCGTCGTGGTGCGGTCGGGTTAGCCAACTCCAGGGTGCCTCCAGTTTAGGAGCTTCCTATGTGGGCTGCGTGAACTGGTAGTCAAGGCTGGTTCGGTAGTGCCAGTAGGCCCAGCTCCCCCTGTAGGACTGTTGGGGTTCGGTAACTGCGGCTGCCTCGCGGCCTAGCTGTTCTCTCCTCTCCTGTGGGCCTTGGGGTCCACCACCTGGTTCCAGCACCGTCAGCTGGTTCCGGGCCGAGCCTTTGGCTTAGGTGCCTCCTCCTGGGTATCCGAGTTCCGCCAACGTCAGGCGGTCCTTGGTAGTGCTTTTAAGCGCGGGCACCTACAGCTTAGTAACCGGGTTCCAGCACCGCCAGCTGGTGCTCGGTCGTGCCATTGGCTCTTACACACTGGGGCAACGCATCTGGGTTCCAGCACCGCCAGCTGGTTCTCGGCAGTGTTCTTGTCACAGGTACTCCCTCATGCCAAGCCTGGTTTCAGCACCGTCAGCTGTTTCCGGGTTGTGTCAAGCTCACTGAGACGCCTATGCTTGCCCCGTCATGGTGCGGTCGGGTTAGCCAACTCCAGGGTGCCTCCAGTTTAGGAGCTTCCTATGTGGGCTGCGTGAACTGGTAGTCAAGGCTGGTTCTGTAGTGCCAGTAGGCCCAGCTCCCCCTGTAGGACTGTTGGGGTTCGGTAACTGCGGCTGCCTCGCGGCCTAGCTGTTCTCTCCTCTCCTGTGGACCTTCAGGTCCACCACCTGGTTCCAGCACCGTCAGCTGGTTCCAGGCCGAGCCTTTGGCTTAGGTGCCTCCTCCTGGGTATCCGAGTTCCGCCAACGTCAGGCGGTCCTTGGTAGTGCTTTTAAGCGCGGGCACCTACAGCTTAGTAACCGGGTTCCAGCACCGCCAGCTGGTCCTCGGTCGTGCCATTGGCTCTTGCACACTGGGGCAACGCATCTGGGTTCCAGCACCGCCAGCTGGTTGTCGGCAGTGTTCTTGTCACAGGTACTCACTCGTGCCAAGCCTGGTTTCAGCACCGTCAGCTGTTTCCGGGTTGTGTCAAGCTCACTGAGACGCCTATGCTTGCCCCGTCGTGGTGCGGTCGGGTTAGCCAACTCCAGGGTGCCTCCAGTTTAGGAGCTTCCTATGTGGGCTGCGTGAACTGGTAGTCAAGGCTGGTTCTGTAGTGCCAGTAGGCCCAGCTCCCCCTGTAGGACTGTTGGGGTTCGGTAACTGCGGCTGCCTCGCGGCCTAGCTGTTCTCTCCTCTCCTGTGGGCCTTGGGGTCCACCACCTGGTTCCAGCACCGTCAGCTGGTTCCGGGCCGAGCCTTTGGCTTAGGTGCCTCCTCCTGGGTATCCGAGTTCCGCCAACGTCAGGCGGTCCTTGGTAGTGCTTTTAAGCGCGGGCACCTACAGCTTAGTAACAGTGTTCCAGCACCGTCAGCTGGTCCTCGGTCGTGCCATTGGCTCTTGCACACTGGGGCAACGCATCTGGGTTCCAGCACCGCCAGCTGGTTCTCGGCAGTGTTTTTGTCACAGGTGCTCCCTCGTGCCAAACCTGGTTTCAGCACCGTCAGCTGTTTCCGGGGTGTGTCAAACTCGCTGAGACGCCTATGTTTGCCCCGTCGTGTTGCAGTCAGGTTAGCCAACTCCAGGGTGCCTCCAGATTAGGAGCTTCCTATGTGGGCTGCGTGAACTGGTAGTCAAGGCTGGTTCTGTAGTGCCAGTAGGCCCAGCTCCCCCTGTAGGACTGTTGGGGTTCGGTAACTGCGGCTGCCTCGCGGCCTAGCTGTTCTCTCCTCTCCTGTGGGCCTTGGGGTCCACCACCTGGTTCCAGCACCGTCAGCTGGTTCCGGGCCGAGCCTTTGGCTTAGGTGCCTCCTCCTGGGTATCCGAGTTCCGCCAACGTCAGGCGGTCCTTGGTAGTGCTTTTAAGCGCGGGCACCTACAGCTTAGTAACCGTGTTCCAGCACCGTCAGCTGGTCCTCGGTCGTGCCATTGGCTCTTGCACACTGGGGCAACGCATCTGGGTTCCAGCACCGCCAGCTGGTTCTCGGCAGTGTTCTTGACACAGGTACTCCCTCGTGCCAAGCCTGGTTTCAGCACCGCCAGCTGTTTCCGGGTTGTGTCAAGCTCACTGAGACGCCTATGCTTGCCCCGTCGTGGTGCGGTCGGGTTAGCCAACTCCAGGGTGCCTCCAGTTTAGGAGCTTCCTATGTGGGCTGCGTGAACTGGTAGTCAAGGCTGGTTCTGTAGTGCCAGTAGGCCCATCTCCCCCTGTAGGACTGTTGGGGTTCGGTAACTGCGGCTGCCTCGCGGCCTAGCTGTTCTCTCCTCTCCTTTGGACCTTCAGGTCCACCACCTGGTTCCAGCACCGTCAGCTGGTTCTCGGCAGTGTCTTTTGCTCTTGTACCTTCTGCTCCCCATCCTGGTTCCAGTACCGTCAGCTGGTTCCGGGCAGAGCCTTTGGCTTAGGTGCCTCCTTCTGGGTATCCAAGTTCCACCAACGTCAGGTGGTCCTTGGTAGTGCTTTCGGGCACGGGTTCCTCCTGCTTAGTAACCGGGTTCCAGTAACGTCAGCTGGTCCTCGGTAGTTCCATTGGCTCTTGGACCTTCGGCTACCCATCCGGGTTCCAGTACCGTCAGCTGGTTCTCGGCAGTGTCTTTTGCTCTTGTACCTTCTGCTCCCCATCCTGGTTCCAGTACCGTCAGCTGGTTCCGGGCAGAGCCTTTGGCTTAGGTGCCTCCTTCTGGGTATCCAAGTTCCACCAACGTCAGGTGGTCCTTGGTAGTGCTTTCGGGCACGGCTACCTCCTGCTTAGTAACCGGGTTCCAGTAACGTCAGCTGGTCCTCGGTAGTTCCATAGGCTCTTGAACCTTCGGGTAGCCATCCGAGTTCCAGTTCCATCAGCTGGTTCTTGGCATTTTCTCAGCCTTCTTGTACCTTCTGCTACATTTCCAAGTTGAAGACCCTAAAGTCGACGACCCGGAAGACCACCCCGATGACGACGACGACAACCCAGAAGACCACCCCGATGACGACGACGACGACGGCGGAGACGACGACGGCTGAGACGACGACGGCGGAGATGACGACACTGGAGACGACGACCCTGGAGACGACGACATGGAAGACCGAGAAGCAGAAGAACAAGAGGCTGCAGAACAAAGAGCAGAAGAACATTAAGCATAAGACTTAATATCAGAGCAAAAGATATTATCTAAATTATATGCAGAAGAAGACTAAGCAGTGTATGGGGGTGAGTCCGTTCCTCCTCGTGGTGCCCCTGGATAAAGTCTGATGCTGCAGGCCAAACTGAACGCGGACAAATGTAACTTTTGTGACTGGCAGAACGGAAGGTGTAATCTTCCAACTTTTATAGATAACAACTACGGGAATGCCTGTCACAAATGAGAATATGATGAAGAAGTAGAATAGGAAGAATAATAACAGTGGAATAAAAAGAATATGTAGAATAGGAAGAATAATAATAGTTGAATAAAATGAATATGAAGAATGTAATAAAAAAAAAAAATAGGTAGAAGATGAAGAAGAAGATGAATAAGGTGAAGAAGAAGTTGATGTCAAAGATGCTGATGATGATGAAGATGAAAGTGTGGGAAAAGTAAAAAAAAAAAAGAAAAAAAAAGAAGGGGAAGGGCGTGGAATAGTGAAACATCAATATCTGACAAAATAAAAAAAAATTTACATACTCAATATCTTTTTCACTCCGAACGTCTTAAAAAAAAAAAAAAACATGCTATTCTATTTGATTGGGCTAAACCTCATTGCCTTTAATGTCTCCGCCACCTCCCACAATACATCCTACATTATTCTTAGTTGTTTTCCTTCATGTAGAATGAACCTACAAGGCAAGAAAGGGTTTATTTTAATTCCGATATTTTGGTCCCATTGACTTGCATTGGGATCGGGTATCGGTATCGGCGATATCCGATATTTTTTGAATATCGGCCGATCCTATCCGATACCGATACTTTCCGATATCGGAAGGTATCGCTCAACACTAGTTATGATATCTGCCCTTTGAACATAAAGGGATGTATGCAGCATATTAATGTTGGCAGGAGATAAGTGTTTTCTAACCTCATATTTTTGCAGATACACCTCCTCAAATTCTTGGTTTGACGATTCATGGCTTATCATGACACTATTAATGTATGGAATAATGTGGTTCAGTTTGGTTTCAGTGATGTGGGATCTATAAAAGATTTAAGTCTCCATTAATATTATTCTTATAAACTGGAATACAGCGTGTCTTTTGAATATGGAGGGTAAGCGCTTACCACTGTCTGTCCTTAAATCTGTGGCAATGTAGGAGGCTCAGAATGGCCCCCCTATCCTCAAATCAAATCTTAAAGTTCAACGCGATAATTGCCATAAATTAACTATCTAGTGTTCCTCATCCAATCCTCACTGTACTTTTTGTATTCAGCGCCCTCTTAGTCATGACTTTGTAGGACTAACTTTCGCTTCAGTTACTGCTGCAGTCTTTTGGGGTCTGTCTGAAACAGCTTTGCACATCCAGAGGTGACAGTTTTGCCCCTTCTTTGCCCACTCGCTCTCGCTAAGTGACATTGGATCGAGACGTCTGTGATCAGCAATTTTCATGTCTTGTCACAGACTCTCAATGGACTTAGCAAAAACCTATATAGAAATGAAATACAATAAATAAAAAATAAATAACATTACAATTAATACCATACACAAAATATATAACCCAAAAGAAGTATTCAAAGAAATGCATATGCAAAATAATACTTTATTAATATATACAGTACAGACCAAAAGTTTGGACACACCTTCTCATTTAAAGATTTTTCTGTATTTTCATGACTATGAAAATTGTAAATTCACACTGAAGGCATCAAAACTATTAATTAACACATGTGGAATTATATACTTAACAAAAAAGTGTGAAACAACTGAAAATATGTCTTATATTCTAGGTTATTCAAAGTAGCCACCTTTTGCATTGATGACTGCTTTGCACACTCTTGGCATTCTCTTGATGAGCTTCAAGAGGTAGTCACCGGGAATGGTTTTCACTTCACAGATGTGCCCTGTCAGGTTTAATAGGTGGAATTTCTTGCCTTATAAATGGAGTTGGGACCATCAGTTGTGTTGAGCAGAAGTCTGGTGGATACACAGCTGATAGTCCTACTGAATAGACTGTTAGAATTTGTATTATGGCAAGAAAAAAGCAGAAGTAAAGAAAAAGGAGTGGCGATCATTACTTTAAGAAATGAAGGTCAGTCAGTCTGAAAAATTGGGAAAACTTTGAAAGTGTCCCCAAGTGCTGTTGCAAAAACCATCAAGCACTACAAAGAAACTGGCTCACATGAGGACCGCCCCAGAAAAGGAAGACCAAGAGTCACCTCTGCTTCTGAGGATAAGTTTATCCGAGTCACCAGCCACAGAAATCGCAGGTTAACAGCAGCTCAGATTAGAGACCAGGTCAATGCCACACAGAGTTCTAGCTGCAGACACATCTCTACAACAACTGTTAAGAGGAGACTTTGTGCAGCAGGCCTTCATGGTAAAATAGCTGCTGGGAAACCACTGCTAAGGACAGGCAGCAAGCAGAAGAGACTTGTTTGGGCTAAAGAGCACATGGAATGGATATTAGACCAGTGGAAATCTGTGCTTTGGTCTGATGAGACCAAATTTGAGATCTTTGATTCCAACCATCTTGTCTTTGTGTGACGCAGAAAAGGTGAACGAATGGACTCTGCATGCCTGTTCCCACCGTGAAGCATGGAGGAGGTGTGATGGTGTGGGGGTGCTTTGCTGGTGACACTGTTGGAGATTTATTCAAAATTGAAGGCATACTGAACCAGCATGGCTACAACAGCATCTTGCAGCGGCATGCTATTCCATCCTGTTTGCGTTTAGTTGGACCATCATTTATTTTTCAACAGAACAATGACCCCAAACACACCTCCAGGCTGTGTAAGGGCTATTTGACCAAGAAGGAAAGTGATGGGGTGCTACGCTGGCCTGCATAGTCACCAAATCTGAACCCAATTGAGATGGTTTGGGGTGAGCTGGACCGCAGAGTGAAGGCAAAAAGGCCAACAAGTGCTAAGCATCTCTGGGAACTCCTTCAAGATTGTTGGAAGACCATTCCCGGTGACTACCTCTTGAAGATCATCAAGAGAATGCCAAGAGTGTGCAAAGCAGTCATCAAAGCAAAAGGTGGCTACTTTGAAGAACCTAGAATATGAGACATAATTTCAGTTGTTTTACACTTTTTTGTTAAGTACCGTATATACTCGAGTATAAGCCGAGATTTTTAGCCCCAAAAAATAGGCTTAAAGTGCCCCTCTCGGCTTATACTCGAGTCATGGAAGGCGGGGGGGGGTCGGCGGGTGAGGGGGAGCGATGCCTGTCAAATACTCACCTGCTCCCAGCGCTCCTGACGCGGTCCCTGCATGTCTCACAGTCCTTGGGCGCCTGCAGCTTCTTCCCCTGTTTAGCGGTCACTGGTACTGCTCATTAAAGTAATGAATATGGACTCCACTCCCATAGGGGTGGAGCCGCATATTCATTACTCTAATGAGCTGTGCCACATGACTGCTCACTACAGGAAGAAGCTGCCGCGCCCGGAGACGTGGGACATGCGGGGACCGCGTCAGGAGCACCGGGAGCAGGTGAGTATGTCATATTCACCTTTCCGTGTTCCACTGCCGCCTCGTCTTCCGCGTCGTCTGCACTGACTGTTCAGGTCAGAGGGCGTGATGACGTATTAGTGTGCGCGCCACCCTCTGCCTGAACAGTCAGTGTGGAGAGACGGAACAGCAACGAGAGGTGAGTATGCCTTTTTTTTTATTGCAGCAGCAGCATTACATGTGGCTATATGGAGCGTCTATGGGATCATAAAGAACTGCATGGAGCATTATATGGGGCATCTAATGGGCCATAACTGCATGGAACATTATATGGGGCATTATATGGGGCCATAAAGAACTGCATGGAGCATTATATGGAGCATCTATGGGGCCATAACTGCATGGAGCATTATATGGAGCATCTATGGGGACATAACTGCATGGAGCATTATATGGAGCGTCTATGGGGACATAACTGCATGGAGCATTATATGGGGCATCTAGGGGGCCATAAAAAACTGCATGGAGCATTATATGGAGCATCTATGGGGCAATATCTGCATGGAGCATGTTATGGAGCATCTATGGGGCCATAACTGCATGGAGCATTATATGGAGCATCTATGGGATCATAACTGCATGGAGCATTATATGGGGCATCTATGGGGCCATAATGAACTGCATGGAGCATTATATGGAGCATTACATGGGGGTAATAATGAACTGCATGGAGCATTATATGGAGCATCTATGGAGCCATAAAGAACTGAATGGAGCATTATATGGGGAATCGTATGGGGCCATAAAGAACTGCATGGAGCATTATATGGGGCATATTTGTATATGGAGCATCTTATGTGGCCATAATGAACTGTATGGAGCATTATATGGGGCTCCTGATTGAATATGGATATTCAAAAACACTTAATCTCCTGATGTCTCAATTAATTTTACTTTTATTGGTATCTATTTTTATTTTTGACATTTACCGGTAGCTGCTGCATTTTCCACCCTAGGCTTATACTCGAGTCAATAAGTTTTCCTAGTTTTTTGTTGTAAAATTAGGGGGTCAGCTTATACTCGGGTCGGCTTATACTCGAGTATATATGGTATATAATTCCACATGTGTTAACTCATAGTTTTGATGCCTTCAGTGTAATTTGCAATTTTCATGAAAATACAGAAAAATCTTTAAATGAGAAGGTGTGGCCAAACTTTTGATCTGTTCTGTATATAAAACATTATTTTTCAATACCTTTTTCTGAAATTTTAAATGTTTTTATTTTTTCATCTAATAAATGTTACATTTTAATTGCAAAACTATTGCTGTTAGTCACTTCTATTTTCGCATCTGACTACTATATACAGAAGCAAAATATGTGTTCTAAACCATTTATTGTAGCTCTAGTAGAATGTTTAGGCTTGTTGTCCTGCTGGAAGGTGAACCTGTGTCCCAGTCTCAAGTCTTTTGCAGCCTCTAACAGGTTTGCTCCTACAGAATTGCCCTGTATATACTGACATGTAAAACTGTGGGCACCCGTGGTCAAATTTACTGTTATTGTGAACATTTAAGCAAATTGAAGATGAAATGATCTCTTAAAGGTCTAACATTAAAGAGGACACATGTCCTTTGTATTTTAGGCAGAAAAAAAATATTGTCATTGTTTATCATTTTCAAAATTGTTAAAAGAATAATGTGCCAATGCAAAAATGTGAGCACCCATGGAGATTTTTGTGCTCAGATAACTTTGGCCAAGGTTTCAGACCTTAATTAGTCTGTTAGGGTTATGGCTTGTTCACTATCATCGTTAGGAAAGGCCAGGTGATGCAAATTTCCCAGCCTCCTCTAATCTTGTGGCAAAAAAACAGTAGCCATGGGTTCTTCTAAGCAGCTGCCTAGCACTCTGAAAATGAAAATGGTAGAGGCACAGAAAGCAAAAGTAAGCTATAAGAACAAAGCACAACACTTTCAAGTTGCCTTTTTTCATAGGCAACTTCGAAATGTAATTAAATAATGGCAGTCAATTGGAACAGTGGAGGTCAAGATAAGATCTGGGAGAACAAACAATATTTCAGTGAGAGCTTCTCATAGTATTGCTAGAGACGCAAATCAGAAACCCTGCTTGACTGCAAAAGACTTTCAGAAAAATTTTACAGACTCTGAAGTTGTGGTACATTGTTCTACTGTTCAGAGACACCTGCACAAATATAGCTTTCATGGAAGAGTAATCAGAAGAAAACCTCTCCTATATTCTCACTATAAAATTCAGCATCAGAAGTATACAAAAAAATATCTAAACAAGCTTGATTCACTTAACTTTGCTCAACTGTTCACAATAACAGTAATTTTGATTAGGGGTGTCCAAACGTTTACATGCCACTGTAGCTCAAGCCATCTTCCCATTAACTCTGACCAGCTTCCCTGCCCCTGCTGAAGAAAAGCCTTCCCCACAGCATGATACTGTCACCAGCATGTGTGATTGTGGGGATGTTTTTATTTTCAGAGTGGTGTGCATGGCTAGTTTCTGACAACACAAACTGTTTTGCATTTAGCCAAAAAAGTTCTACTTTGGTCTCATCTGACCACAGCACCTTTTTCACATGCTAGCTGTGCCTGCTACATACCTTTTTGCAAACTTCAAACTGAACTTCTTAGGACTAAATTTAAAAAATAGCTTTATTCTTGCCACTCATCCATAAATGCATAAATGCTAGATTTGAGGCATTGTCCCGTTGACAGATTCTCCCATTGGAGCTGTGGATCTCTGCAGTTCCACCACAGTGACCATGGGCCTTTTGCTTGCTTCTCTAATTAATGCTCTCCTTGCTTTTGATGTCAGTTTAGTTGGATACACGGCTTGGTAAGTGTGTAGTTATGCCATACTCCTTCCATTTTTGGG
The DNA here is from genome assembly GCF_032444005.1 of Ranitomeya imitator. Classification (NCBI taxonomy): domain Eukaryota; kingdom Metazoa; phylum Chordata; class Amphibia; order Anura; family Dendrobatidae; genus Ranitomeya; species Ranitomeya imitator. The sequence continues at coordinate 210,235,165 of NC_091283.1, read as the reverse complement.
TGATGAATTGAACAGTGCTCCTGCTTTACTCTTCTCCAAAACTTTATCCTTGACCTGTCTGGTGTGTTCCTTAATTTTCGTGATGACACGTGATTCCTAATGTTCTCTGTGATGCAGTGACCCCTGTGACAGCTAGGGGGTGCTGTGAGTGCTCTTTGGGATGTGCATGGAGGCATATCTATTGTGATAATCGTGGTGAAACAGTGACTGGCTGTGTTGTGAATGGCCAATATGTGTCGCAGAGGGAATCTGCGTAGTAAGTCTGATGCAATGTTGTTGTTCTGGGACCTGTAGTCCCTCAAGTGTGTATATGTATGGTGTAGCTGTAAGGGAGACTTACTAGGCTAGTTGTGTGAGATGGGTGAGACAAACTAGCCACACATCCACACTCCCATCCAGGGGAGTGGTTAAGGGTATATAATGTGACCAGGGTGTGGGTCACATGTTCCCGTGTGGTTCCAGTGGAAGGTCCTGGAGAGCCTGTGTGTTGGGAGGTCCTGGGAGTAGGACCGGATCCCTGAATAGCACACTGAACCACCTATGTTGAATTTCCTGGGAGTAGGAGTTCTGAAGAGCACATGGTGGGGCTTTGGACCTGGTGAGCCGGTTGTGTTGGATTTCCTGGGAGTAGGAGTCCTGAATAGCACACTGTACAACCTGTGTTGAATTTCCTGGGAGTAGGAGTTCTGAATAGCACATGGTGGGGCTTTGGACTTGCGGGTGGCCTGGGGTGTTGGACGAGGTCCTGAATAGCACCTGGACAGGTCACATGTGCGGTTCATGTGGGGAAGCTACCGTCCTTCAGTGGCTCTGGACTGACTGATGTGTGCTGGCCAGGCAAGTTGGTGAACCCTGTAAGGCAGCTTTCCCGGAGGAGTGGACTGACGAGGAGTCAGCAGGTGGAGCAGGAGCTCCCGTCAGGTACCTATACAGACTGTTGGTGCTTGTGATGTTCTATGAACTGTGTGGTCTCCCACGTTGACTGAACGGAGTGAGGTTCGGCGTGTTTAGAGACTGCAACCCAGTGTCATATGCTCTGTATGTGACTTGGAACATTGGTGAACTGAACGGCGTAACTGGGCGAAGTGAGAGGTCCAGCATGTTTAGTGTCCGTGAGATCAAGCTGTATATGAAGTGTGCAATACAAAGCTGCAAGTTAATATCACCAGTTGGTGCCTATTGTGTTCTATGGAATGTATCATATGGACTGTGCATAACCCGGTTTATGACCTTTAATAAACTGTATGGACTGTTTTATGTTCAAAAATCATGCCTGACTACGTTAATCCCGTGCCAAGCGAGTGTCCCCCAATACACTTAGTGAGAGCAATCTTACATCTCAAACAAACCTTTGAGGACTTCACATAGCAGCTGTAGTTATACCGAGAAGAAATTACACACAGATGGACTCAATTTAGTAATTATGTGACTTCTTGAGGTAGTTGGTTACTCTGGATTTTATTTATGGGTATCAGGTGAAGATAACATTCATTAAACTTGAACAGATGATTAACCTTATTATGTCAAGAATCATAATTCCAGTAGCTATAATCAAATAATCAAACTATTGTTGATTATATTAGTACAGTGCATTAGTGCACAATCAGGTAGATAAACGCTGTCCAGTACACTGTCCCTTCTCCTGCAGCACTCCCTATGCTATTTCCGGGTACAATGCGAGGAAAATCGCGACACCTGGTCTTATAGATACCCTATGACAATATGTGGCTGGCCAATCACAGTAATTCCAGTAGCCAACATGGCTAAGGCATTAATGTGATTGCCAGTCAACCCCCGCATGTTCAGTGGATGAAAATCAGGAGCCAAACATGCAGGGCAAGGAATCGACCATGATGCACAAGTACCCAGACACTTGATCAAGTGCCAAGCTCCTCGAGCATCAAGATGCTAGAACTAGCCTAGACCGGTGCTGAGCATGCTCGCCCACCACTAATTATTATACAGGAGAACTGTGGTGTGATAGATTGTAGTATATATACTGGTCACTGATGTCTGTGTTCCTTTCAATGGCAGTTTGTATATGTGTAAAATTCCATTTAAAATGAATAAGAGTTTTGAAATTTTCAACCATACGGCAAACAGATTCACACAAGAACCTCATGTACAATTGTAATGATGTCACCGAGAAACTCTACTAACCCATGTCTGGTTAGGAGATAGATTATCTGTCTAATATGCTAAAACACAGAGATTAAAAATGTCATATAAATCAAAACAAAGAAATGACTATATTTAGTGTACAGTACAACTGATGTCATGCTTGGCTCGAAAGGAACTTCTGCTAGAGAGTTTAACTGTAATGTTAATTTAATATACATGAAAAAGTCATGGTTTCCTGTTGTAAACGGCATGACAGGGAATATTAGCAGGTTCTCAAACCATGGCTATTTCTAAATTGAATAATTTTGTACAAAATAGGAGGATTTGGGAATATTTCTTCCAGTTTTTTAACCCCTCAATGCCATATCATGTATGTATGTGCACCTGCTTACAGGAGCAGGAGCGGGTACATCATTGGTGAAGCCTATGTAGCCACACAGAAGCCCAAGAGCTCAGGGCGCCCATTTCCACCTTCAAACCAGGTAGAATTGTGAATGGTAATGAGCTATTGGGATGCAAAAGGCCCATATATTATTCTTGCACAGAAGCCATTTTCTGTCCATGTCCACCAATGTACAGGAGTGTTTGTGTGTGAATCCAAATCAGGATCATAGTTCTCTACAAACATTTATTCTAAAGGCAAGTTGGCCTCAGCCATCTAAGAGCAGCATGATGTGGGGCAGAGACCATAATTCCAGAAATGTATCATTCACTGGGCTACTTAGTGCAGTGTTTATAAAATCCCTTTTTTTATCTGCTGTAGATCTACCAGTTCTCTGAATGTTGAACTCTGTTTAACCCCGCCCACACCACTGATTGGTAGTTTTCTGTGTACACTGTGCATAGGCAAAAAGCTGCCAATCAGTGATGGGGGTGGGTTATACAAGGCTCATTAATATGCAATTTTTTTCTCAATTTAAATGAAAACAAAACTGTATAAAGTATGATATCACCGTAATCGTACCGACCTGGAGAATCATAAGTTAGAGTAACTTTTACCTTTCTTTGAAAATACTCCGTGAAAACAAAACACATTTGTTTCTATCATATTTGTAATTTTTTTCCCTGGTTTTTCATGACATTAAATAGCTAAATGAATTGTATTATTCAAAACTGCAACTTTCCCTGCAAAAAAAACAAGCAATCTTATTGCTCTTTGAATGGAAAAGTACAAAACTCATGGCTCTTGGACGAAGGGGAGCAAAAAACAAAAGCACAAAAATGAAAAATTGCCTTCATAGGGAAGGGGCTAAAGAGTCATTGCATTGTAAGACATTTATGGTGTACATTACCCACATGATATGCAATTTATGTTTTATAAATTGGGGTCCAACCAACTGCTGGGACGCACATCTATCTGATAAACATGGCCCATATTAGTAAAAAGATGGCAGCACATGGTAAGTTTTTTCTTTTTTTTATGAAAGTTTTGAAAATTTAGTTACCGTCAGGGTTCTATTCTTAAGATAGACATGGAAAGTGTATGGGAGCAGGCATGCTCAGAAATTATTAACTAGGAGAAAGCCCTGTCACCTTTCCACTGACATGGGGGATTCTGTTCTTGAGATAGATGAAAGTCCCAGCAGAGCAATTTTCAAAAGTACGTTCTGATATCTTTGTAATAAAAAACGCCTGAAGCTTGATAATCTACTGAACAAGCTAATGTGAACAGAAGCCAAAATATTCATTTATACATGCTGCATAGGCCCTGCAGAACACTCCAGATGGGTGATACTCCTTCTGTGTTCTTTCATCAAGGGTACCAGGGTCGGACTGGCCCACAGGAGAACAGGAGAATCCTCCGGAGGGCCACCACCCTCATATGGGCAGTACTTGGCACAATATACTTGAATCACTATATACAGATAAAGGAAGAATCTTATTTTTTTAACAATATACCCAGATCACTGTAATATAAATTTGTTATTGAAGATAATGGCACATTTGCATGTAGCTGAGAAGTAGGGCCCTGGACTTGGTTACCGGTGGGCCCTTTGCATCCCAGTCCGACACTGAGTGTAAGTAACATGTGGCTACTTACAGGCAACTTTTAAGTAAGGTAATGCAAGAAGTAGGGCTCATTCAATTGATTTTCCTTGAATGCAAAAAAGAAAACGTCTGAGTTTCATGCAGTTTTTGCCATCAGTTTCAACAGTTTCTCTCCAATTAAAAAAAAACCTGATAGCCATTTTTCAAGCTCCTAATATCAAACAGTCCTTGAAAGATGGACAGCACATAGATGGCATCCAAATGTAGTCCAATTTTTTCACAGACCCATAGCCTTGCATTTGCGAGGTTGATCCAAGACTTGGACATGTCTACGTGATTTCATGCAGACCATCCGTCCTGCAAAAATACACAGACAGCTCCAAAGTTATGAATATTATATGTGAAAAAACAGAGCTAGAACTTGTACGAGGAAAAACTGACATCTGAACGAGTCCGCAAGGAAATAACTGGTGATAAGTAATAATATTTTTTGATGGACATGGGATATTTGGGGTGCTATGACTATAGATGGGGAGAAATTGTGGTTAGCACGAGCACACTTCTGCCCCATTTCCCTTGTGGATTTTCGCTCCCATGAAGCATAGACACAGCACTCTTACCCTCCGTACCATTCTGACACTCATTTATTTCATGCTTAGTGGACTTGCTTATTAGGTAATTTTTATTACTACATTTTAAAGTTTTTGAAAAAAGAGCCAAGAAATAATGGACTAGACGTACAACATCTGGAACTACCTTGTAACTCCCTTGGGCTGGCACACAGTAGCTTCCTATGTACAGGACCACTATCTCACATTCCTTGCATTGAAGTCTCTGTGACCACAAAGGTATGTTTATATGGAAAACCACATGTAAACCTCCTGTTCTAAACTTTTAAAGGGATATTCCCATCCACTCACTCCTTTTACTATTACCTATTAGCTGTCATTTCACAGATCCCTGCCCTTGAAACAGATGAATCCCGTATACCACTCTGTTGTCTGTGCACGCTTACTGCAATCCTCCGCAAGGCTGTAGCGATACAGAGAAATCCAGCATCCAGAGCACCAGATGTTCTCCTTTTTGTGACTTTGTTAATACAGAAAAATCACAACGTTTTGACCGCGTATGGTCGTTATCAAGCCATGGAAAAAGAAAAGAAAACAGAAAAAAATCTCTTTCTTTTTCTATGGCTTGATAAAAGCCCTGCTCAACTGAAACATTGTGACTTTTCGGCATTAATAAAGTTACAAATTGGTGGACATCTGGGGCCCTGGCTCCTGGTTTTCTATTTCAAGGATCCCTGCCCAGTCGACATATAGGATTCATGCAAATTCTGTAAAGCGTCTCCATGGAGTAACTAGCAGTGTGTTGTGAATTCTGTTATCGAACTCCCTCCTGTGGTCATGAATGGTACTTCGGCGAGTTCTGTCCATGGACTCCCTCGGGTGGCTGTGAGTGGAGCTGCTGCTTCTGAGGTTCCTTTCACAGGTGACGTAGTTTATTCTTTGGCTGGCTGCTCTATTTAACTCCACTCAGATCGTTACTCCATGCCAGCTGTGAATGTTCTTGTACTGGTTCAGTTCGCTCTTGGATCTGTCGGGTGTCCTGTCTACTCCAGCAGAAGCTAAGTCCCTGCTAGTTTATTATTTGTTCTTTGTTTTCTTGTCCAGCTTGCTATCATGATTTTGCTTTGCTAGCTGGAAGCTCTGGGATGCAGTGTGGCATCTCCGCACCGTGAGTCGGTGCGGAGGTCTTTTTGCACACACTGCGTGGTCTTTTTGTAGTTTTTTGTGCTGACCGCAAAGTTACCTTTCCTATCCTCAGTCTGTTTAGTAAGTCTGGCCTCCCTTTGCTGAAACCTGTTTCATTTCTGTGTTTGTGACTTTCATCTTTACTCACAGTCAATATATGTGGGGGGCTGCCTTTTTCTTTGGGGAATTTCTCTGAGGCAAGGTAGGCTTTATTTTCTATCTCTAGGGCTAGTTAGCTCTTAGGCTGTGAAGAGGCGTCTAGGGAGGGTCAGGAACGCTACACGGCTATTTCTAGTGTGTGTGATAGGATTAGGGGTTGCGGTCAGCAGAGCTCCCACTTCCCAGAGCTTGCCCTTTGTTGGTTTAACCATCAGGTCTTTTCGGGTGCTCCTAACCACCAGGTCATAACAGCAGTGTATCTATTTCTAATGGTATGAAATTGTAATGGAGGCCATATGGGGTTAGTCGTGGCTGAGGGTGGCAATACTGGCACACCCTGGCCCTCTGTCACATAAACACATTGTCCCATCTGTGGTGCACTTGGTGGTCCACTTACTTGTACTTCAGGGTCCATGTCAGTCTGCTGGGGCTCCTTTCCTTTAAGCACCACGTAATGACAGGCAGAGTCCAATTTCAGTTTCAACAAAACAACTTTACTCAGTCTGTCCAGTTCAGTAACAGAAACAGCACAAGGTTGCCTGCAGAACATCAACATTCCATTCCCTGTACTGTCCCTCACTTCTCCAGGAATATCGCAGGGTCGTACCATCGCTTTCGGTAATGTAGCTTCATGACTGGCCAGACTAACTTGCTTCACGAAATTAGCTGCTACCATTTTGATTTTGCCCTGTATTCCTCCACCACTGTGTGACTGTCAGCTATAGGCCCTGGACAACTCTTCCCCTTAAATGTTGTGGGACTAAACTGTCCTGTCTGAGCTCCCAGGCCCTACTGCCTAAACCCAGCAAGCCCCCAAAACTACTCTAAGTTGGCCCCTCCTAACTAACTAGATCCTTTTGGTCTATATAAATATTGTGCACTCCCTAGTGGGCTAAATCTATATTACACGCTTCCCCTACATCTACACAATAAAATAATATATATATATTACATTATAATAACATTATAAGACACACGAGGCATATCAGCTTTTACAGGAACATAGGAAAACATGAGCAGGGAGAGTGGGGAACAGACTAGCCCTCGCTCACGCCCTACAAAACCTCTTTAAAAATATGAATTACCTGCATAAAAACACAACCAGAGGTTTCATGCTTTGAAGCTACAACATATTTGCCAATTCTCTCCCAGCAAACGGAGACACGTGTAACTATAGGAAGAGTTAAATTGGGCTGGATAAAAAGAAGAAAACAAGACGCCTCATGGCACAATAACTTCAAGATGGCTAGTGGAAACATCACAGAACTGTTCCCCTTAGGTGGTTATGCAGGGAGCAGGCACAACACATGAGTCCGTGTATGGTGTAGATCCAAGTGCATGAAGAATCAGCTGCAGCAGAAGCTTAGGAGCTTGTGATGTCTGGGCAACCATGCAAAATACCTAAAATTAAGTCTGGGGGAAACACTGAGCCTTCAGCATTACTGGTTGAGGATGTACAGATGAAATGAAAAGAGGATCCAACAGGATGTAGAGTAGGTGAGTAATTTATTGTTAAAAATATACCGAAGGGTAAAAACAACATACAGGCATGAAATGGGTGGCAGAGCATGCATGGAGTGCATTTCAACAACGGATCTGCATCTTCATAAAGCTATCTTCATTCCAACCAGATTTCCTCTACCGGTATCACTCAAGGCTCAGTATTTTCCCCAAGACTTTATTTTAGGTTAAGTTGGTAATTCCTGGTTTGGTTGCCAAACCAGAAAGCATTTTTCCCAACAATTTCTGTACTGTAATACTAAGCCTCATGTCTACAAATGGGGAATTGATGGGACGTGACCTGAAAAGAAGTTGGGCCTTTCACATGGCCCACTCACCAGAAATCAATTTAGACAAGTTTGAAAGGAGGAATTCTTGGGTAAGACTGAAAGGTGGCTAAAGGATTTTGGATCCCATTTTTTTTCTACTAATGTAAAATTCATATAAAAATACTTTTTTATATTATGTGATAAACAGTAGTCTACCTTTGGACCTGCAGGGTAACGGCAAGATGAATTTTCTGCTTCTTATCATAAAAATGTGAGTATTGTTAGTTTGTTAGAAAAATCAGTGTAATGTGGGTGACCGTACATGTTAGTTTTAAGTTCCATAATCCATTGTTTATATGAATCTGCTTTCACAACACAATCCAGAGATGTAATCATTTCTCTTGAAATTTTGTTTAGCTGGAACTCAAAACGTTGGACCTAATTCAATTCTTATTACAGCATGATCTAAAAAATAAGTGCTGAGGTGATTACTAACAGGATGTGATTAGTAGAATGTCCACTGGAATCTTCAGTAATGACGTTTATTACAATTTCACAACGAAATGCATTTCTGCATTGCCTTCATCTGGCCACAATGCAGTTACATTTATGTACTTAAAGGGAACCTGTCACCCCCAAAATCGATGGTGAGTTAAGCTCACCGTCATCAGGGGCTTATCTACAGCATTCTGTAATGCATTCTGTAATGCTGTAGATAAGCCGCCGATGTTACCTGAAAGAGGAGAAAAAGAAGTTAGATTATACTCACCCAGGGGCGGTCCTGCTCCGATGGGTGTCTCAGGTCCGGAGCAGCGCCTCCCATCTTCATTCCATGACGTCCTCTTCTGGTCTTCACGCCGCAGCTCCAGCACAGGCGTACTTTGTCTTCCCTGTTGAGGGCAGAGCAAAGTACTGCAGTGCGCAGGCGCTGGAAAGGTCAGAGAGGCCTGGCGCCTGCGCACTGCAGTACTTTGCTCTGCCCTCAACAGGGCAGACAAAGTACGCCGGAGCCGGAGCCGCGGCGTGAAGACCAGAAGAGGACGTCATGGATTGAAGATAGGAGGCGCCGGAGCGGACCCGAGACACCCATTTGACCAGACGGCAGCGGGACCGCCCCTGGGTGAGTATAATCTAACCTCTTTTTCTCCTCTTTCAGGTAACATCGGGGGCTTATCTACAGCATTACAGAATGCATTACAGAATGCTGTAGATAAGCCCCTGACGACGGTGAGCTTACCTCACCATCGATATTGGGGGTGACAGTTTCCCTTTAAATACTGTATGTTGTCTCTTTTCAGACAATGTTCTGTCCCAGCTGTATTGAAAAAATAATAAAGTTATACTCATCAGTGGTCATTGCATGTAAGTGTTCATTCCTGATAATGTATCAATTACAGTACCTATCTGTTTGACTATGTAGGGAACAGTATATCCCTGGATATTATATTAATGGGGTAAGGTGTCATTATGGAATTGCAATTTGAACATGTCAGAACCTCCATCATATGATTATATGTGCAAAGTCCCTGCCTTAGGACAGCAGCCTCTGTTCTCCTTTTTGTACTGATTCTACTGAACATTTTTTAAATTGTATCAATAAAAAGGATTTTAATGAGCTTAATATACTCTCTTGTTCTTTGATTTGTATTAAAGTCCTTAAGGGCTCTAGTTTTCAAAATGGGGTCACTTGCTGGGGGTTTCCACTGTTTAGGCACATCAGGGGCTCTCCAAACGCAATATGACACCCGTAGTCCATGCGATCAAAATCTGGGTTCCAGAGCATCACTCCTTTTTTTCTTGTGTGCTTCTACTGCCGCCTTGCCTACTGAACTTTCTGCTTCTTTTTCTGTGCCGCCAACCATCACCTCTACCCCAACCTTGTGCACGGATCAGGAGATAACGTGCCGAAAAACCCGGAGGATTCGTCATCGCAAGGAAACAGTGCATCACTCATCAGCGGGACCGGATCGGAGACATCTTGCCCCGCCAAGGGATCTTCCAGCCACCTTCCTCCAGTGCACAGAGACTGAGAAGCTAACCTGTTATATTCTTTTGCATTTGACTTTCCCCATCTTCCAGTCTACATCCTTTACCCCCCTGCTTGTACCATTACTGTTTCTGTATAAAGGAACCTTTCAACCCTTGCTCTGCCTATGCACCTGCTACCATCCTACACAAACACACCTAACTAAACTAAGGACAGCTGACAATCTGGTGCCCACTCACAGCGAAAAAGCTTCCAAATGATTGAGGATGGCAGGCACTAGGGTAAACACCCACAAGTTAGACCTGATTGAGCAATCAAAATGCTGACAGCCAGAACGCCCTAGGATCAGTTTGAATGACTGGACTGTCACTCACAAAACAGACAGTCCAGCACACACCATATCCCATAAGGAGGCTGAGCTGTCACTCATAGCGTACCTAACATAGTAATGCAGCGCCCCAGAGACCTGGTCGTTGCAGTAATGTCACTCTGCCACTAAGGGGAGTGATGGTACGTCTGATGGCACTAAAGGAGTTCACCTGACCAGGTATCACAGTCACACACTACATTTCACACTCCGGCCACCAGGGGGAGCAAAAGGTTCTATTTATTAGGCCACTCCTCACACTTTGGTAAAACTGGGGGTTGGATAGGAAGTTAGTGAGAAGCTGGCTGGGTTTTGTCCAGGCAACATCCCGTGGCAAGGGGTGTTCCGGGGAAGATTCAGAGGGGTGCCTGTCAGGCGTGGGAATCTGGCAGTGAATTAGCGACAAGGACAGATTGTGACAGAACTGCGCCTGCACTACCTTGCGGCGGTATCTAAAGAAAGGACACAAAGCAAAGTATATTGTGGAGAAGTGAGAAACGAGATCAAAGCACAAAGGAGAACCAGTAGGAGTCGTGCCCCGAGATCGGCAACATCCTACTGAGGCACGTAGCCGGTGGCCAGAACGCCGAGGAAGTAACTGACTCCAAGCATTACTTCAAACAGAGGCAGGACAGTTGATTATAGGTTATATAGAGAATGTTCAGCACAGCCGAAGGAAGGAGGTGCATGGTCATAGGTTCGCAAGCCTCAATATATAGGTAATAAGTGACTGGCACACTCCGGACTTAATGTGATGCAAAATTGGGGTTTATTATACATACAGTAACACAAACGTTTCGGTCGTAACTGGAAAACCGCGTGCTCCCTCCACTCATCAGGCTGACAGCGCATACCTTCCTCTTAGCCCACAGCAGCGGCAACTCCGCATGGTTTCATATCTACTGGGGGATAGCGTTACCTGTGATACACCACCCTGCATCTGCAGATTGTTCTCACCTGCTGGGATCTATATACCTTCAGGCTTCTTTTCTGATAGCACCATCTGGGCCATATTCCCCTGTGTCTATGGACCGATACTATCACCTGAATTTCATATAGCTCCAGGCTTTTTTCTGATGCAATGTAGTTTCAACTATTGGGGCTCCTTCAACATACTAGTTATCTAGCACACTGATGAAGGTCCAGTTACGACCGAAACGTTTGTGTTACTGTATGTATAATAAACCCCAATTTTGCATCACAACACGTCCGGAGTGTGCCAGTCACTTATTAGTTGATTATAGGTTGGCTGTCTAACATACATCACCTAAGAAGACATAGGGGGCAAGCGTGGAGAGGGGCATCTCTAGGGTCTCAGAATAGCTCCGAGTCTTCCCGTCAAACGGGTGCATCCTAGCCAAAACAAACAGGGGGACGAAGCAGAACATCAGAATAGAAACGACAGTTGTGAGGACTATCCCGAATGCTCAGCAGGAAAGGACTACAACACACAGGCGCTAGTGGTAGGCACTGATTTCCACCTGTAAGGGAACTCTGGATGTGCCTTCGGACCGGCCGGTCTCAGACAGCCCCGTTAACGGTGCTCCGAATTGAGGATCCTGAAGTCACCAGTAAAGAGGTAAAGAGACTGTAACCCTGTGTCCTCGTTATTAACTGCGCCTCACACCATCGCCACCTACACTACTGGGAAGCCCTGGGGATACACTTCACCTGTGGGAAGGTATACCATCTAGCTGCCATTCCATCACCCCAGCGGACCCCCAAGCAGCGTCGGTCGCCCTGACCGAACACCATAGGTGGCGTCACGAACCCTTTGACAAACTACCATCAGCCCTTTCATTGGACGCCCCTTAACAGGGTCACGGACCGGGTCCAGCCACCGTGACAACCCCAGAACTGAGACAGAGAGGACCAGTACCGGGTAACCTGTGGCCCAGTGTCTGGGGGTGCTCCAACTTGGCGTCACGAACAGGATCGTACTTAATCCTGAAGAATTGTGTCATGTGTGCCTTGGAACTGTGTTAGAGTTGTGCTTGAACTGTGATTTATTGCAAAGACTGTGTATTGCTATTTGCCACCAAGGCTCACACCAAAACTGCCGCCATTATAGCGCCACGAGGAGCGCCGGAGAAGAAGAAGGGTGTGAAGTTGTGGGCGTGAATGAACTGAGAAGCGTGAAAAGTAATGGCCGCCCAGTCTAAATATTTCTGTACCTTGAGGACGTGTCCGTCAGCAGCCGAGATCCGCCTCCTGATCCTCAGTGGTGGGCGGAGACAAAGGAAGCGAAACCGCCCACGAAGGAGAGAGCGGGAAAAGAACCAGAAAGAAGTGAGCCACGTGGAGGACGCCATGACAAGCCGCCCGGGATCGGAGCATGGGGTCGGAGCAGAGGACTCCCCCAGCTACCCTGAGAGATACCACGGCCAGGCATCACCTGTTGGCCCTGACTTCCTGCAGGCTGGAGTGGACGAGCTCAGCGATCAACTCCGGCGGACGCAGCTGAGCACTGAGGCCGGGTGGAAGGAGACCGTCATCGGGGGCCTCACCAGACGTCTGTCGGCAGCCTCATCTGGTTCGGAGCAAGAAAGAAGTTCCAGCGCTCCGAAGCCAGAAAACAAGGCCCTGCCGGAAAGCGAGATACTGCAAACAGAGATGACAACGCCGCAGCGCAAGGCCCCGCAGTCAGCGTTCCAGACCCCAGCGGAGACGGAGCAGGCCAACACCGGAGGGACCCCATCTGAAGCAGGTATGAAGAACGACCCTGCCCCAGTGAAAGAAGACCTACTGGTAGGCCCCGTAGCAGCGCCACCTGCTGCCCTGACTAAGACTAACTCTCAACTGACGAGTCCCAGCACTACTACCACTGTGTGCATCATTTCAACTACTGCACCTACTACCAAAACTGACATTCGAACACTGATCCCTAATGACTTGACTATACCGGAGAAACCGATTAGTGACATTGATACCGCATCGGATGAGAAAAGAGATATGCAAAGCCATAAGACCCCCTTCTGAAGTGAGGGAGCCCCTTATGTGGCACCTGGTAGCCGCCAGTGTCCAGCTGGGCTACTCCGACCGGTGCTACCCTCTGAGTTACAGCACTAAACCTCGAAACCCCAACAAATGTAAATAGTTAACTGTTTCCTGCTTTTGCTGCCTTAAACCCATCTAGGGTTATTTCTTAAAGGGTTCCCTTTGTTGACCCAGGATCCCTATTGTTTTATGTTTTCTTTTGCACAAAGTTCATCAGTGTTTCAAAAGACTGCCGAATCATGGACGGTGAATGATTCACAAACTGTGTTGTAAATAGTTTGCACCTTCTTAAAGGTGCCCTCTACTGGTTTTACAAAGGAAAGAAGACTTTGTGAAGAGACTGTTTCTGAATACAGCATAGAAGTTCTTGCTTTCCAAAGGACTTGCAGATAGAGAGAATCTGCACTACCTCAAAGAGACTTAGTTCCCTCTTAAAGGGAATGTTCACGTGTTGCACTTAAGTATAATGTTGCCTTAAGAAAGTTAAATTGTAATAATGTTGAGCCTTAGGAAATGTTAATAATATTACTAGAGATTGAGGACAGGAAAAGTTGGAAGCCGAAATTCAACACCGTGAACCCGTAGGGGTTAGAGAGTCCTCCTGAGAATCATAGAAAGATAATTAGTTGCGCTGACAGAAGAACAGATGGCAGTAGGCCCAGACAAGGAGCTAGGCGGTCTTGCATTTGTAAAGATAGAAAAGTAAAGAAAAAGTTAAGTTTGCATTATAGTATTTTATAATAAGCCTTTAGTGGGTTCAGGCTACACGCCCTTAAAGGAGAAGTTAAATTATTGTTCAAAGATTTGCACTTAGTAGAATACCCGGCTGGGTAATAGGAATTATTTATAGTCTGTAGAATAGAATGTTATTTAAAATATTTAAACATGTTTCCGTTTGTAACATTCAAGTGTTCTCACCTCCCATAAAGGGAAGCATTGTTATATTTATTTGTTCCTTGCATTTCAAAAATTTGCATGTCTTTTGCTAACATGTATTGTTCTTCTTCTTCCCATTCTGGGAGTACTGGATTTAACCAGGGGGGAGTGCAGCGCCCCAGAGACCTGGTCGTTGCAGTAATGTCGCTCTGCCACTAAGGGGAGTGATGGTACGTCTGATGGCACTAAAGGAGTTCACCTGACCAGGTATCAAAGTCACACACTACATTTCACACTCCGGCCACCAGGGGGAGCAAAAGGTTCTATTTATTAGGCCACTCCTCACACTTTGGTAAAACTGGGGGTTGGATAGGAAGTTAGTGAGAAGCTGGCTTGGTTTTGTCCAGGCAACATCCCGTGGCAGGGGGTGTTCCGGGGAAGATTCAGAGGGGTCACTGTCAGGCGTGGGAACCTGGCAGTGACTTAGCGACAAGGACAGATCGTACAGAACCGCGCCTGCACTACCTTGTGGCGGTATCTAAAGAAAGGACACGAAGCGAAGTATATTGTGGAGAAGTGAGAAACGAGATCAAAGCACAAAGGAGAACCAGTAGGAGTCGTGCCCCGAGATCGGCAACATCCTACTGAGGCGGGCAGCCGGTGGCCAGAAAGCCGAGGTAGTAACTGACTCCGAGCATTAATTCAAACAGAGGCAGGACAGTTGATTATAGGATGGCTGTCTAACATACATCACCTAAGAAGATATAGGGGGCAAGCGTGGAGAGGGGCGTCTCTAGGGTCTCAGAATAGCTCCGAGCCTTCCCGTCAAACGGGTGCGTCCTAGCCATAACAAACAGGGTGACGAAGAACATCAGAATAGAAACAACAGTTGTGAGGACTATCCCGAATGCTCAGCAGGGAAGGACTACAACACACAGGCGCTAGTGTTAGGCACTGATTTCCACCTGCAAGGGAAACTCTCGATGTGCCTTCGGACCGGCCGGTCTCAGACAGCCCTGTTAACGGTGCTCCGGATTGAGGATCCTGAAGTCACCAGTAAAGAGGTAAAGAGACTGTAACCCTGTGTCCTCGTTATTAACTGCGCCTCACACCATCGCCACCTACACTACTGGGAAGCCCTGGGGATACACTTCACCTGTGGGAAGGTATACCATCTAGCTGCCATTCCATCACCCCAGCGGACCCCCAAGCAGCGTCGGTCGCCCTGACCGAACACCACAGGTGGCGTCACGAACCCTTTGACAAACTACCATCAGCCCTTTCATTGGACACCCCTTAGCAGGGTCAAGGACCGGGTCCAGCCACCGTGACAACCCCAGAACTGAGACAGAGAGGACCGGTACCGGGTAACCTGTGGCCCTGTGTCTGGGGGTGCTCCAGTAACATAGTTAGCAATGCCCAAAAAAGGCATTTGTCCATCCAGTTCAGCCTATATTCTGTCAGAATAAATCCCCAGATCTACATCCTTCTAAAAAACCTAATAACAGTAAGATACAATATTGTTACGCTCCAGGAAGACATCCAGACCTCTCTTGACCCTTCGACTGAGTTCGTCATCACCACCTCCTCAGGCAAGGAATTCTAGATTATCACTGCTCTAACAGTAAAGAATCCTCTTCTATATGGGTGGAAAAACCTTCTCTCCTCCAGACGCAGAAAATGCCCCCTTGTGACCGTCACATTCCTTGGTATAAACAGATCCTCGGAGAGATACTTGTATATATGTCACAGTCAGTGATGAAACTGTGACACATCTATTCGTTTTGATCCTGAATTACTCATGATATTATTATCATTATTTATTGTTATAGCGCCATTTATTCCATGGCGCTTTACATGTGAGGAGGGGTATACATAATAAAAACAAGTACAATAATCTTAACCAATACAAGTCATAACTGGTACAGGAGGAGTGAGGACCCTGCCCGCGAAGGCTCACAATCTACAAGGGATGGGTGAGAATACAGTAGGTGAGGATAGAGCTGGTCTTGCAGCGGCTTCGTCAATCGGTGGTTACTGCAGGTTGTAGGCTTGTCGGAAGAGGTAGGTCTTCAGGTTCTTTTTGAATAATATGTAATTTACATATTCTAAAATATCATCTATTATCTAAAATAGACTGGACAATCCTGAAGAAGCACTCTCATCTTGTCGCACAATACCAGGTTTTGATGACCTGACATGTGTGATCTAGTAGAATTGTGATAAAGCTCACCCAAATGTTGATACATTGTTTACTGGCTTAGCTTCGACCTCACAATTAGGGTTGAGCGACTTTTCTTTTTATAGGATCGGGTCGGGTTTCACGAAACCCGACTTTTTCAAAAGTCGGGTCGAGTGAAATCGGCCGATCCTTTAGAAAAGTCGGAGTCGGGGTCGGCCGAAATACGAAACCCAATGCAGTGCATTGGGTTTCTAATGGTTCTCAGGGTCTGAAGGAGAGGAAACTCTCCTTCAGGCCCTGGGATCCATATTTAAGTGTAAAATAAAGAATCAAAATAAAAAATATTGATATACTTACCCTCGGACGCGCCCTGGTTCTCACCGGCAGCCTTCCTTCCTAAGAATCAGCGCCTGAAGGACCTTCGATGACGTCGCGGCTTGTGATTCGTCGCGTGAGCGGTCACATGGGCGTCACGCGACCAATCACAAGCCGCGACGTCATCGAAGGTCCTTCAGGCTCTGATTCTTAGGAAGGAAGGCTGCGGGTTAGAACCAGGGCGCGTCCGAGGGTGAGTATATACCTATTAGGATTGTACTCACCCTCGGACGCGCCCTCGGACACTTCCTTCCTAAGAATTAGGGCCTGAAGGACCTTAGATGACGTCGCGGCTTGTGATTGGTCGCGTGACGCCCATGTGACCGCTCACGCGACCAATCACAAGCCGCGACGTCATCGAAGGCCCTTCAGGCGCTCATTCTTAGGAGGGAAGGCTGCTGGTGAGAACCAGGGCGCGTCCGAGGGTGAGTATATCAATATTTTTTAATTTTTATTCTTTATTTTACACTTAAATATGAATTCCGAAACTGATTCCCGATATCTTAAACATATCAGAACTCGGGATCGGAATTCCGATTCCAGATTCAGAAGATCGCCGACCTCATGGCCGACCCCACACAGGGGTCGGGTTTCATGAAACCCGACTTTGCCAAAAGTCGGCGACTTCTGAATCTGGCCGACCCGTTTCGCTCAACCCTACTCACAATCACTCCATCCTCCTTATCATGGAGAGTTTTTCCAAAATTAGAAATATAAGGGCATAGATATTTCTTCTGAAGGCTATGGTTCCCATAGGCAATGGCTGAGTCCCTCAAAAATTAAAGTGTACAGAGGCTAAAAAAATAAATATACGTTGAAAATTATCTTTTATGGGGCAGGTACACAACAATGAAGCATAAAGTCTTTAAAAGCTCTTGAAGAAAAATCCCACTAAGTATAATGTTGGACTGCGCAAAACAAAAGATGATACCCTGGACAAAACCAGTAGGACAGAACACTAACTTGGACATTATACGTGAGGCGTACTGTTTTATGAACTTTTAAATTATAGTAAAGCACTATGGTCAATCTCTTTGTGTCCTGTAAAAGCATGTCTGGAGGTTTACTGCCCTTGATCCTATGTATTGTGGAGGAGCTGATGACAATTCTAAATATTATACTGTATTTATAATGGTTAAGTTCCACCTCAGGAGTTTATTACTTTCAGCATTTAGATATGATATATAATTTCATATGAGGAACTGAGGTTGGCAAAATATAAGTGATGTCACATTTGCAAGTACATTTCTGTGATCTGCGCAGATATGAATAGAAATGTAGTGAGTGAGGAACGTCATTAGTCACCGCACAGCTAACGTTCTACACACATTTAATTCCGTGCTTTTCGACAAATGACATGGTATGTACCAGCTGCATCTTAATTCGATTCCTAATTTTAGACCTAGGTGCACATTTAGAAGCAATTTTAAAATTATAAACTCAAAAACTAAGGGTAAAAGAACACCAATGTGCCAATTGCTGGCTAAACACATCCTAATCTGCTCTAATAAAGTACTGTACAGTATATAGACATGTCCCTGCTGATTGAGATGATTTTCCTTGCACATGGTCACAATTGAATGACAGATGCATGGTGATTATGGTCCAGGAAGTTGGCAAGTGGAACCTCTGAATAGCAGATGCGGAGGCAACGATGCACAACTTGATAAATGCCTTTTTGATTGAATGTCTTCACCCAATGGTCTTTTCCAGACTATCTTCACTTATTGGTCCTGAATTATAAGGTTCTCTTAACTCCCCTTTGCGCATTTTGACTTCTTGCCTAGAATGTTTTGTTGGATTTTTTTTTTGCCTGATTATTTTCTGGTCCGGTCCATTTTGTAGTTCTGTAGTTGGCAGTTTATGATTCATGAATTCTTGTATTTTGCTAGGAGAAGGATTTGTTCATATGTCTACCATTTTCCAAACAATCTTATCACTGAATTCAGGAATATTGTAATGAAAGTACAGAAATGTTGGTCACTTTTATATAAACGTCTATCTGCAATACCATATGTAAAACATTTTTTCATTACATTTAAAAGGAACCTGTCACCAGGTTTTCCCCATATTAAGTGTAGTCACCACTTGTACGCCCTCTATTACAGCATCATTAAATGCTATATATATGTCTCCAATCCGTTCTGGAAGGCACAAACAATTCAAACAATTCAATTTTATTACACTTACTGACGGGTGGTCCTGTCTCTGGTCTCTTCTTGTCCTAAGATTGCCTTCCTCCTGAACTAATAATAATAATAATAATAATCTTTATTTTTATATAGCGCTAACATATTCCGCAGCGCTTTACAGGTTGTACACATTATCATCGCTGTCCCTGTTGGGGCTCACAATCTAAATTCCCTATCAGTATGTCTTTGGAATGTGGGAGGAAACCAGAGTGCCCGGAGGAAACCCACGCAAACACGGAGAGAACATACAAACTCTTTGCAGATGTTGTCCTTAGTGGGGCTTGAACCCAGGACTCCAGCGCTGCAAGGCTGCTGTGCTAACCACTGCGCCACCGTGCTGCCCTTCAACTACTTCATGTATATGCGTTCTACATCATCCATGCGATGCATCAGATGCACCAAGCAGGAAAGGAGGACAATGATCTTAAGAAAAGAGGAAGTGTCGGATCAAGACCAGAGATGCCCATTGGACTGGACCACCCTGTCTGTACGGATAATAAAAGCTATTCTTTTAGCCTCGCAGAGCGAATTTGGGATATATACTGTATATATATATATATCTATATATATATATATCTATAATATAACGCTGGGAGCGTCACTCTGTCCGAAGCCTCTATAGACTGCGCAAGCGCAAGCGCCGGCGCAGTCTGGGCCTCACAGAGCGACGCTCCCGGGAGATCGCGGTATGCGTAAGCACTGAACGCATACCGCGATCTCCACCGGAGAGTCAGGGACCGCCAGGAGGGAGGGTAAGTATACTCACCTTTCCCGGTTCCAGCGCTGCTTGCGGCTCCGTCTCCCGGCTCCTCTGCTCCCGGCTCCGGAGGGCGCGGACTGCGCAGGCGCCGATTCCTGCTGCCGGAATCGGCGCCTGCGCAGTCCGCGCTTTCCGGCGCCATTTTCTTGAAGACACACTCCGGCTCCACTGCAGGTGTGTCTTCAAGAAAATGGCGCCGGAAAGCGCGGACTGCGCAGGCGCCGATTCCTGCTGCCGGAATCGGCGCCTGCGCAGTCCCCGCTTTCCGGCGCCATTTTCTTGAAGACATACCTGCAGTGGAGCCGGACGATAGGTGAGTATGGTATTTTTTTTTTTTTTATATGGCAGCAGCATTCGGGGGCATACACACTGGAGCGGGGGGCATATAATACAATGGTGGCGCAGGATGGGAGCAGCACATGACAGAACGGGCGCAGGATGGCCGCAGCACATGACAGAACGGGCGCAGGATGGCCGCAGCACATGACAGAACGGGCGCAGGATGGCCGCAGCACATGACAGAACGGGCGCAGGATGGCCGCAGCACATGACAGAACGGGCGCAGGATGGCAGCAGCACATGACAGAACGGGCGCAGGATGGCCGCAGCACATGACAGAACGGGCGCAGGATGGCAGCAGCACATGACAGAACGGGCGCAGGATGGCAGCAGCACATGACAGAACGGGCGCAGGATGGCAGCAGCACATGACAGAACGGGCGCAGGATGGCAGCAGCACATGACAGAACGGGCGCAGGATGGCAGCAGCACATGACAGAACGGGCGCAGGATGGCAGCAGCACATGACAGAACGGGCGCAGGATGGCAGCAGCATATGACAGAACGGGCGCAGGATGGCAGCAGCACATGACAGAACGGGCGCAGGATGGCAGCAGCAAATGACAGAACGGGGACGCAGGATGGGAGCAGCAAATGACAGAACGGGCGCAGGATGGGAGCAGCAAATGACAGGATGGGAGCAGCAAATGACAGAATGGAGGCGCAGGATGGGAGCAGCACATGACAGAATGGGGGCGCAGGATGGGAGCAGCACATGACAGGATGGGGGCGCAGGATGGAGCAGCACATACCAGGATGGAGACCATATACCAATATAAATGCTCGCCACCCGGGCGTAGAACGGGTTCAATAGCTAGTATATACAGTGGGGCAAAAAAGTATTTAGTCAGTCAGCAATCGTGCAAGTTCCACCACTTAAAAAGATGAGAGGCGTCTGTAATTTACATCATAGGTAGACCTCAACTATGGGAGACAAACTGACAAAAAAAAAACCCAGAAAATCACATTGTCTGTTTTTTTATCATTTTATTTGCATATTATGGTGGAAAATAAGTATTTGGTTAGAAACAAACAATCAAGATTTCTGGCTCTCACAGACCTGTAACTTCTTCTTTAAGAGTCTCCTCTTTCCTCCACTCATTACCTGTAGTAATGGCACCTGTTTAAACTTGTTATCAGTATAAAAAGACACCTGTGCACACCCTCAAACAGTCTGACTCCAAACTCCACTATGGTGAAGACCAAAGAGCTGTCAAAGGACACCAGAAACAAAATTGTAGCCCTGCACCAGGCTGGGAAGCCTGAATCTGCAATAGCCAACCAGCTTGGAGTGAAAAAATCAACAGTGGGAGCAATAATTAGAAAATGGAAGACATACAAGACCACTGATAATCTCCCTCGATCTGGGGCTCCACGCAAAATCCCAACCCGTAGGGTCAGAATGATCACAAGAACGGTGAGCAAAAATCCCAGAACCACGCGGGGGGACCTAGCGAATGAACTGCAGAGAGCTGGGACCAATGTAACAAGGCCTACCATAAGTAACACACTACGCCACCATGGACTCAGATCCTGTAGTGCCAGACGTGTCTCACTGCTTAAGCCAGTACATGTCTGGGCCCGTCTGAAGTTTGCTAGAGAGCATTTGGATGATCCAGAGGAGTTTTGGGAGAATGTCCTATGGTCTGATGAAACCAAACTGGAACTGTTTGGTAGAAACACAACTTGTCTTGTTTGGAGGAAAAAGAATACTGAGTTGCATCCATCAAACACCATACCTACTGTAAAGCATGGTGGTGGAAACATCATGCTTTGGGGCTGTTTCTCTGCAAAGGGGCCAGGAAGACTTATCCGGGTACATGAAAGAATGAATGGGGCCATGTATCGTGAGATTTTGAGTGCAAACCTCCTTCCATCAGCAAGGGCATTGAAGATGAAATGTGGCTGGGTCTTTCAACATGACAATGATCCAAAGCACACTGCCAGGGCAACGAAGGAGTGGCTTTATAAGAAGCATTTCAAGGTCCTGGAGTGGCCTATCCAGTCTCCAGATCTCAACCCTATAGAAAACCTTTGGAGGGAGTTGAAAGTCCGTGTTGCCAAGCGAAAAGCCAAAAACATCACTGCTCTAGAGGAGATCTGCATGGAGGAATGGGCCAACATACCAACAACAGTGTGTGGCAACCTTGTGAAGACTTACAGAAAACGTTTGACCTCTGTCATTGCCAACAAAGGATATATTACAAAGTATTGAGATGAAATTTTGTTTCTGACCAAATACTTATTTTCCACCATAATATGCAAATAAAATGTTAAAAAACAGACAATGTGATTTTCTGGATTTTTTTTTCTCAGTTTGTCTCCCATAGTTGAGGTCTACCTATGATGTAAATTACAGACGCCTCTCATCTTTTTAAGTGGTGGAACTTGCACTATTGCTGACTGACTAAATACTTTTTTGCCCCACTGTATATATATATATATATATCTATATATATATATAGATATATATATAGATATATATATATATATATCTACATATATATATATCTATATATATTCCGCATTTTAGAAAGTTGTAACAGAGACGTCAGGTCCTGGCCGCACCTTATATAGGGAAAACCTGGGGACAGGTTGCCTTTCAATCAATAGTGAGAAATTGCTATAAAATTCTCTACGTTCATCGTGTAGAAGGAAAACACTTAAAACAGACTTAAAAAAAAAACATTGCTTTTTGTTCAAATCTGGTAGTGAGTGGAATTTTGACTGATCTTATTTAATAACAGGAAGTCAATTATCAGACTGGTTTAGCAGAATTCTAGAGGATTATTCTTTGAGCCCAGGCTCTGACATTATAATGAAGACCAAAAATACAACAGAGGATACTTTAGAACTAGTCATGAGCGAGTACACTCGTTGCTCGGGTTTTCCTGAGCACCCTCGGGTGGTCTCCGAGTATTTGTTAGTGTTCAGAGATTTAGTTTTCATCACCTCAGCTGAATGATTTACAGCTATTACCCAGCCTGAGTATATGTGGGGGTTGCCTGGTTGCTAGGGAATCCCCACATGTAATCAAGCTGTCTAAGTAGGTGTAAATCATGCAGCTGCGGTGATGAAAACAAAATCTCCGAACACTAACAAATACTCGGAGACCACCCAAGCAACGAGTACACTCGCTCATCACTATTTAGAACCAAACAGGTACTTACTAGTGATGAGTGAGCATTAAAATGCTTTAGTGCTCGTTGCTCACTTTGAGGACTTTGATCTGCTCGGGTTCCCGACTCGAGTAACGAGTATAATGTAAGTCAATGGGAAACTCAAGCATTTTTTCGGCAGACCCTCCCAGGAGGTCAGACGGGCATTAAATATCTGAAATGGATGGCTATAGTGCTCAAATGGAATGGGAACAGGAAGGGGAGGATGCCGGGATGCATCTCTGACTCCCAGGTTGCTGCTGGGAACAATGTTGTCAGAGTATTACACAACTTTTAGGGACTGACCGCAAAACATACCAAACCGAAGTTAAAATGGATTTTTACTGGAAAAAAGGTTAGGAAACATTCTTTCCAGTATACTGACTTGTTTATAAGGTAAATAGAAAAGAGAGAAAAAGAAAATGCCTCATCCACCCCTAAGGCTATGTTCACACATCATGTTTTCGCACTTTCTCATTGATTTCAATGGTGGAAAAAAACAGCAAAAACGCTGAAAGAACTGACTTGATTCTTCTTTCAAAAATGCAGCCGTTTTCAATTTCAGTAAGCAAAAAAAAAAAGGAATAAGGAATCGTGTACGTGATAATTATTTTTCCCCTCTTAGACTGGTGAAGCCTATGCACTAAATACAAAGTCTAACAAAAATTGAAAGGAGGGATTGCAATATGTTCTGGAAAACATGTAGAAGATGGCCTCAGAAAATATTTTCCCCCTTGTTTTTCTAAGCAGTGAAGCTCCTAGACTGGTAACGGTTATGCACTATGTGCAATGACTTCCAATTAGAATACAGTCCAATACACCCTGGAACACACGTAGAGTAGGGCCTCAGAAAATATTTTTATTTAGAAGGAGTGGGACTTCTGTGGACAAGAGAAAGGAGTCCTATATTCAAGGCCACTACTCAGGGTACAACTGGCATAATAAAGACCTCCAGGCATCTGACTCCGATTTGGCTTCAGATAAGGTGGGCGTCAGTTCCTCCTGTGACGGCTCAGTGCATGAGGCAGTCCGGAGGCTTCAAATACATGGAAGCAGAGGTTTCAAGACATTTTTTTATCTCGTTGGATAAAAAAACCATGTGGGAAAACTTCTCCAACCCATCCTGGGGAAAGATAACCCTAATCCTTTGTCCATTAATTCACACAAGAGATGCATTTGGGCCTTTCCCTCATTGTATGAATGCATCATTATTTTTATTTTGAACGGATTTGAGACAAATCTGAGGTTCTAAAGTTGCATTCACTGCTTCCTCTCTGCTTAAGTTGATTCTGTGGGTTTGCCTGTAAACTGAAAATGCTGACAGGATGACTATTCTAAAAATGAACATTGTCTGGATTGGCCAAGACTTCTCAACCCCACCGGATGACAGTAGTGGAAAGGCAATGACATTTTTTTTCTCGTGTGGGAATGCTCCCTTTCCCACCTCATAAAGAGTCAGAGCAGGTTTTTAGTGCTACCGTGGGTATAATAACTGGAGTGTTTGTGTCTGGAGTATTTATACAATGTTTAATACTTCCTTTTCCTTTCTCTATTGCTGAGCTTTGAGCTCTGATGTACTCGCACTGCCTTAAAATCACCCTACAATGGCTGATTCACTCCCTGCCTCGGTTTTTATACTGGCTATGATAGTCACTGCTAATTGGCTGTGCTATATCCTGGGATGTGACAGCTGCAATGCATTATGGGGAAGCCTGCACGGTTGCATCTGAGGTAATGTCAGCCTTTTGTGGTTTATGCAACGTTCTACCTGAAAAGTACATTCTTATTATGTACTGTACATTATTAAGAAGAAGAGGAAAAAAAAAAGCAAATGCGCAGAAGCAAAAATTTCCCAGACCATTAAATGTTTCACTGATTACATGTGAGCTAGTGACGAATGCAGTTTTTTGTGAAATCACAAACCACACACTCTTCTTCCATCTCATATTACTGGGAGAATTATGTCCATATGTGAAAAGTGTAAATTAGGAGTTAATTGAAAACTGCATATCAAGGCAATTAAACAGGAATGCAGAAATGAAGAACGCAGACTGAAACTTATTACAACTTTCTTAATTGAAGGAAACGACTTATATACCGCACTGCATGTGAAAAACATTCACTCCTCAAAGGTGTCCATAGTCTTTAGTGCAATTAAATAGTATTGAGTGACAATCAGAGGCATAACTAGGGGTGCAGCTTGGGTGGCAACATCTGAATGGGCCCTAATTGGTAACCTTAATTACAACTAAGATGGGGGACCCTAGTTGTGGAAATTGGAGAACATCAGCAGATGAGTACGCTGTTACTGAAAATAAATCTCTATACAACGACCAACAAGAATACAACTACCATACAGTGGTAGATTCCAGTGCTGAAGAACATACAAGTCATACAGTGTATAGTAACTTACCGCTGACTTTCTTTCTGAAGGAATCGTTCACTTTTCCATTCTTTTCCATCTGGCCCAGACTGACATGACATCTTCTCCTAGCCACAACTCCTCTGCAGAGATTACAGCTCAAAAAAATACGACTTCTCACATTTCCTGCACTGTCCCCATAACACTGCCACTACTGTGCCCCTTATATAGTAAAAATGCCTACTCTGTGCAATCTAGATGGTAAAATTACCCCTTGAAATTATTAATGCCCTTTTCAAATGTCCTAAAAAGCCGTGTTCACATTTTGCCCCTAGAAAGTAATAATGCCCTCTGCACCTGTTAGCACAGCCAGGGCCATAGTCATGGCCAGCATTGGTGTCTGCTTTAACGCACCCTGGCCATCTATATACTGGATACTCGAGTATAAGCCGACCCGAGTATAAGCCGGGACCCCTAATTTTGCCACAGAAAACAGGGAAAACTTATTGACTCGAGTATAAGCCTAGGGTGGGAAATGCAGCAGCTACTGGTAAATTTCACAAATAAAAATAGGTACCAATAAAAGTAAAATTCATTGAGACATCAGTAGGTTAAGTGTTTTTGAATATCCATATTGAATCAGGAGCCCCATATAATGCTCCATACAGTTCATTATGGCCCCATAAGATGCTCCATACAAAATACGCCCCATATAATGCTCCATAAAGTTCATGATGGGCCCCATAAGATGCTCCATACAAAATACGCCCCATATAATGCTCCATAAAGTTCATGATGGGCCCCATAAGATGCTCCATACAAATATATACCACATATAATGCTGAACAAAGATTAATGATGGCCCCATAAGATGCTCCATATTAAAATATGCCCAATATAATGCTGCACAATGGTTAATAATGGCCCCATAAGATTTCAGCCCCAGGCTCCTTACCTGCTGTGGTGCCTCCAGGTGTCTGATGAGCCAGGAGACCTGCAATCTCCTGCCCTCCGGTTCTAGTTGCTGGGCCTTTAGTACCCATGCAACCAAGCACTCCGGTGTCCAAGTTCTTTTGCACTTAATCCTGGGAAGAGCTCAGTCATAGCTCCACTCCCAGTCTCTCTCCTCACATGCTTCCTCTCCCTTCATTGTCTCACACTCAACTCACTAACCCCACCTCCAGACCAGAACTTATATGGAAGTTCCCCTGAAACCGGGTTTAGAGCTCCTCCTTCTGGTCTGGAGTCAGGAGGGTGTTGTATGTTTGTGTGACCTGTTAAAGATATCCATCCTTACCTCTAGGCATGACATCACCCCCCGTGAGGAAGGCAATGCCACTGTGGCAACTGGACTCCTGGCGTGCCATATTTATACCAGTCATTAAACAGGTCGTATTAAAGGGCACAACAGTTATTATATT
The DNA here is from genome assembly GCF_032444005.1 of Ranitomeya imitator. NCBI lineage: Eukaryota > Metazoa > Chordata > Amphibia > Anura > Dendrobatidae > Ranitomeya > Ranitomeya imitator. Next base: position 210,208,357 of record NC_091283.1, on the reverse strand, counting down.
CCCCCTAACACACCCTTTACAGTCACAATACTCTGAGTTCCCCTATAATAATAATGCTTCTTAAGTATCCATTTCACATTTAATAATGTCCCCTGAGTCCACAATGCACACATAGTATGGTGGGCCGATATACAGAGTATGATGTCCACACAGCTCCCTTATGTACATTGTGAGAGGTCCACAGCTCCTCTATACACAATATAATTCCCTCACAGCTCTCTATATACACTATCATGCACCCACATCTTCCTTATATACAGTATAATGGGCCCACAGCACTACTATATACAATATGGTACCCCCACTAGTCCCCTATATATAGTATGATGTCCACACTGCTTCCCCATAACACATGTGAGACAATCACCGGCGTTGTAGTGAATGGCGGGTATGTTTAACAAAGGAGGAGGTCCTCTGCGCTGTAAGCCTGAAATGTTGCTCTGGGAGTTGTAGTTCCAAAAGCTTTGTTTAGCTTGTAAGGGGCTGGGCTTACAGGGTTGGCCGGAGAGCTGGGTGGGTCTAACCAACAACCTACCTGCCATCAAGGGGTGTGTCTCATGGAATATAATGAGACTGTGGTGTGATCACATGGTCTGTGTTGGAAAGTCCTGTGAGTGGACTAGATTCCTGAAGAGCACATGGTGAGGCCATGTACCTGGATGATCTGTGTTGGAAGGTCCTGCGAGTGGAGACTTCCTGAATGGCACATGGTGAGACCATGTACCTGCAGAGCCTGTGATGGCTAACTGAATTGTGGAAGCTACCGACCTTCTGAGGGTCTGGAACTGTCGGGTTTGATCTGTTGAGCAAGTTATCATCCGGGACAGTGATCCCAGTAACGCAGCTTCCCTGGAAGCCAGGACTGACAAGGATTCAGCGTGTTGAGCGGAGCTCCTGGAAGGTAACCTCAGACAAGGGGGTGGCAAGAAGGCAGAGAGGTGTATCTGCTACATAAACAGACTAGTGTCTTATTATGTTTCATGGATGTAACGGTACGGACTGTACTCTATCCGGTTTATGCTGCATTTAAATAAACTGGATGGTATGATTAAGCGAGAAACCTTTCCTGTGTGTATTAATCCCGTTGCCAAGCGAGTGTCCCCCCACACACTCAGGGAGAGCTATCTAACACACAGTATAATGACCACCACAGAAGTCCTCACACTGTATAATGACCCAACACTGTATAATGGTCTTCACAGTAGTCCCCACACTTTATGATGGCATCCACAGTAGCCCTCAAACTGTATAATGACTCCCACATTAGCTTGCACACAGTACATTTTCCAACACAGTAGTCCCCACACTGTATGATTGACCCATTGTAGGCACCAAACTGCATAATGGCCTCCAAAGTAACTCTCAAGCTGTATAACTTTATGAGGATCCTCCAAAGATATCAGTATAATGTAAGCAGGGCCCACCCACAATATGAGCATTCCCACACTTTATGATGGCCTCACATTAACCCCCACACTGTATAATGACATTAGCTCTCACACTGTGTAATTGCCCTTGCATTAGTTCTCAAACTTTATAATGACCCCCACAGTAGCCCATAAACTGTGTAATGACCCCACATTAGCTCCTATACTGTATAATGGCCCCTACATTAGCCCCAAAGTGTAAAATGGCTATTACATTGGCCTCTAAACTGTATAATGGCCCCCATATTAGCTCCTATGCTGTATAATGGCCCCTGCTTTAGTCTTCAAACTGTATCATGGCACCCACAATAACCCCCAAACTGTATAATGGCCCCCACACTAGCTGTTTTGCTGTATAATTGCCCCTGCATTAGTCCTTAAACTCTATAATGACCCCCACATTAGTTCTAAACTGTATAACGATCCCCATATTTGCTCCTATTCTGTATAATCGCCCAATGCTTTATACTGTAATGGCCTCCACATTAGCTCTTATGCTGCATAATGGCCTCCACATTGGTTCTAAACTGTATAATGACCCCCACATTATTTGCTCCTATTCTTTATAATGGCTCCTACATTACACTCTAAACTTTATAATTGCCTCTAAACTTTATGAGGGCTCTCAACAGTAGTTGCTACAATGTAGACCACAGGCTTTCAGCGACCTGCAATCGACAGAACAGAGAGCAGTAGTGCAGGGAGATCATGTCTCTTTGCTCTACCATAAGACATAACTATACCAACTTGTGCAGTTAACCCCTTTCCGACTTGGTCTGTAATAATACATCCCTGCGGCTAGGTACTTATGGATGCAAAACGGATTATTACATCCAGGCAATTGTGAGCGCACAAAGGTTGTGCGCGTGACCGCTACCCGGTGTCAGCTGACACCCGGCACTAAGTGCCAGAAGCAGTCCCGCACAATGCCCAGCACTTTAACTCCCCAAATACTGCCATCAAACTCGATGGCAGCATTCCGGGTGCATGACGAGGGAAGACAGCCCCTCTGCCCTTGGATTGGAGACCTCGCAATGTCATCGTGAGGTCTCGATTGTTCCTATGTTGACCTGATGTCATCATGATGATAAAAATAATTATTTTTCTATAAAATAGTTTTTATTGTGTAAAAATGCCAAAACATACGAAACGATATAAATGAGGCATCGCTGTAAACGTACTGATCCAAAGAATAAAATTGTCTTATCAATTTTATCACATGTGGAATGACATAAGCCCCCTCCAAATAAAATCCTGAATTGCTGGTTTTCGTTCATTCTGCCTCCCAATAATCGGAATAGAAAGAAATCAAAACTAATAAAAATGTCAACTCGTCTGACAAAAAACAAGCCCACACATGACTCTGGGGGCCAAAATATGGAAATATTATAGCTCTCCAAATTTGATGATGCAAAAACCTAGTTTTTGCAAAAAAAAGCATCTTTTGTTAGGTGTCGAGTTCCCGCCTCTGCACAGGGGGAATCTCGAACCTTCTCTGCTGCGGTCTCCCATTCTTCTCCAGCCGCAGTGGATTCTACTCAGCGGAGACGTCGTTCCCAGCATCTTGCTCATTCTCACTCTGTGATTAGGATTACTGCAGCTTTGCCAGCTTCTGCCATTGAAGCCAGTGCTGGGCAGCAGCGAGCAGAAGCTTTTGGGATCTAAGTCCTGCTTTTTCCCTTCTGAGCATGCCCAGGGTGAGATCTCCCATTGGAGATCGAGGGTTACATGCTCAGATGCTGCAGCGGTTCCCATTGGTCCTTTATTGGAAGGTCCTGAACGTGCTGCAGCTATATAAGCTGCTCATGACCACATGGCCATGCACTAGTGTACATTTGTAAACGTGTGTGTGTTGTGAGTGAAAGTCGTTCATTAAAATCCCTTCCCTATTGGATGACTGTTCGCGGAAGGTGGGTAATTACTATCTAGCGCCTGACTTAGCTACCAGCATGTTACACACCATACAGCGTCTAATTGCTGTGACCGCCAGTGCGGCGCCGTGCGCTTTCACAGCGCTTTCCTGACCCAAGCCTGGGTAGTTAGTGGCGTCCGCCAGTGCGGCACCGCATGCACTCTCGTGCATCTGTTATTATTACTTTGGTTACGCTGACACCCCATTAGCGGTGTCGAGCGCAATTAGTCTAGTCGGACTCGGATCCCAAGTCTTGGGACCGAGCTTGGTGACTCCTTGCTTGCGCTCTAGTGTGCGGTACCGCGGCCCTGTGACTTAACAGGGTTCGCTTCCTTCACACAGGGTGAAGATAACTCGTTTGTGTATTCACATTGTACCGCCATATAGTCCGTCATTACTTGGCAGCAGGTTCCATCTCTGCACGGTGGACCCCGGGCTGCGAATGCACCTTAATCTATCTTATTATTTGGTGCGTTCCGCTAGCCCTAACATCTTTTTGTGTGTGACAGCTGACAAACATAAAAACAATATAAATCTGCTATCACAGTAATCACACCAACCCAAAGAATAAAGTCATTTAATCACTGATACCGCACAAGGAACAGCGTACAAAATACATAAAACCAATTCTTCACCTGCTGCTGATTCTTTCATTCTGCCTCGCAAAGATTGCAGTAAGGCTCTTTGCACATTTATCCTGCGCTCTGCTCGGAGCGCTTACATCAAGGTTCATGTGTAAATCTCTGAAATACGTGATTCAGGCAGAACCCTCGATGAAAAGTCCCTATCATAAGGCAGATGGAGGCACTGTGGACACCACCTGACCTATGATCCGGCGGAATCTGTCTTTTTAGGATTGCATAAAAGTGCTGTCGGCTACAGTTTTGTACACTTCTGAAAAAAAAGACACCACTGAACAGAGGCAGACATTTAGCATCCTCATGTTTGGCATTTCTGAAGCTATGAGGGCCACCTAACTTATGGGTGCATGTCTCCAGAAGCACGGGTTGGAGACAACGTACTGGTGACTGCAACGTACTGGTCACTACAGTGTACTGGTCACCACAACAGCAGTTTGTAATTTTCTGGAAAATATCCATGGAGTCATGTATGGATAGGTAGTACTGTACAGCCACATATGGGGAATTGCCACATTTAGTAGAAATTGTGGGACAAATTATGGTACCATTTTACCTACTTCTTGTGTGAAAATGTAAAATCTGGAGCTTCATATTTTGGTGTTAAAAATTAGGTTATTTTTTCTTCACTGCCCAATGGTATACAATTCTGTGACACACCTGTGGTGTCAATAAGATCACTGCACCCCTAGATGAATTAATTGGGGAGTGTCATTTGTAAAATAAATTCACATATAGAGTATTTCTGCTGTCCTGGCGCCTCAGGGGCTCAGCGAACGTGACATGGCAAATCTGAACTCCAATATGGCGCCTCTTCACTTTTGAGCTTTGCAGTGTACCTCAAGAGTAGCATAAACCCACATATGAGGTATTGGCATACTCAGGAGAAATTGTACAACAAATGGTATGGTGCCATTTCTCCTGTTACCCTTATGAAAATGAAAAACTTTGGGCCAAAATAACATTTTTGTTCAGAAAATGTGATTTGATTTTCATGGCTCAACGTTATAAACTTAGGAGTTCAAGGTGCTCACTATCCATATAAATACATTCATTGAGGGGGTCTAGTTTCCAAAATGGTGTCACTTATGGGGGATTTTCACTGTTTAGACACAACAGACACTCTCCAAACGCGACATGGCGTCTGACAATTGTATGAGCAAATTTTGCATTCAAAAAGTCAAATTACGCTCCCTCCCTTCCAAGCTCTGCCATGCACACAAACAGTGGTTTTCTCCCTCATATGGGGTATCACCATGCTCAGAAGAAATTGCACATCAAATTTTGGGGTCCATTTTTTCCTGTTACCTTTGACAAAATACAAACATTTGGATCTGAAGTCATTTTTTTGTGAAAAAAAGTTGAATGTTCATTTTTTTCCCATTCCAAAAATTCCTGTGAAGCACTTAAAGGGTTAAAAAAACTTCTTGAATGGGGTTTTGAGCACCTTGAGGGGTGCAGTTTTTAGAAAGGTTTCACTTCTGGATATTTTCAATCGTATAGACCCCTCGAAATGACTTCAAATGTTATTTGGTCCCTAAAAAACTGGTTTTGAAAATTTTGTTGGAAAAATGAAAAATCGCTAGTCAACTTTTAACCCTTAATAATGTCCTAACAAAAAAAATGATTGGTTCCATAATTGTGTTGCTGTAAAGTAGACATATAGGAAATTTTACTTATTAATTATTTTCGGTGATATATCTCTGTGATTTAATGGCATGAAACTTCAATTGTGAAAATTGCTAAATTTTCACCAAATTTCCATGTTTTTTCACAAATAAACGCAAGTTATATCAAATAAATGTTATCACTGGTATGAAGTACAATATGTCATGAAAAAACATTTTCAGAATCATCAGGATCCGTTGAAGCGTTCCAGAGTTATTACCTCATAAAGCGACAGTGGACAGTATTGATAAAATTGGACTGATCATTAACGTGCAAACCACCTTCGGGGGTTAAGGAGTTAAGAGTGGCCGTGGCTCTAGGTGGGCATCTCTAAGGGAGGGACCAAGGGTAACTGCACCCTCTACTTTCCCTATGTAGCTACGCTACTTGTGATGATAATCAAACCATAAATGTCTTGCATCGGTTTGTTTATTCACATCATAATAAGTCCCCAACGCCTCCTCCATGGACAGGCCCTAGGACATCAAATCACAAGTACACATTGTCTTGGCTTCATCACAAAGACAAATCTCCAGCAGTAAATGTTCCAAGAATTAAATTGTGTTAGTTCTGCATTAAAGCTGAACATTATGCCAAAGTTGGTACATGAAACCTTCGATAGATGAGAATCAAGAAAGTGCATTTCCACAAAGGCTAATCATACTCACCCCACTACTACATAGTAGTACATACATACAGCCTCATATGTTGCAGACACTACACACGCCAGCCCTCCTCTGACTAGTTCCCGTGGGTGTCCTGCATCGCTGTATCACAGTCTCTTTACAGACTCTTTACTCACACAGTCGTACACAGTTCAGGATATCCTCCGGATAGCAGCCGGGCACCATATCCACCTGTTTGCAATCATTGCACATGCTAGTCCTCTTTCGGGTACAGGACATCCACCTTCGGGCACATGACTGTCCACATCCGAGACCAGTACCATGGACAACTTGCATCTCTGTGTACACTGCGCGTGCCAGGCTATTTAGCTGCCCTGGGTGCTGGCTCTGCTGGCCTCCATGCACTCTGCAGACCAGCACACACCAGACTGACACTGACGTGCACCTCGCACACCTGGCCAGACACCTGACACACCCATACCCCTTACTGCAGGGTTTTAAACACACCAACCTGTGGCCTTCAGCCACCTGGAAAACCTGGACCGGAGATCCGTGACTCTCATGCACACCTATGGAATGCATCCGTCCGCATGCACATTCTGGGGAGAACAAACAGCGCCCCCTAGCTGTATCAGAGGCCACAGCCTCACAATATACAGTGCTTTGCGAAAGTATTCGGCCCCTTGGAACTTTTCAACCTTTTCCCACATACACTTCCTGGCAGAAGTTGTCACTTATCCATGTTATGTAAATAAAAGGTTCTAACCTGACGTTAAATTCATCCATTGGTTGATAAATTATTATTTTGAAAGCTGAAATCCTCTGAAATGTGGTTTAGGTTAAGAAAATAAATTGGCATCAATGCAGAAATATTGATCAGTCAATGGACACAGAACGGTCAGATTTTGGCAAGACAAAAGTTTTGTCTCCCACAGAAAGTAATGTGATATTCAAACAAATAATTAACTTAAAATACAAATATATGTTTCATAACATTGGTGAATGAAGTTGTGGTGCTATTGGAGTCATATTTAATATTTTGGTGTGACTTCCATGAGCTTGAAGGACTGCATCCATGCGACTGAACAATGATTCAGACAATTTATAAATGAAGTCATCAGGAATAGCAAAGAATGCAGTCTTACATGCCTCCCACAGTTCATCTAGATTCTTTGGTTTTGTATTCCAAGCTTCCTCTTTCATCCTACCCCAAACATGCTCAATGATGTTCATGTCTGGTGACTGGGCTGGCCAGTCCTTGAGCACTGGAGGAACTTTGTTATAGAGATGGATGTACGAGATGGAGCACCATCCTGCTGCAGAATTTGACCCCTTTTATGATATGGAATATAAGATGTAGCTAATACTTCTTGATATTTTAGGCTTTTGATATTGCCTTCCACCATTCAAATGTTTTGCACACCCCCATACTGAATGTAACCCCAGACCATGATCTTTCCATCACCAAATTTAACTGTTTTCTGGGTATATTTTGGATCTATACGGGCTCCAGTAGGTCTCCTGCAGTATTTGAGGCGGCTGTGGTGTAATTCTATGAAGATTCATCAGAGAAGTCCACCTTCTGTCACTTTTCCAGCATCCATTTGTTTAGCAGGCTGTGGGACTTTGCAAATGCTGCACGGTTTTGATTTGCCTTTTGTTTAGTGCTGGCTTCTGGGCACTGATTCAACCATGGAGGCCATTTCGAGACAGAATCCTACAAACTGTTCTAGTTGACACAGGGACTTGAGGTGACTAGGCCTGTTGGAGCTCTGCTGCAGTTGAAGAGGGGCTTGCTTTGGATTTTCTAACAAACAAACATTCCTTTTGAGCAGTTGTCTTGCAGGGTCTGCCAGATCTGGGCTTGCCAAACACATCTCTAGTCTCTTCAAATCTTTTTTTAATTCTTTGTACTTGATGCTGAGACACATTAAAGGTGCCAGCCACCTCTGCAGTGGATCTGGTCTTCAGCCTCTTGATAATCCAGGCTTTGGTTGCAGGGTGGATTTTTGGCATGTTGTCAGAGCTCAAGTTGCAGTTCAAGTGAAGGTCTGGGCTGCTGGGTTTCTTTTTATACACACACACTAATTAACCGATCATTTACTGAGCACAGGTCAGCATGTGACCCAGGACTGGGTGCATTATATGACCAGGCGACAAAATTTTTTGTCTTGCCAAAATCGGACCATTCTGTGTCCATTAGCTGATCAATATTTCTTAAGATGAAAGAGAAGAAAGTGAAATGCACTCACCAATCTTCAAAAATAGCTGCTTTATTGAGTCTTCATAAGAAAAACTTCATGGCCGGGGATGAGGAGTGGAGCTCAAGCGAGCAGGAGGAGTTTTTGAAGACTGGTCAGTGCATTCCGCTTTGTTCTCTTTCATCATATGGATTACAATTGTCATTATGGAGTTGCACCCGTGATCTTACTGGATATGGCTGTCTTACATTAAGACTTACTAAACACAGCGGCTTTTTAACCAACAAGGTTTTTTAGACAGTGCCGTTCATTCTTTTCTCTTTATGCTCCTACTACCATGATCAATATTTCTGCATTGATGCCAATTTATTTTCTTAACGTAAACCACATTTCGGAGGGTTTCAGCTTTCAAAAGAATAATTTATACAACCAAAGGATGAATTTAATGTCAGGTTATGAGCTTTTATTTACATAACATGGATAAGCGACATAACTTCTGTCAGGGAATGTATCATGCTTCAAACATAAAGATACCAAATGTAAATTTTTGGTGAAGAATCAACAAAAAATGGAACACAGTTGTGAAGTTGAATGAAATTTATTGGTTATTTTAAAGTTTTGTAGAAATTCAAAAATTTAAAAGTTGGACGTGCAATATTATTCGGCCCCTTTACTTTCAGAGCAGCAAACTCACTCCAGAAGTTCATTGTGGATCTCTGAATTATCCAATGTTGTCCTAAATGCCTAATGATGATAAATATAATCCACATGTGTGTATTCAAGTCTCGGTATAAGTGCACCTGCTCTGTGATAGTCTCAGGGTTCTGTTTGAAGCACAGAGAGCATCATGAAGACCAAGGAACACAACAGGCAGGCCCGTGATACTATTGTGGAGAAGTTTAAAGCTGGTTTTGGATACAAAATGATTTCCAAAACTTTAAACATCCCAAGGAGCACTGTGCAAGTGGTCATATTGAAATGGAAGGAGTATCATACCACTGCAAATCTACCAAGACCTTACCGATCCCCTAAACTTTAATCTCAAACAAGGAGAAGCCTGATCAGAGATGTTGCCAAGAGGCCCATGATCAGTCTGGATGAACTGCAGAGATCTACAGCTGAGGTGGGACAGTCTGTCCATAGGACAACAATCAGTCGTATACTGTAAAATCTGGCCTTTATGGAAGAGTGGCAAGAAGAAAGCCATTTCTCAAAGATATCCATAAAAAGAGTTGTTTAAAGTTTGCAACAAACCACCTGGAAGACACACCAAACATGTGGAAGAAGGTGCTCTGGTCAGATGAAACCAAAATCGAACTTTTTGGCGACAATGCCAAACGATATGTTTGGCGTAAAGGCAACACAGCTCATCACCCTGAAAACACCATCCCCACTGTCAAACATGATGGTGGCAGCATCATGGTATGGGCCTGCTTTTCTTCAACACGGAGAGGGAAGATGGTTAAAATTGATGGGAAGATGGATGGAGCCAAATACAGGACCATTCATGAAGAAAACCTGTTGGAGTCTGCAAAAGACCTGAGACTGGGACGGAGATTTGTCTTCCAACAAGACAATGATCCCAAAGATAAAGCAAAATCTACAATGGAATGGTTCACAGATAAAAGTATCCAGGTGTTAGAATGGCCAAGTCAAAGTCCAGACCCCAATCCAATTGAGAATCTGTGGAAAGAGCTGAAAACTGCTGTTCACAAACAATCTCCATCAAACCTCACTGAGCTCGAGCTGTTTGCCAAAGAAGAATAGGCAAGAATTTCAGTCTCTCGATGTACAAAACTGATAGAGACATACCCCAAGCGACTTGCAGCTGTAATTGCAGCAAAAGGTGGTGCAACAAAGTATTAAGCTATAGGGGCTGAATAAAATTGCATGCCCCACTTTTCAGTTTTTGAATTTCCACAAAAATTTAAAAGAACCAATAAATTTCATTCAACTTCACAATTGTGTTCCACTTGTTGATTCTTCACCAAAAATTTACATTTGGTATCTTTATGTTTGAAGCAGGATATATGGGAAAAGGTTGAAAAGTTCCAGGGGGCCGAATACTTTCACAAGGCACTGTGTATATTATTATTATTATTATACATTTTTATAGCGCCATTTATTCCATGGCGCTTTACATGTGAATACGGGGCAAATATAGACAAATACATTAAACATGAGCAGATATCAAGGCACACGGGTACATAAGGAGGGAGGACCCTGCCCGCGAGGGCTCACAGTCTGCAGGGGATGTGTGATGAAACACTAGGAGAGGGTAGGGCAGGTTGTGCGGCGTTTCAATAATATATATATATATATATATATACATAGTTACATAGTTATTAAGGTTGAAGGAAGACTATAAGTCCATCTAGTTCAACTCATAGCCTAACCTAACATGCCCTAACATGTTGATCCAGAGGAAGGCAAAAAAAAACCATGTGGCAAAGAGTAAGCTCTACATTGGGGAAAAAATTCCTTCCCGACTCCACATACGGCAATCAGACTAGTTCCCTGGATCAACGCCCTATCAAGAAATCTAGTGTATATACCCTGTAACATTATACTTTTCCAGAAAGGTATCCAGTCCCCTCTTAAATTTAAGTAATGAATCACTCATTACAACATCATACGGCAGAGAGTTCTATAGTCTCACTGCTCTTACAGTAAAGAATCCGCATCTGTTATTATGCTTAAACCTTTTTTCCTCCAAATGCAGAGGATGCCCCCTTGCCCGGTCTATGATTAAAAAGATCATCAGAAAGGTCTTTGAACTGTCCCCTCATATATTTATACATTAAAATAAGATCACCCCTTAGTCTTCGTTTTTCCAAACTAAATAGCCCCAAGTGTAATAACCTATCTTGGTATTGCAGACCCCCCAGTCCTCTAATAACCTTGGTCGCTCTTCTCTGCACCCGCTCTAGTTCAGCTATGTCTTTCTTATACACTGCAGACCAGAACTGTGCACAGTAGGGTTGAGCGAAACGGGTCGGCCATTTTCAGAAGTCGCCGACTTTTGGCAAAGTCGGGTTTCATGAAACCCGACCCGACCCCTGCGTGGGGTCGGCCATGAGGTCGGCGATCTTCTGAATCTGGTATCGGAATTCCGATACCGAGTTCCGATATGTTTGCAATATCGGAAATCGGTATCGGAATCCATATTTAAGTGTAAAATAAAGAATTAAAATAAAAAATATTGCTATACTTACCCTCTGACGTGCCCTGGTACTAATCGGCAGCCTTCCTTCCTTAGAATCAGCGCGTGAAGGACCTTAGATGACGTCGCGGCTTGTGATTGGTCGCGCGACCGCCCATGTGACTGCTCACGCGACCAATCACAAGCCGCGACGTCACCGAAGGTCCTTCAAGTGCTGATTCTTAGGAAGGAAGGCTGCCGGAAAGAAGCAGGGTGCGTCCGAGGGTGAGTATATTCCTATTAGGTAGGCCAGCTCTCAACCCACTTGCACATATTTTCCCCTCTCCCCATTATTCTCATTTTATGGATCAACCTTTTGTGTGGCACCGTATCAAAAGCTTTTGAAAAGTCCATATACACTACATACACTGGGTTCCCTTGGTCCAATCCGGAACTTACCTCTTCATAGAAACTGATCAAATTAGTCTGACATGAACGGTCCCTAGCAAACCCGTGCTGATACTGGGTCATGAGGTTATTCCTCTTCAGATACTCCAGTATAGCATCCCTTAGAATGCCCTCCAAGATTTTACCCACAGTAGAGGTTAAGCTTACTGGCCTATAATTTCCTAGTTCAGTTTTTGTCCCCTTTTTGAATATTGGCACCACATTTGCTATACGCCAGTCCTGTGGTACAGACCCTGTTATTATGGAGTCTTTAAAGATTAAAAATAATGGTCTATCAATGACTGTACTTAATTCCTGCAGTACTCGAGGGTGTATCCCATCCGGGCCCGCAGACTTGTCAATTTTAGTGATTTTTAGACCCCGCCGCACTTCCTGCTGGGTTAAGCAGGTGACATTTAATTTGGAATTTTTATCACTAGTCATTTTGTCTGCCATAGGATTTTCTTGTGTAAATAGTGATGAAAAAAAGTCATTTAGCATATTGGCTTTTTCCTCATCCTCATCCACCATTTCACCCAGACTATTTTTAAGGGGGCCAACACTATCATTTTTTAGTTTCTTTCTATTTATGTAGTTAAAGAATATTTTAGGATTATTTTTACTCTCTCTGGCAATGAGTCTCTCTGTCTCAATCTTTGCTGCCTTGATTTGCTTTTTACAGACTTTATTAAATTTTCTGTATTTATTTAATGCCTCCTCACTACCTACTTCCTTTAATTCTCTAAATGCTTTCTTTTTGTCACTTATTGCGCCCCTTACAGCTCTATTTAGCCATATTGGTTTCCTCCTATTTCTAGTATGTTTATTCCCATACGGTATATACTGTGCACAGGTCCTATCCAGGATGCTAATAAATGTCTCCCATTTTCTTTGTGTATTTTTGTGTCTCAGGATATCGTCCCAGTTAATTGCACCAAGATCCTCTCTCATCCGTTGGAAATTTGCCCTCCTGAAGTTTAGTGTCCTTGTAACCCCTCTATTACACATCTTTTTAAAGGATACATGAAAACTTATTATTTTGTGATCGCTATTCCCCAAGTGACCCCCAACCCTTATATTTGATATGCGGTCTGGCCTGTTGGTTATTATTAGGTCTAGCAGTGCCCCCCTTCTTGTTGGGTCCTGAACCAGTTGTGAAAGGTAATTGTCTCTCATAGCTGTCAAAAACCGATTACCTTTGCTGGAACTGCAGGTTTCTGTTCCCCAATCTATTTCAGGGTAGTTGAAGTCCCCCATAATAATGACTTCTCCTTGAGTCGCAGCTTCATCTATTTGCTATTTGCTTTACGAGGATATTCTCCATTGCTTCCATTATTTTTGGAGATTTATAACAAACCCCTATCAGTAATTTATTATTTTTCCCCCTCGCCTCATCTCCACCCACAGGGATTCTACATTTTCATTAAATTCACCTATATTATCATGCAGGATGGGTTTTAAGGACGATTTTACATATAGACACACCCCACCCCATCGCTTATCTGTACGGTCATTTCTGAACAGGCTATAGCCTTGCAAGTTAACAGCCCAGTCATGGCTCTCATCCAGCCATGTCTCTGGTATCCCCACCATGTCATAATTATGCTCCAACAACATTAGTTCTAATTCGTCCATTTTGTTGGCGAGGCTTCTGGCATTAGTATACATACATTTTATGTATCTCTCTGCACCTCTATTCTTTCTTAAATTATTAACTGTTCTAACCCCACCCCCCATGCCACCGCCACCCCCAACTTCCTTATTTGTGCCCAGGTCTCTATCTGCACTATCATCCCCTCCTATAAAATGAATACCCTCCCCCCAATTCCTAGTTTAAACACTCCTCCAACCTTCTAGCCATTTTCTCCCCCAACACAGCTGCACCCTCCCCATTGAGGTGCAGCCCGTCCCTAGCGTAGAGCCTGTAGCCAACTGAGAAGTCGGCCCAGTTCTGCAGGAACCCAAACCCCTCCTTCATACACCAATTCTTGAGCCACTTATTAACCTCCCTAATCTCCCGTTGCCTCTCTGGTGTGGCACGTGGTACAGGCAGTATTTCGGAAAATACCACGTTGGAGTTCCTTGCTTTCAGCTTGCAGCCTAATTCCCTGAAATCATCGTTAAGGACCTTCCACCTACCTCTAACTTTGTCATTAGTGCCAATGCGCACCATGACCGCTGGGTCCTCACCAGCCCCTCCCAGTAATCTGTCCACCCGATCAGTGATATGTCGGACTCGAGCTCCAGGTAGGCAGCACACCATTCGACGATCCCTGTCTTTGTGACAGATTGCTCTATCTGTTCCCCTAATAATTGAGTCCCCCATTACCAGCACCTGTCTGGCCTGCCCTGCTCCCCTATTTCCCTCCTTACTGGAGCAGTCACTCCTCCGGCAGTGCTACCCCTGTACTGGCACCCCCCTTAGCAAACTTATTGGGGTGTTCCAGATCAGGACTAGCCTCCCTGGCACTCTTCCATCTACCCCGCTTCCTAACTGTCACCCAGCTTGCTACTTCATCGTCCTGCGGCTCCATCCCACCATCCCCCCCCCCTCATTTATCCCATTGAGCGTCTGCTCCATGAGCAGAAGACTCCTCTCCATATTGTCTATGGATCTCAGTGTTGCCAGCTGCACATTTAGATCCAGAATCTGGTTTTCCAAATGCACAACGTGCTCACATCTCGCACAGCAGTATGCACCCTCGATCGGCTGCTCAAGGATTGCATACATGTGGCAAGATGTGCACTGGATGGCATTAACAATAGTGGAGCACATTTCCTAATGGGGATTGCACCAGACAGAAAAGTTAAATAAAAAAAATAAAAAATAAATACAAAGTATTAATAAAAAAACAGACAGCAATTCAGTAATTCCTCCCTTGGAAACTCCCTGACTCAAAAGTCACTGAATCACAAGTCACACTTACCGCCGTTCACACTTACGCTCAGCTCACACTCGCTATGCTGAAGATTTATAGTTTTTTTTTTTTTTACATATACAGTTAGGTCCATATATATTTGAACAGAGACAACATTTTTCTAATTTTGGTTATAGACATTACCACAATGAATTTTAAACAAAACAATTCATATGCAGTTGAAGTTCAGACTTTCAGCTTTCATTTGAGGGTATCCACATTAAAATTGGATGAAGAGTTTAGGAGTTTCAGCTCCTTAACATGTGCCACCCTGTTTTTAAAGGAACCAAAAGTAATTGGACAATTGACTCCAAGGTTATTTCATGGACAGGTGTGGGCAATCCCTTCGTTATGTCATTCTCAATTAAGCACATAAAAGTCCTGGACTTGATTTGAGGTGTGGTCTTTGCATTTGGAAGGTTTTGCTGTGAAGTAAACATGCGGTCAATGGAGCTCTCCATGCAGGTGAAACAAGCCATCCTTAAGCTGTGAAAACAGAAAAATCCCATCCGAGAAATTGCTACAATATAAGGAGTGACAAAATCTACAGTTTGGTCCATCCTGAGAAAGAAAGAAAGCACTGGTGAACTCATCAATGCCAAAAGACCTGGGTGTCCACAGAAGACAACAGTGGTGGATGATCGCAGAATAATTTCCATGGTGAAGAGAAACCCCTTCACAACAGCCAACCAAGTGACCAACACTCTCCAGGAGGTCGGCGTATCAATATCCAAATCTACCATAAAGAGAAGACTGCATGAAAGTAAATACAGAGGGTTCACTGCATGGTGCAAGCCACTCATAAGCATCAAGAATAAAAAGGCAAGACTGGACTTTGCTAAAGAAAATCTAAAAAAGCCAGCACAGTTCTGGAGGAACATTCTTTGGACAGATGAAAACAAGATCAATCTCTACCAGAATGATGGAAAGAGAAAAGTATGGTGAAGGCGCGGTACAGCTCATGATCCAAAGCATACCACACCATCTGTAAACCACGGCGGAGGCAGTGTGATGGCTTGGGCATGCATGGCTGCCAGTGGCACTGGGTCACTAGTGTTTATTGATGATGTGACACAGGACATAAGCAGCCCAATGAATTCTGAGGTCTTCAGAGCCGCCATACTGTGTGCTCAGATCCAGCCAAATGCAGCCAAACTGATTGGTCGTCGTTTCATACTACAGATGGACAATGACCCAAAACATAAAGCCAAAGCAACCCAGGAGTTTATTAAAGCAAAGATGTGGAATATTCTTGAATGGCCAAGTCAGTCACCTAATCTCAACCCAATTGAGCAGCATTTCACTTGTTAAAGACTAAACTTCAGACAGAAAGTCCCACAAACAAAAAGCAACTGAAAACCACAGCAGTGAAGGCCTGGCAGAGCATCAAAAAGGAGGAAACACAGCGTCTGGTGATGTCCATGAGTTCAAGACTTCAGGCAGTCATTGCCAACAAAGGGTTTTCAACCAAGTATTAAAAATGAACATCTTATTTAAAATTATTGAATCTGTCCACTTGTGGTCCCTTTAAAAAAAGAGGGGCACATGTTAAGGAGCTGAAACTCCTAAACCCTTCATCCAATTTTAATGTGGATACCCTCAAATGAAAGCTGAAAAACTGAACTTCAACTGCATCTGAATTGTTTTGTTTAAAATTCATTGTGGTAATGTCTATAACCAAAATTAGAAAAATGTTGTCTCTGTCCAAATATATATGGACCTACAGTGGGGCAAAAAAGTATTTAGTCAGTCAGTAATAGTGCAAGTTCCACCACTTAAAAAGATGAGAGGCGTCTGTAATTTACATCATACGTAGACCTCAACTATGGGAGACAAACTGAGAAAAAAAAATCCAGAAAATCACATTGTCTGTTTTTTTAACATTTTATTTGCATATTATGGTGGAAAATAAGTATTTGGTCAGAAACAAAATTTCATCTCAATACTTTGTAATATATCCTTTGTTGGCAATGACAGAGGTCAAACGTTTTCTGTAAGTCTTCACAAGGTTGCCACACACTGTTGTTGGTATGTTGGTCCATTCCTCCATGCAGATCTCCTCTAGAGCAGTGATGTTTTTGGCTTTTCGCTTGGCAACATGGACTTTCAACTCCCTCCAAAGGTTTTCTATAGGGTTGACATCTGGAGACTGGCTAGGCCACTCCAGGACCTTGAAATAATAATAATAATAATAATAATAATAATAATCTTTATTTATATAGCACCAACATATTCTTATTCATATTCTTACGAAGCCACTCCTTCGTTGCCCTGGCGGTGTGCTTTGGATCATTGTCATGTTGAAAGACCCAGCCACGTTTCATCTTCAATGCGCTTGCTGATGGAAGGAGGTTTGCACTCAAAATCTCACGATACATGGCCCCATTCATTCTTTCATGTACCCGGATCAGTCGTCCTGGCCCCTTTGCAGAGAAACAGCCCCAAAGCATGATGTTTCCACCACCATGCTTTACAGTAGGTATGGTGTTTGATGGATGCAACTCAGTATTCTTTTTCCTCCAAACACGACAAGTTGTGTTTCTACCAAACAGTTCCAGTTTGGTTTCATCAGACCATAGGACATTCTCCCAAAACTCCTCTGGATCATCCAAATGCTTTCTAGCAAACTTCAGACGGGCCCGGACATGTACTGGCTTAAGCAGTGGGACACGTCTGGCACTGCAGGATCTGAGTCCATGGTGGCGTAGTATGTTACTTATGGTAGGCCTTGTTACATTGGTCCCAGCTCTCTGCAGTTCATTCACTAGGTCCCCCCGCGTGGTTCTGGGATTTTTGCTCACCGTTCTTGTGATCATTCTGACCCCACGGGGTGGGATTTTGCGTGGAGCCCCAGATCGAGGGAGATTATCAGTGGTCTTGTATGTCTTCCATTTTCTAATTGTTGCTCCCACTGTTGATTTCTTCACTCCAAGCTGGTTGGCTATTGCAGATTCAGTCTTCCCAGCCTGGTGCAGGGCTACAATTTTGTTTCTGGTGTCCTTTGACAGCTCTTTGGTCTTCACCATAGTGGAGTTTGGAGTCAGACTGTTTGAGGGTGTGCACAGGTGTCTTTTTATACTGATAACAAGTTTAAACAGGTGCCATTACTACAGGTAATGAGTGGAGGAAAGAGGAGACTCTTAAAGAAGAAGTTACAGGTCTGTGAGAGCCAGAAATCTTGATTGTTTGTTTCTGACCAAATACTTATTTTCCACCATAATATGCAAAAAAATGATAAAAAACAGACAATGTGATTTTCTGGATTTTTTTTTTCTCAGTTTGTCTCCCATAGTTGAGGTCTACCTATGATGTAAATTACAGACGCCTCTCATCTTTTTAAGTGGTGGAACTTGCACTATTGCTGACTGACTAAATACTTTTTTGCCCCACTGTAACTGTAAATATATATATATATATATATATATATATATATATATATATATATATATATATATATACGTTATGTGTATTTACTTTATAAAGGTTTTGCAGTTTAAATCCCATTGAAGACTAAGTGTGTACATGAGTTATTCAATCCACATACTGATTACATTTCTTCATCCAGATGTTATCTTGCCTTTGGCACATGCATATGTCCTCAATTAACACTACAATTCAGAAGCCGAGGCTGCCGCTCTTGAAATATAGATTGAGGTGAAGATAGGAAAAAGTCTGGGGTTTTCAGATCCTCCATTCTTTCCACATGACATCATGCAGCATATAAATACAAGACTTTCACGCTCACCAATTGCTATCAATTTGTCTAACGAGTTTCACTAGAAGAAGACGAATTGCCGCTGATAGTAACATATGTAAAGTGCGTTTGCCTGTAGCTATGGTTTATAAGGAAAATAAAAAGCACATGAAAGAAACAGCATTCACTTCTACTAAAATTCTACACAGTATATTGTAATTGTACATTGTGCTTTGTGATATATGTATCTTATGAGAGCCCAATGTACAATATAGAATTTAAGGAGAAGCAAATGTTGCTGCTTTCATGTGCTTTTTATGTTATTTGTACTCTATAGCCACAGGAAAATGCATGTTATATTTGTTACTATAAGCAGCAATTTGTTTTCTCCTAGTATATATGCAGTGCTGTGCAAAAGTTTTAGGTTCGGGGAGAAAATACTCCAAAGTAAGAATGCTTTAAGAAAGTAAAAAAAAAAAAAGGTAATACCGTATATACTCGAGTATAAGCTGACCCGAGTATAAGCCGAGACCCCTAATTTTGCCACAAAAAACTGGGAATAGTTAATGACTCGAGTATAAGCCTAGGGTGGGAAATGCAGCACCTACCGGTAAATGTCAAAAATAAAAATAGATACCAATAAAAGTAAAATTGATTGAGACATCAGTAGGTTAAGTGTTTTTGAATATCCATATTGAATCAGGAGCCCCATATAATGCTCCATACAGTTTATGATGGGCTCCATAAGAAGCTCCATATTAAAATATGCCCCATATAATGCTGCACAAATGTTGATTGTGACCCCATAAGATGCTCCATACAGAAATTTGACCCATACAGTGCTGCACAAATGCTGATTATGGCCCTATAAGATGCTTAATACAGATATTTGCCCCATATAATGCTGCACATGGCCCCATAAGATGCTCCATACAGATTTTTGCCCAATATAACGCTGCAAATGGCCCCATAGGATGCTCCATAGAGATATTTGCCCCATATAATGCTGCAGATGGCCCCATAAGATGCTCCATACAGATATTTGCCCCATATAATGCTGCAAATGGCCCCCATAAGATGCTCCATACAAATATTTGCTCCATATGCTGTTGCTGCAAATGAAAAATATAAAATCACATACTCACCTCTCAGGCCCTCGGCACTTGCTATACTCACCTTTCCCGTTCCACTGACAGCCGCCGCTGTGTCTTCCCCGTCTTCCTCACTGACTGTTCAGACAGAGGACGGGGCGCTCTAATTGCAAAAAGTTGCTACACGCATGTCGCCACACAAAACTCATCTCACAAAAGTCGCTACATGCATGTCGCCACACGCACCTCAACACACACAACTTGACACATGAAACTCGCCCAAAAACACACACAAGTCTGGCATTATCCTTCAAAAATAAAAATCTGATTAATAAGCAGACAAACCACAAAAGCATCAAATGTACCATATAGGAAATACGGCAGCTGTCAGTCGCATGACCTGTCTATTATGTGTATATGTGAGAATGTTAGGAGTCGAGTTCAAGCCGCTGCACAGGGGGAATCTCAAGCCGTGTCTCCTGCGGTCTCCCATTCTGCATCAGCCACAGTGGAGCCTGCTCTGCAGAGACGTCGGTCCTAGCGTCTCACTCAGACAGATGCTGTGCAAAGGGGTACTGCTGCCTCTCCAAGCTCTGCTATTGTACCCTGCACTGATCTGCGGTGAGCAGGCTTTTCTGGGACTATGTGCTGCTTTGCACACACTGAGCATGCCCAGGGCAAGATCTCTCAATGGAGGTCTAGGGTCACATGCTCAGGTACTGCAGCAACTTCCATTGGTCCTCCAGGAAGGCCCTGTACCTGATCAAGTTCTGTGGCAGCCTTCCATTGGTCCTTCTTGGAAGGTCCTGTACATGCTGCAGCTATAAAAGGTTCACATGGACCCACGACCAAGCGCTACTATCATCTCATGTCATGAGCTTGTTAATTGTGGTTGTGCCTGTATGTGTGTGTTCAGGGACCCGGCTGAAATTAGCCCCTAGAATGCCGGCACCTCCAGTGAGAAGTATTGCATGAATGTGTTCAGGGACCCGGCTGAAATAAGCCCCTAGAATACCGGCTCCTCCGGTGAGGACTGTTTGTGTGCCTTTCTGGGTGTGTGACCACTGACTGCCTCCAGCTCAGCAGTTAGCTGTGTTCCCCTGTGACGCTAACAAGGCACAGCATATTATTTCTAGCGACTCTGTGGAGTTAACAGAGTTCGCTTATACCGCCATATAGCGCCGCCATTTGCCAGCAGCAGGTTCCTCTCCTGCATGGTGGACCCCGGGTTGCGAACGCTCCTATTTATACATATATATACCTGGTGTGTTCCGCCAACCCTAACAGAGCTAATATATACTGCCGGGGGGGGGGGAGGGGGTGGCTTCCTGTTGGCTGGGGATTTATCAGGCTGCCAATTTAGCTTACAAATACTGAGGTTAAAAATACTGACCAAATAACGTGTGAACGAGGTCTAATACAGGAGGAGATGACATACAGGTACATACTATATACAGGGGAGATGACACACAAGTACATACTATATACAGGGGAGATGACACACAGGTATATACTATATACAGGAGAGATGACACACAGGTATACTATATACAGGAGGAGATGACACACACACATATATACTATATACAGGGGAGATGACACACTGGTATATACTATATACAGAGGAGATGACATACAGGTACATACTATATGCAGGAGATGATGACATAAAGGTACATACTATATACAGGAGGAGATGACTTACAGGTATATACTATATGCAGGGGAGATGACACACAGGTATATACTATATACAGTAGCAGATGACACACAGGTATATACTATAGTATATACAGGAGGAGATGACTTAGGGTATGTGTCCACGTTCAGGATTGCATCAGGATTTGATCAGGATTTGACGCAGGTAAAATCTGCACCAAATCTGCACCTGAGATCACTGGCAGGTTAAATGCATTTTTCATGCGTTTTTTGATGCGTCGCGGCATTTAAACAGACATGCTGCATACTAAAAAGATGCGCCACATGTCTGTTTACGTGGGTCTGCCGCCTGCGTGTTTTAGCGCATAGTGGAGATGGGATTTCATGAAATATCCTCCACTATGCTGTAACTTCTGGACGCTGCGTGATTGACGCTGCGGCTCTACGCAGCGTTTCCTGAATGTGGAAACATACCCTAACAGGTATATACTATATACAGGAGAAGATGACATACAGGTATATACTATATGTAGGAGGATATGGCATACACGTATATACTATATACAGGAGGAGATGACATACAGGTATATACTATACAAAAGAGGAGATGACACATAGGTATATAGAGGAGGAGATGACATACAGCAGGTATATACTATATACAGGGGAGATGACATACAGGTATATACTATATATAGGAGGAGATGACATACAGGTATGTACTATACACAGGAGGAGATGACATACAGGTATACACTATATACAGGAGGAGATAACACATAGGTATATACAATATACAGGAGGAGATGACATACAGCAGGTATATACTGTTTACAGGGGAGATGACATACAGGTATATACTACTGTATATACAGGAGATGACATACAGGTGTATACTATATATAAGGGAGATGACAAACATGTATATACTGAGGGGAAAATGAGAGGTGTGAGGTGAAAATGAGAGGTGTGAGGTGAAAATGAAAAGGTGTGAGTGCAAAATGAGAGGAGTGAGGGAAAATAGTGTAGTGATCAGAAAATGACAGATGTGAGGTCGAAATTACAAGTGTTAGGGGGGAATGAGAGGAGTGAGGTGGAAAATAAGAGGTGTGAGGGAGAAAATGAGAGATGTGAGGGGGAAAATGAGAGATGTGAGGGGGAAAATGAAAAATGTGAGGGGGAAAATGAGAGGCATGATGGGAAAATAAGAGAAGTGATGTGCTATAACTAACCACAGATATTTACTATGCCCAGCAACGCCGGGCTCTTCAGCTAGTTAAAAATAAACAGCTGTGTAGGAGGCTTAAAACTGGATGAGGAACAGGCAAACTCTGCTACAAAGGTGAGGTTGTGGTCGTG
Organism: Ranitomeya imitator; assembly: GCF_032444005.1. Classification (NCBI taxonomy): domain Eukaryota; kingdom Metazoa; phylum Chordata; class Amphibia; order Anura; family Dendrobatidae; genus Ranitomeya; species Ranitomeya imitator. The sequence continues at coordinate 210,185,575 of NC_091283.1, read as the reverse complement.
GAACATAGTTTAATGTCAAAAGTTATACACCGTGATAAGAATGAGCAGAGCAACAAGACACAAGGTAATTATACTGCATCAGCAAGATGTCTCTCTGGCAAAGATTCAAACTATTAACCCAAACTGGTTAAAAAAATCCATACTAAAATAAACAACCAATAACACAATTTGATAGAGTATCTAAATACAAATATAGACCTATAAATAACTCATAAAAACTTTTAATAATGAAAGTTACCAAAACATCAGATTCATAAAATATAATTTTATTGATTACAATGCACAAAAACAGAAGAAAAAAAATAATAAAAACACCCCATAAAACCCAAAAGAAAAAGGCAGTGTGGTCAAATATGCCAAAATAAAATATAAAAAATATTTTGGCCTTTTAGGGATGTTTTTATTAGTTTTTTGTTTTGTTTTTGTCTATTATAATTAATCAAATTATATTCATTTATGGTTCAAATTTTTTGGTTATTTTTCATTATTATAAGTTTTGATGAGTTATTTATAGGTCTATTGGAGTCATGGAGTCACTTGATGATTGTGGGCAGGGCCGAGAAACGGGATCCTGAGTCTGAATGGGATTATAATGAAGTGGTATACGAGTGATACATCCAGTGTAGTGGTAGTCCTATGGACGGCTGAAGTGTGGATAGGGATATAACGCAATCACTAGTGAAAAATGGTGGTAGTATTCACAACAGATATCCAGATCCACAGACATTAGTATAGACGACTCTATAATAGAAAAACATATATTAGTATATCACATGTACTTAGGGCTTACATCATCATATAATGTATGTGGAAGCGTCACATATAAGATGTCATAAACCACAGAAGTATACCCACACCGTGAGGACCTAACCTATGATAAAAGGAAGTTATACATAACTTAAGGAATTTTTAACTTAAGGAATTTTTTCAGGCTTCCGATTGGGAGTCTAAATTGGCTAATTACCAGGATAAGCTGTCTGACTTGCTCGTCAAAGCTTTCACTTAACGGACACCTGCCACCTGCATGATTGATCAGCAGACCAATTTGCTATCTCCACAGACTCAGTACTCCTTTTCTAATATATAATTGCCTAGAATACTACTTCCTGCAATTTGTGCCAACTTCCGTGGCTTTGTCCGGAGCTAATGTCCGGAGCTAATGTCCGGAGCTAATGTCCGGAGCTAATGTCCGGAGATTAATTGCCTAGAATACTACTTCCTGCAATTTGTGCCAACTTCCGTGGCTTTGTCCGGAGCTAATGTCCGGAGCTAATGTCCGGAGCTAATGTGCGGAGATAATGTCCGGAGCTAATGTCCGGAGCTAATGTCCGGAGATAAGTGACGTCAACAGTGTCCAGTGTCTGATTGGTTGCCGCCTGCTGCGAGCGACCAATCAGAAACGTGCCGTACTGTGACACACTCCGCCCGCCATTTTGGTGTGATTTTTGAATTTTTACCTCACAGCAAGTTTCTACTGCGTGGAGGCGGGCCCAGTGACGTTGCTCTTCAAGCTCCTGCCGAATTTCGTCAAAAAAATGATAATACCATTTACCAAAACTATATATATTTAGTTGTGAAGTGGTTCAGTGACATTTTCACACCAATTTTGAACTTTTGTTTGGTGTTTTCTCCATATACTGCCTATTATTTTTGTTCTTTCTTACTATTATTTATTAATTGCACAGGTAGTAGTTTTTTCTTCTATCCTTCCAGTAGACGGGCATGGCACCAGGAGATGGAACAGGATCCTTGATGCAAACAACTGGCTAAGACGATGGTGCAGACAACAAGGATTCGGATTCCTGGACCACGGTGTGAATTACTTGTACGATGGACTCCTCGCCAGAGACGGACTACACCTCAACAAACCTGGGAAACACACATTCGCCAGAAGACTCGCTACACTCATCAGGAGGGCGTTAAACTAGAAGAAGAGGGGACGGGAAGAAAAACATTAGACTTGAACAAAGACGACCCAGGAAAACATACTCAGAAGGGAGGTAAGAACATTTCTAAAACAATCCACAGTGAGGAGATTGGAACAAAACAAAATCCTCTGAACTGCATGCTCGCAAACGCCAGAAGCCTGACAAACAAGATGGAAGAACTAGAAGCAGAAATATCTACAGGTAACTTTGACATAGTGGGAATAACCGAGACATGGTTAGATGAAAGCTATGACTGGGCAGTTAACTTACAGGGTTACAGTCTGTTTAGAAAGGATCGTAAAAATCGGAGAGGAGGAGGGGTTTGTCTCTATGTAAAGTCTTGTCTAAAGTCCACTTTAAGGGAGGATATTAGCGAAGGGAATGAGGATGTCGAGTCCATATGGGTTGAAATTCATGGAGGGAAAAATGGTAACAAAATTCTCACTGGGGTCTGTTACAAACCCCCAAATATAACAGAAACCATGGAAAGTCTACTTCTAAAGCAGATAGATGAAGCTGCAACCCATAATGAGGTCCTGGTTATGGGGGACTTTAACTACCCGGATATTAACTGGGAAACAGAAACCTGTGAAACCCATAAAGGCAACAGGTTTCTGCTAATAACCAAGAAAAATTATCTTTCACAATTGGTGCAGAATCCAACCAGAGGAGCAGCACTTTTAGACCTAATACTATCTAATAGACCTGACAGAATAACAAATCTGCAGGTGGTTGGGCATTTAGGAAATAGCGACCACAATATTGTGCAGTTTCACCTGTCTTTCACTAGGGGGACTTGTCAGGGAGTCACAAAAACATTGAACTTTAGGAAGGCAAAGTTTGAACAGCTTAGAGATGCCCTTAATCTGGTAGACTGGGACAATATCCTCAGAAATGAGAATACAGATAATAAATGGGAAATGTTTAAGAACATCCTAAATAGGCAGTGTAAGCGGTTTATACCTTGTGGGAATAAAAGGACTAGAAATAGGAAAACCCAATGTGGCTAAACAAAGAAGTAAGACAGGCAATTAACAGTAAAAAGAAAGCATTTGCACTACTAAAGCAGGATGGCACCATTGAAGCTCTAAAAAACTATAGGGAGAAAAATACTTTATCTAAAAAACTAATTAAAGCTGCCAAAAAGGAAACAGAGAAGCACATTGCTAAGGAGAGTAAAACTAATCCCAAACTGTTCTTCAACTATATCAATAGTAAAAGAATAAAAACTGAAAATGTAGGCCCCTTAAAAAATAGTGAGGAAAGAATGGTTGTAGATGACGAGGAAAAAGCTAACATATTAAACACCTTCTTCTCCACGGTATTCACGGTGGAAAATGAAATGCTAGGTGAAATCCCAAGAAACAATGAAAACCCTATATTAAGGGTCGCCAATCTAACCCAAGAAGAGGTGCGAAACCTGCTAAATAAGATTAAAATAGATAAATCTCCGGGTCCGGATGGCATACACCCACGAGTACTAAGAGAACTAAGTAATGTAATAGATAAACCATTATTTCTTATTTTTAGGGACTCTATAGCGACAGGGTCTGTTCCGCAGGACTGGCGCATAGCAAATGTGGTGCCAATATTCAAAAAGGGCTCTAAAAGTGAACCTGGAAATTATAGGCCAGTAAGTCTAACCTCTATTGTTGGTAAAATATTTGAAGGGTTTCTGAGGGATGTTATTCTGGATTATCTCAATGAGAATAACTGTTTAACTCCATATCAGCATGGGTTTATGAGAAATCGCTCCTGTCAAACCAATCTAATCAGTTTTTATGAAGAGGTAAGCTATAGGCTGGACCACGGTGAGTCATTGGACGTGGTATATCTCGATTTTTCCAAAGCGTTTGATACCGTGCCGCACAAGAGGTTGGTACACAAAATGAGAATGCTTGGTCTGGGGGAAAATGTGTGTAAATGGGTTAGTAACTGGCTTAGTGATAGAAAGCAGAGGGTGGTTATAAATGGTATAGTCTCTAACTGGGTCGCTGTGACCAGTGGGGTACCGCAGGGGTCGGTATTGGGACCTGTTCTCTTCAACATATTCATTAATGATCTGGTAGAAGGTTTACACAGTAAAATATCGATATTTGCAGATGATACAAAACTATGTAAAGCAGTTAATACAAGAGAAGATAGTATTCTGCTACAGATGGATCTGGATAAGTTGGAAACTTGGGCTGAAAGGTGGCAGATGAGGTTTAACAATGATAAATGTAAGGTTATACACATGGGAAGAGGGAATCAATATCACCATTACACACTGAACGGGAAACCACTGGGTAAATCTGACAGGGAGAAGGACTTGGGGATCCTAGTTAATGATAAACTTACCTGGAGCAGCCAGTGCCAGGCAGCAGCTGCCAAGGCAAACAGGATCATGGGGTGCATTAAAAGAGGTCTGGATACACATGATGAGAGCATTATACTGCCTCTGTACAAATCCCTAGTTAGACCGCACATGGAGTACTGTGTCCAGTTTTGGGCACCGGTGCTCAGGAAGGATATAATGGAACTAGAGAGAGTACAAAGGAGGGCAACAAAATTAATAAAGGGGATGGGAGAACTACAATACCCAGATAGATTAGCGAAATTAGGATTATTTAGTCTAGAAAAAAGACGACTGAGGGGCGATCTAATAACCATGTATAAGTATATAAGGGGACAATACAAATATCTCGCTGAGGATCTGTTTATACCAAGGAAGGTGACGGGCACAAGGGGGCATTCTTTGCGTCTGGAGGAGAGAAGGTTTTTCCACCAACATAGAAGAGGATTCTTTACTGTTAGGGCAGTGAGAATCTGGAATTGCTTGCCTGAGGAGGTGGTGATGGCGAACTCAGTCGAGGGGTTCAAGAGAGGCCTGGATGTCTTCCTGGAGCAGAACAATATTGTATCATACAATTATTAGGTTCTGTAGAAGGACGTAGATCTGGGTATTTATTATAATGGAATATAGGCTGAACTGGATGGACAAATGTCTTTTTTCGGCCTTACTAACTATGTTACTATGTTACTATGTTACTAATTGTATTATTCTTACATTTGAATAAATAAAGTATATATGGATTCTAGACTCCCGATTCTTTAGAATCGGGCTGCCATCTAGTATACTATATTTTCAGGACAATTGGAAAATTTGCTGCTTTTGCAATTCATGGGAAAACAAGTTACAGCAAACAGAGTATTTTCGATAAAATCGAACAAGATGGCAAAATTGAATTTCAAATGAGTTTTATATTGGCCGCTTTATAGACAAGTATTAGAACACTGTAGGTTAAAAGTTACTTAAGGCAATTTTATATGGCCTAATGTAGAAGAAGCAGCGCCTAGGTCCCTAACTGCACTAGTTACAAAAGGTTTATAGGGAGTTTTACTTTACCCAGTTCTCTCCAGAGACCACATTATCAAAGCTAATAAACCACACGGAGGGATTTCTAACTACATCTTCTTTATCTCATAAAAGTCTTGTTTGCCTGAAATAAATTCGCAGCTTTAGGCCTCATTAGCCACGCAGCCTGTAGAATACTCGAGTCTCCATTTAACGACCTAAATGTGATAACTCTACCATTACATAAGTGCTGTAAATTCTAATTCAATATTCATTATTAACATTAATGACTCTCCCAAGTGCGACATGAATGCGTGCATTATCCCTAAACAGGTGACATTTCCGAAAAGCTACATTCAGGAAAATATGTTATATTTAATTTGTTGGTACCAAACTCCGGAAAAAAAAATAAATCTTATTTTCTTTAATATTAGAAATCATATTCTCGGCGTCATTGAAAGATTGTGGGTATTTCTTACTTTGTATAAAGTAGATGAATGAATATTTGACTCCTCTCGGAGCAGGGAGATACCTGCTGAGCCGTAGCATCCTTCAGAGGCGAGCTGTTCAGCAGGGAAACTGTCTAAGGTCATGTTGTTTTTCCACTGACTCAGAATATAAAGGTAAAGTGCTGGTTTTGGATTGGCGCCAGGGCTCCCTGGGTTGAGGAGTTGAGGAAAGCAATACATACGGAAGAAAATACCACATTTCTGTTCTTTCCATTAACTCAAAATGGAAAAACACAGCAATAGGGGCTCCCTGGGTATCTCAGCTTATAACAACCCCAAGAGTTAGTAATTCATGCACCATTACTGATCTGTCTTTCTATCCTTGCTATCTTTGTCTTCTCTTCAAAGCTTCAAAGTCGGCCATACACTTAATTCGTATGGATAACTTTTCTACATCTTAACAATGGGGTGAAAGTAACAACTTTTCATTAGAGGAGTCCGAGTCTTCAGTTCCTTCTTTATTATTTCTTTCTCTTTATATTCATGATAAATTATTTTTTCCACTCACAAAGTCTTCAAAGTACAAATTATTTAAACTACAATCATTCTGATTCATTGTGAACCTCAAGTCTGATCAATGGATCCTATCATCTCTCTGCGATTCGCGTTAGGTCTTTATGCCCTTTTCTTACTTTCGACTCTGCAAAAACTCTGACTGTTTCACTTATTCATTCTCGTCTGGACTATTGTAACTCTCTACTAATCGGCCTCCCTCTTACCAAACTCTCCCCGCTCCAATCTGTCCTGAATGCTGCTGCCAGGATCATATTCCTCACCAACCGTTACACCGATGCCTCTACCTTGTGCCAGTCATTACACTGGTTACCCATCCACTCAAGAATCCAGTACAAAACTACTACCCTCATCCACAAAGCACTCCATGGCTCAGCACCACCCTACATCTCCTCTCTGGTCTCAGTCTACCACCCTACCCGTGCCCTCCGCTCCGCTGATGACCTCAGGTTAGCATCCTCAATAATCAGAACCTCCCACTCCCGTCTCCAAGACTTTACACGTGCTGCGCCGATTCTTTGGAATGCACTACCTAGGATAATACGATTAATCCCCAATCCCCACAGTTTTAAGCGTGCCCTAAAAACTCATTTGTTCAGACTGGCCTACCGCCTCAATGCATTAACCTAACGATCCCTGTGTGGCCTATATTAAAAAAAAAAAAAAAAATTAATTAACTGGTTCATGCAGCTTTACATGAACACCCAAGCCTTACACTATGGCTGGTCCGAATAACTATAGCAATTGTTACCATCCACCTCTCGTGTCTCCCCTTTTCCTCATAGTTTGTAAGCTTACGAGCAGGGCCCTCACTCCTCTTGGTATCTGTTTTGAACTGTATTTCTGTTATGCTGTAATGTCTATTGTATGTACAAGTCCCCTCTATAATTTGTAAAGCGCTGCGGAATATGTTGGCGCTATATAAATAAAAATTATTATTATTATTATTATTATTATGCTCACTTCACTGTAGGGGTTGTTAAAATTAAGGGGATACAAAATATGTATATGGTTCTTTACTTTATTTTTTACATATTTTTTTGTTTTGTCTGTGTTTTTTGGTTTGTAAAATCACATTTCGTGGTTTGTTGGCTACAAATTTCATTTTTATATAGAAGCAGTGAATACACATGCATAACTTTGGGAAATTGCAAATGGAAATGCAAGATAAGAGATGAGCAGATCAGGTAAGATTTATATTTGCATGTTTGAGGGGATTTTGCTGGGAAATTCCATTCATGGAGAAGTTATTCTTCGAGAATGTAATGTCCCTTGTTATGCTCTGGGGTCAATCACACAATAAACGTAAGAAGTTAAAAATATGAGAAAAGTCCTTATACTTATCTTACCGTCACATACTCGGTGCTTTTTCTGATCACGTCCTATCAGCCAGGACTTCAGGCTCCGATAAAGCCCAGGAAGGTTCAGAGCAAGTGCTAGAAAGGTCACAACGTCATTATGTCACCATGATACGTTGGAGATTTCAGCGCGAGTGGTGGTGATTATACCAAGTGGTGAGAACTGGATGGGCAATAGTTATAAGTAGAGGGGCGAGTGGTGAGAACTGTATAGTGGCGAGTGATGAGAACTGGATGGGCAATAGTTATAAGTAGAGGGGCAAAGTGGTAAGCAGTAAGGCGAGTATAAGGATTTATTTTTTTTATAGAGAATCTGTTACCAGGTTTTTGCAAAGTAATATGAAAGTAGCATAATGTAGGAGCACAGAGATTCTAGCGATATACCATTTACTGGACTGCTTGGTGCAATTTTGATAGAATCCCTGTTTTTTACACTGTAAATGTAGCAATGATCAGAATGTTGAGCTGTATGCAACCCCGCCCACACCCCTGATTAGCAGCTTACTGTTTACAGTAAACATTGTCAGCAAGCTGCTAATTAGCTATGGGGGCGGGGCTACACAGATTATCCAGACTGATCTACAAGTGAGACCTAGTCAAGCAGTGATAAAAAACACTGATTATGTTGTAACAAGAGCACACAGCCTAGTAAGAGACACATGCCTGAAATCAGGCTCTCTTGCCCAATAGCAAAAGCCTACTGACAAATTCCCTTTTTCTTGCCTCATGCCATTCTGAAAAATGGCATCCAGCAGCCACTATGTATCTGATTCTGCATAGATGTGAATTTCAACAAAATCTGCATTTTGGCGAATGCGGATTTTTGTAAAATGTAAGCAGAATTGAATTCAACTTCAATATATGTGTTCAGTTCTCTACAGGATAAATGCAAAATTTAAGAAATTTTGTACTCAGACTGAGCCTTTAATTTTGATGCTAACTTCAATGCATGGGAATTGTGACAGTCATAGACTAAGGCTGTAAATGACAAAAATAGGTAACTAAACAGGTTAAAAAAGCAACTTGTGGAAGTATGGTCGAGCTCTATTCTAATGGTACCTTCACACTGAACGATATCGATAGCGATCCGTGACGTTGCAGCGTCCTGGATAGCGATAACGTTGAGTTTGACAGGCAGCAGCGATCAGGATCCTGCTGTGACATCATTGGTCGGGGCAGAAAGGCCAGAACTTTATTTCATCACTGGACTCCCGCAGACATCGCTGAATCGGCGTGTGTGACGCCGATTCAGCGATGTCTTCACTGGTAACCAGGGTAAACATCAGGTCACTAAACGCAGGGCCGCACTTAGTAACCTGATGTTTACCCTGGTTACCAGGGGACTTCGGGATCGTTGGTCGCTGGAGAGCTGTCTGTGTGACAGCTCTCCAGCGACCACACAGCGACGCTGCAGCGATCGGGATCGTGGTCTAGATCGCTGCAGCGTCGCTTAATGTGACGGTACCTTAAGACAAATAATGAATTAGGCTTCTATAGTGAGGAAGGTTGATAATCTGAGGGATATATGTCAGTCTGATCTTTGGAGGATAGGGGTGTAGAAAAAGGGGTTGGCTGGTTAATATCTTTAGAATGTATGTTTGTTTGAATACAAGATGAAATTTAGACAAAGGTTATACGTACAGAGGTCAGAGGATCACAAATTACTAATTTTGATCAAAGGGTCCCAGAGCTGTAAAAATTCAGTATGTTTCCTACCTTTCCAGGTATCTAATTCTTCCAACTAGAATAGTTGAGTTATTTTCTTGAACCACATCGGAATTGTGGGGAGATTTTTATATCTCCATAGTTGTTGAATCAGAAGTTTGGGTGCTTTGAGAAGAATGGTGCAAAACTAGGATTTAATCTGTCAGTAAAAGACAGATTGGGCTCAGAGAAGGATCAGTTGGGGCCTGTTGTGTTGCAAATGGAGTATATTGTTCTTTCCATCTGAGACTAGACGTGGACAATCCCAAACAGTAAAGTGAGGTATGTAGCAAACACCAAGAGTTCATGCACTGACCACGAACATGGTTTTCTTCAGGAAGTCCATGTTGCTGTTTGGGTTCAGCGGCCAGAACATCAGGTGTTTTCCACACTTTCATCTGCATGACAATGCAAGACACACCAGTGGCTCTGATCGTCAGTAAGATCATTAACGCTGATCACAGAGCTGAGGTTCCCACGCTGTCAGACGACAGCGTGAGCCAGCAGCTGTAACAAGCGATAAAAAGATTTCCACTGGTCACACGCTTTGGCTATTGAGAGAGTACTATTCCCATCAACCTATGCCTGCTGTCTCTGAAAACAGAAAGATTAGGGGCCTCTGATCGGAGTATTCATCAGTCGGCACTGGTGCTCTTCTATTTTTGATAACTAGAGCAGCCAAAAATGGCAGCTGCAGGCTGCAGTCCTCAGCGGTCAGCTTTAACATGGCTGTGTATCAAGAATAAAGGGGTCTCAAGCTGTTTCTTTGAATTATTTAAATAAATAATTGGTCGTAGGGTATATGTCAGCTGTTTTAATGCAACTGACATCAAGCCCACAGGTGAGTAATGGAGAAGCATATGTAATACACCTTCATTACTAACCCCATAGTTAGATTGTTAAAAAGATACAGCCAGAATAAAATCCTTTAATTGAAGGAAAGAAACAGACTCCTTTATTTAAAATAAAAAGGCACAGTTATACTCACCCTGTGCCTATTCCACTGATGCCCATGTGACTGGTAAAAAAAAAAAAATAATGATCAACCATATCCCTCACCTGTCAAATGTGAAGATAATCTATACTGCCCCATGACAATCCAGCTGTCAACCGGAACGCACTGACAGTTGCGTAATAACTCCTGCAGTGTCTAGCGCAAAGCTGCCATGAGAAAGTTCTCACTCAGCAAGTGGTGCCATAAGTGAGGTCACCAGGGTTCATCAGATTTGAATTCCAGTAAACGTTCACATGGCCGCTCAGTATTAGACATTGCATGGGTGATAACACTACTTTCAGTGTGTTCCGGCTGGTGGAGATAGCGGTCGCATCATTGATGATCATGAAATCATCCGGATTATCATATCATGGGACAGCATGGATTATCTTCACATAGGACAGGTGAGGAATATAGCTGTTTATTATTTTCTGTCTGTTACTGGTGACACGGGCTTCAATAGATTACCCGTAAGTTGAGTATAGCTGTGTTTTTTATTTTTATTTCAAATAAAGGTGACTGTTTCTTTCTTTCAGAAAAGGATTTACATTCTAAATATGGGGTTAGTAATGATGGCATCTCATAGGTGCCCCTCCATTACTAACCCCTGGGCTTGATGTCAGGTGACAATACAAAGCTGACATCAACCCCACAAATATTACCCCACTTCCTACAGCACCTGAGCAGATTTGGTGCACCTTTTTGATGCACCATTTCTGGGACTAATGAGGGCTGATAATCTAAGCCTGGCAGGAGTTCCAATATCCCTGTAATTTTCCCTTACCATTAATATCAGTCCACAGCTGTCTGTTTAGCCTTTTCTGGTTTGAAATTATGGAGCTCCCCTTTGTTATTTCTTTCTGGGGTCCACCCATAAAATAACCAGTAAAGGCTAAGCAAACAGCTGTGAGATGATATTAATAGCCTGGGAACCTTTGGGGATATTGCCTTCCTTCTCAGAATATTAACTTGAACCATCAGTTTTCTCTCTGCTGTTTATTAAAAATATGGGGCCCCATGCCACTTTTTTAATTTATTTTTTTATTTATTAACAAGTACAGTAAAATGCACACCCAAGGTGACCTTAGCTCACAGCCTACAGGTGTTCCAGCAGCTGGAAACTCCAGTAACCTTAAAATGTCCTTCAACGTTTCCCACGAGGTTTCCCAGGCATCGCAGCTGCCGGGAGACCCAGTGGCTGTAAACTTTGAGAAAGGTTACCTGAGTTCAAGCCATTGGGTCTCACAATAGCGCCAGTGATGAACTGTTGAATACCGGAGTTCGAAGTGCCGGGCTCAGGGTTGTTCATCAGTCTGGCACTGGAACCTGCAAAGCAAGAGACACAGTTGCTATGACATGACCTTACTGTTCTTATTAATAAAAAAAATGCTTGAGGGTTCCCCGTAACTTTCATAAGCTGCCGAGGGAAAGCCAATGACTGAGGGTTGATGTTAATATTCTGGGAATGGGCCAACAGCCATAAAGTTTCCCAGGCTTTTAGTTTGAGTTCACAACTGTTTGCTTAGCCTATATGGGTTATTATAGGGGAGGCTGCCCCCCAAAAAAAAGACATGGGGTCCCCCCTATATTCAATTACCAGCAAAGGCTAAACAGACAGCAGAAAGGTAGGTGATTATTGGCCCCCTCACAAACTAAAAACATCAGCTCTCAGCTGCCCCAGAAATTATGCATCAGTAAGATTTGCCAAATCTGGCTCTTAGCCCTGCTCGGCTTAGTGTTTCCATGATGATAATGAAAGGGGCAAAAGAAAGAAAGCAGCTTTGTATAAGTCCCATTATTAATTTATTTCATGCTTTTTTTAATTATACAGCTTTGCTATTGGAGTTTTCTCATAAACTGTTCAAGGGCAACATTTTTTAAAAGTCTGTTAAACCTTTCCCTGCCATGGAGGTTTCTCATACATCTTAGATTGTCAACTCAGATGCCAAACACTTATAAGATAACTCATGGCCACTAATGGATGCATCTCAGCCTGGATCTAAGCTACAGCCGGTCTTAATTAAAAAATTTGATCAGAATTATCGCTGTAGTCACAACCCAGCCTGAGAGATCAGGGGTTAATTTGAGGGCGGAATGTGTCTGCAGATGTCACTCCTGACTCTCGCTTTGACTTGTGGTATTGCAGACAGGATCATGATTAAAACTGGCAATTCTAATCTCATTTTGAAGCTGAATATCTCATCGTAGATCGTTGTTGAAGCTTTGATGCAGGTTGAGTTAGAGCCTGTCAAAATGTCTCCCCTCTGACTTCATCCAATGTGAAGGAGAACAGAGGGAGCTGTGGGGAGTTAACAGACTGCAGGGACAGTACAGAGATAATGTGTGATCAACTCCTGTCCCTGTGTGAGAATAGGTGTGAATCACACAGCAAAGAAAAACAAATACTTGGCATTGACACATCTGTAAATACCCCTTGTAGAAAACTAGCTTGTCATTTAGCTTACCCCATAAAAGACCAAAAAAAGACGAAATTGCTATTATTTGGTCACTTTGCCTTAAAAAATAAATAAAAAGCAATCAAAAAGTAGAGATCCAAAATTATACTAACTTGAATTACAGTTTTTCCCAACAAAAACTAGCCCTCATAGTACTTCAATTTCCCAAAAATATGTGAAAATTATGGCTCTTAGAACATGACAAAAAATGCAAAGAAGCACAAAACATTTTTTTAATTGAGATGTTTTATTGTGAGAAAGTAATAGTGTTCTTCACAAAAAGCTTTCCTTCTTCTCAAAAAGCTTTCCTTCTAATGAAGAATATGTCCTGTAAAGCTGTATGTTTTTACCATTCTAATGTTTACTGTATTTGTGCGCCCCTTGGGAAGATACAGAAGGGGTCTATAGAATATCATGGGATGTATATATTATAAGGATTCAAGCAATTTAGGAAGTCACAGACAGCAGTTGCTTAGTACCAGTAATTTATGTTAGGACGTTCCTTCAATTTTGAAGTCTCCTCAGGAAGTTGTCCGCAAACATTCGCTGCTTAGAGAAAAACTTTCACAGGTTAAGTCTTAGGGCTTCTTGCTGTCATAACTAATCAGTAGGGTCACTCAAATGCTCAACGGCACTCTGCAGCACAGTCATTTTTTCTGACTCATCTCATACCAGGGGCGTACGTAGAAATCATAGGGCCACATAGCAGAAGTCCTAATTGGGTGTTACGGCTAGCGGAACGCACCGAGTAAATATGGATGTTTATTATTATTGGTGCGTTCGCAGCCCGGGGTCCACCGTGCAGGAGGAACCTGCTGCTAGTGAATGGTGGCACTATTTGGCGGTATAGGCTAGCTCTGTTACTTCACAGAGTAGCCGTGAAAGGTAAGCACTGTGCCCTGTTAGACTCACAGGAGCACAAGCTAACTGCCGAACTGATAGCAGTCAGTAGTCATGCAAGCAAACAATCTCCTCACCGGAGGTGCCGGTATTCTAGGGGCTTATTTCATCCGGGTCCTTGAATACAATCACTCAATCTCCTCACCGGAGGTGCCGGTATTCTAGGGGCTTATTTCAGCTGGGTCCCTGAATACAATCACAAATAATCACACTGGCACAAAGCACATAACTTGGATTGATACTAGCACATGGCCGTGCGGTCATGCAAACTTTTATAGCTGCAGCAAGTACAGGACCTTCCCAGAAGGACCAATGGGAGGCTGCCACAGAAGTTGAGCACCTTCAGGACCTTCCTAGAGGACCAATGGGATTAGCTGCAGTATCCAAGCATGTCACCCTCGATCTCCAATGAGAGATCTTACCCTGGGCATGCTCAGAAGGGAAAAAGCAGGACTTAGTACCAAAGACGTCTGCTCACCGCTGCCCAGTACTGGCTACAATGGCAGAAGCTGGAAAGGCAGCAGTAACCCTTTGCACAGAGTCAGAATGAGCGAGACGCTGGGACCGACGTCTCCGCTGAGCAGACTCCACTGTGGCAGGAGAAGAATGGGAGACCGCAGTGGAGATGGCCCGAGATTCCCCCTGTGCAGAGGCGAGAACTCGACTCCTAACATTGGGCCCCACCAAAATGATAATAAAAAATAAACATCCAAACTGAATAAAAAATCAAACATCCACCTGAAGAAGTCGGCGTATGCCGTTGAAACGCGTTGTGGTTCAACCCAAACTGGTGTCTGTGTCCTCTACCCTGCACTCCTATGACCGGTTTTCCTTTTTCACTTGCAAGCAACATCTCCCGCTGGGGGTATACGGCTGGAGCTGCGGAGTTTTGGGTGCCTATCTTCCCCTTCTTTTATAATAAATGAAATGTGGATTACATCCGCGCTGCTGCGACAAATAATAGATCCAGATATACTGTTAGGGTGTTCGGGTGGTTTATTCAACGCGTTTCGAAGCTCAAAGGCTTCTTCTTCAGGAAGTTTCCACACAAAGATATATCTTTGTGTGGAAACTTCCTGAAGAAGAAGCCTTTGAGCTTCGAAACGCGTTGAATAAACCACCCGAACACCCTAACAGTATATCTGGATCTATTATTTGTCGCAGCAGCGCGGATGTAATCCACATTTCATTTATTATAACGGTTCTGAGAGGTCGCAACGCCGACCTGTGGATCTGCAGCAGCTGACAACTACACGCTTGTACTGTGTACCACCAGGTGAGCAGTTCTCTCACAATTGATTAAGAACAATCCTGGGGATAAGACCCTATTTGCGCTTTTTTTGTCTCCTATCTTTCAAGACTAGAGATCTTCCCCTTCTTGGGACTCCTGCTAGCGCCCCACTCACAAACCGCTAATCATTGTTACATATAAGTAATCAGTAGGCTCATTCATATGCTCAATGACATTCTGCAGCACAGTACTTTTTTCTGACCCATACCAGGGGCATACGTAGAAATCATAGGGCCACATAGCAGAAGTCCTAATTGGACCCCACCAAAATGATAATAAAAAATATAAGTATTCAGAGGATCACAGACGAGCACATCCCACAACTTTGCAGGCCTCAGAAAGTAATTTTCTCCTATTGAAGCCCCTTAGTGTCCACACACATTAAGATACTGCTTTCATTGTCCCCTTGAAGTATGATACCCTCACAGTGAACTCCTCTAAAGCACCCTTCACATGAACAGTACGATGACCCTAGTGAACCCTCCATCCGCAAAGTATGATTACCTCATCACAGTATGATGCCGCACCTGTGACCCCCAACATAGCCCTCCACACAATATGATGACCCTTACAGCCTTCGGTACAGCATATTGGCCTTCTATACAGTATAATTATCCCACACCACTTCACATAGTATGATGGCCCCAACACAACCCTCCACGCAGTGTGATGGCCCTAACACATCCTTCTACACTGTATCATGGTGGACAAACAGTAAAATGGCCCCCAGTAGTGCTTCAAACAGCATAAAAAACCCACATAGCTCTCCACACAGCATAATGGCCCACACACAATCTTACACACAGTATGATGGATCCCATGTTCCCATGTGTGACTTTTGACTTCACACAGCCTACATACCCACCAAGAATGTGTAACCTGTGACTCAAACCAATTCGATTACTCACCTAAAATGTGTGAACTTGGAACTTGTGACCTGTGGTCTCAGAAACCCTACATATGCACCCAGAATATGCGACCAGTGACTTCAACCAGTCTGCATACCGACTTAGAATGTGTGACCACACCGACCCAATATACTTGCCTAAAAGTATGACATATTCCCTGGACCTTTAGCCAGCCCACCTATTCACCTAGAACTTGTGACATTAGCCAGCCTACGTACAAAACAAGAACATGTAATCTTTAACCTCAACCAGTCCACATACCCAGGTAGAATTTGTGACCTGTGATCTGAGGAAGTCAACATACCGACCTATAGCATGTGAACTGACCTTCAACAATTTGGAGAAATCAGAGCTGTGGTCACATGATGCATAAGTAGACCACAGAGCGCTGGAAACGGCAGATGACAGCAATGGGTAAGTATTTTAATGCACACACAACACTCATTATGGATAATTATTTTGGAGTGCAGTGAAACAAAAACATGCTATAGTGACACTTTAAGTGCATATTACGGTAATTGCTACATATCACTCTTCCTCTACAAGGGATTGCAAACTGAGACATATATATTGCAAAAAGTTTTGAAACGTAAGGATAATTAATTATACCATTGGCAGTTAAGCCTGACAACAAGAGCATGGAATAATTACACTGATGTGTTTTGGGAAATCAAATTCATTCAGCGAAGATTAAAAGTATCTGAAAACAATTAAGATAGCCTAAAAAAGACAAAGTGAATCCGTGTGGCTGAAATCAATGTAGAATGATTCTAAAAATAATCAAGATGTCCTGTTAAACATATGTCTTTGCATTTAGAGATTACTCTGCTTTTTTTCATTGTCTGACAAGATTTAATATTCATTCCAAATTCTACCGAATTTTGTACTGTGTTCTGTCCATATGAACTATTGAATGGGAATTACTTCATCTACAGTAAGTGCACATTGTGTAGGGATGTGGACTATCTTACGCTGTTCCTGCCCTTGAAGACAACAGATTATTTGTGTAAATTCCGTCATGTAGTTTGATATGTGTGATAAAAATGTATAATAATAGTAATAATGTGCAAGTGTTAATAAAAAGGAGGGCATTTCCTGATAGTGTGAGTTTGGAGAGAGTTAGGGAAGTGCACAGTGAAGGTCAAGTCCAGGTGTGTTTTTTTGCTGGGGTCAGCATGTATTGCCTGTTCCAAGCAGTGGGAGGTATTAAGCTGCTTTCACACATCAGGTTTTTTCTTTCAGGCACAATCCGGCAGTTTTAGGCACAATCCGGATCCGTTTTTTCCTTACGCCGAATCCGTTTTTTTCCCATACAGTTGTATTAGCACCGGATTGTGCCTGAAGGACATGCGTTTCATCTGTTTTGTGCCGGATCCGTCCCTTCAGGCTTTTTTGCTGGACACAAAAAAAGTCTCCTGCAACGTTTTTTGTGTCCGGCGAAAAAGCCTGAAGGGACGTTTCCGGCAATAAACGCATGGAACGAATGTGTGAATGAACGTTTCCGGCGGCTGAATCCGTTTTTTAAACATTGAGCATGCCCAGAAGCTTTGTTTCTGGCATGGGATCTCTCTCTCTCTCCATCAGTTTTTCACAATTTACACTGGATCCGTTTTTTTGCAAATTTGCCGGATTTAGCCTGAAACCAAAAACCGGATGTGTGAACCCAAGGTCTGGTATAGGTGCTGCTGGACACATCGTGTCTTCTGGCGTACAGTGGTAGATGGACTGAGACCCGCATAGAAGGAAGGTGATGGCCGGTACCGGGTGTACTGCCAAGGGGAACGAGAAATCTCTGAGACTGACAAGATCAGTCGGCTTGGGGGTAGTCCCTATAAGCTAGTGACAGGACTGAAGAGGAGCTGTGCTAAGGAATAAGAAAATGTGAATTACGGTGCTCTATCCAACCTGCCACCACCCAATGAACCTGAACTATCTAGCAAATGTCCATTACATTGTGTGCAGCAGCTCCTGAGGACGGAAGACTGGAGGCAGCGGAAGCCTGTGGCCTGCAAGAGAGTATGATGTACCCCACACTCTACATCACACTGGGACTGGGACACCGTTTCTCTGTACCAGAGCGAAACGGGACAGAAGCTCAGTCATGACTACCGCTCTTCCGCACTTTACAACTGCATTCAGGCACCATATTCAATGTGTGTGACAGGAATAAGATCATACTGTATATTAACGTTTTTATAGACTTCTAATTCATCAGACAAAAGCTAAAAGAGTGACAGCAGAAAAAACTTTTCGAAGCCGTAGCGTTCTTCAAGACTGTGGCATGGTAGAACTTATACCTTGTAAATGTTAGTGGATATATAAATTCAACATACTACTTCTAAAATGCCATTGTGTCATTTAATAAAAAATTATACCCAGAAGAATAATTTCAGAACTTTTTCCACGTTTATGTTGCCTATAATCTGTACAAATCCATTGAAAAACAAACTGAAATAATTTTGCATGGCGATGAATTCTTTAGGAGTTTTCCATACCCTGTTTAAGTTGGATGACACAGAAGAGATTTGAATGCCACCTCCATTATGGTGCTTCATTTTGCAACCCAGCGAAGAAAGGCTTGGTGCTGCTCCATCACCATCCCTCTCATAATTTTTGAGCTTGCTATTCAACCACTTGTCTACTTGTTTGCTTGTTTGGAAGAGAGATATTTTTAATGTAGATTTACGGCACTCAGTCAAGAATGGTAAAACATCAACCAAGGCCTGGCTTCATCTCTCTAAGGGCTCCATAGCAGTAACATGCAGCCCTATCGCCTCCATATTATGCATGCTCTTGGGTCTTCCGATAAGACATGGAACTTTTTTAGTGATAGGTTGGAAAAAAATAATTCTCTAAATGACTACAGAAGTATGTTTGAGAGAAACAATTAAAACATATCAAAGCAAAACAAAACTGCACTAGGCAACACTCAGTGGGCCGATTTTGATTGCTTAGAAAAACAATCTAAAATGCATGCCCTTTTATTAAGTAACAGTTTTTCCAAGACTCAGCTTCTAGCACCATTAATGTATGAATAAAATTCTAAGGTAGAGTGTAACATACTGGCATTTTACAAATTTAGATAGGAGCAATCAGAACGAAGGTAAGCAAAAAATGCTTAAAGGGAACCTGTCTCCAGGTCAGGCTGATACGAGTTGCGGTCACCACCTTTCAGGGCTGATATACAGCATACTATAATGCTGTAGATAATCCCCCGGTCCGACCTGCAAGAGAAGAAAAATAAATTTCATTATACTCACCTGTGCAGCGGTCCGGTCCGATGGGTGTCACTCTTCTTGGTCTGGAGCCTCTCATCTTCTTGCGATGACATCCTCCTGCTTGCTTCATGTAGATGACGCATCCCTGCTTCATCCACACAAAGGTTCCAGGCATCGTGCAACGGTGCAAGTGTACTTATTTGCCCTGTTGTGGGCAGAGCAAAGTACTGCATTACCCAGGTTCCGGGAGAGGTCAGAGAGGCCTGAGGTCTGAGCTTGATCCGATATTTGCATTGAACTCAGCCATACAAGTCAGTAAGTGTTTGGGAAACATCAGACTGCCCTCGAATGACATCTGAGTGTAATCTGAATTCCGCGCACTTAAAGAATGGAGAAGATGGAGATTGTTTTCTCCATCTTCTCCTCATCTTAGAGAATTGGATCTCACCATGCTGATATTTTGATCAAACTTTGACGAGAGTTTGATCTAAATATTATTTTCATACTTGCTCCAATTTTTTTGGATGACAAAAAATGCGCTCGTCTGCACATAGCCTTAGCATCACACAACACTTTTCTCCTCATCCAAGAAAAGCGGTATGATAATTCAAAGTTTGATCAGAGTGGCATCAGTGTTTCACAGATGCGGACAGAAAAAAAAGTGTCTCCATCTTCTCCATTCTGTCAGTCTATGACATTCAGCCATCGGAGGGTAGTCCAATTTTTTTTTCATGGACCCATAGACTTGGAATGCCGATTTTAAGCCAACACTTGAATCAAAGTCGGACATCTCTCGGACTTTTTCTGAGGACCACTTGTTCTGTGGATGCGTATATTCCTATAGAATATCATAGGCAAAAGTGCTTTCCATGAAAACCACAGATTGCACATGCTGAAGAAAAATTGGTCTTGTGCATGAGCCCTTAGAGTGGCCAAACAGTTCAGTGCACCTTCCCACCTACTTGTTCTCCATGTGTCTCCACCCACCTCTTTTTTTACTTAATAGGTGGGGAAACAAGTAAGTGAGAAGCTACACCAAGCTGTATACTCACGGCAAGGGTGCATCGAGCTCCTATGATTGAATATTGATTTTTGTCCTGTCTTTTGGGAGTTTCAGTGATTTTTCATGGCATAAAAGGTGCTGCACGCTGCACCATTCCTGCATTTAAAAGTGACAAAAACTTCAATGGAACATAAGTAGCTACAATATGGATAGATATTTTTTGCAAATTTATTTTTATTTATTTATTTATTATTAATTGTAAAAACTAATCTGAAGCACTGCATGAATTTACTGCAAAATCAAGAGTTTTTGTGTCCTGAAAAGCTTTCATGTTTCAGGCGCTTCTCATCACAAATAAGTTAATTTGTTGTGAAATGTTTGCAATATGAATAATTTGTATTGGATGATGACTGCTCTCGTTTTGCTTTGGATGTGCTCAAGCAGGGAAATCTAGGACTGTATAGTTAGCAGAGCTCAGCCTTGGCTCAGCGTTGCGTTTCCGCTCATGTTCTGGTTTTTCTTGGCATTCGCACTGCGGTGGCAGAGTCTCCTGTCTGCCACAGGATTGTTCTGTGGTTTTTCTTGGCCTGAAGCAAATCTTTCCCATCTGATGAGACTGTAACATAGAACTGTAAAAGTGCTAACAGCAGCAATTTCCCTCCTTACTACGTAATGTTTCCGAAGTGTAGGCAAAGCTAAGGTGGTGGGCAGACATTGGACAGCAGACTCTTGCTCTCTGTCTGTGCAATCACAATAATTAGTAATGCAGACTAGAAACATTTTCATTTTTTTCTTTAAGTCTGCATGGGCCAAAAACGCATTCTCTCTCCAGTGATTGAGGGGAGATTACACAGTTTGTGAAAATGAGAAGGTTCAGCTTTCACATCTTTAAGTGGATAACCAGAAGACGTAATTGAAAGGAGACGCCAAGTGCTGGATTCCCGTTGTGAAGAGCAAAATGACAAAAACATTAGAGCTTGTCTCTATATAATTTACTGTACTATGTGTGCGCCTAAAAATTTTAACATACAGATCCTCCCAACAAGCTTGGTATTTCCATGACATTTGGATGGGGAAGACACCCTGGTGTGTTGAAACGTAAAACGGCAGATTAATGCAAATTGCTCTTCCCTGTAAAATCATGTTGCATATCACATAGATTCAAGGTAGTTGCTTCATTCAAAAGTAAGACTTATAAATAATGTTGAGCGATACCGTCCGATATTTGAAAGTATCGGTATTGGATGGTATCGGCCGATATCCGAAAAATATCGGATATCGCCGATACCGATATCCGATACCAATACAAGTCAATGGGACACAAATATCGGAAGGTATCCTGTAATGGATCCCAGGGTCTGAAGGAGAGGAAACTCTCCTTCAGGCCCTGGGATCCATATTCATGTGTAAAATAAAGAATAAAAATAAAAAATATTGATATACTTACCCTCTGACGCGCCCAGGTCGTCACCGCTGCAATCGCCTTGCTTTCGTTCTGAAGAATGAGCGCGTAAAGGGCCTTCGATGACGTCGCGGCTTGTGATTGGTCGCTGAGCGGTCATGTGACCGCTCACGCGACCAATCACAAGCCGCGACGTCATCGAAGGTCCTTAACGCAGGTGGGAGACGTCCAGGAGACTGCAGGCGGGCAAGATTCTGGAACCACAGACAGGCTTAAGACGTTCCAGAGACTGCAGGTAGGTGGGATGCTGGAAACTGCATGGAGGCAGTTCATAGTAGACTATAGTAAATTCATCCATGAACTCCTTTGACAGTTTGGGATCTACATCCCTTATCTCACTTCAGCTGTTCAACTTTCTAATCTGATTTATGACCATAAGAATATTCAGCCTTTGTTTAAAAGAAGGAAAAAAAGAAGTCAGTGCCTTGGGGGACATTTTTAAGGTGAAGATCCTTTTCCTTACAAGCATCAACAAAGGATGATTCACTTATATGTAAGTAGTTATATCGTATTTGTCCAACATTTTGGAAAGGAGCATTAAGGGCCGCTGATGCTGGCCAGTATCCATGATAAAGATTCACAGTTGGAAACTAATTGGGCCAGTGAGATACCTGTACAGTATGAAAAAGATTACAGTTTTGGAGAAAATACACGATTTGACCTCCCCTTGAGAAAGCATGCAGTATTGCAGCGAAACGCACATCGGGGTGACATTTCTCAATTTAGTGGACTCCAGTACTGGGTAAGAGGATCATTATGTGACATTCCTATGTGTGTCTTCTAGGCCACTTGGTGCAATCTGGATGTTTTACATAGGATTTTCTATGGGTTGGTCCAAACCTTATAATGAGCTTCATCCTGGCCCTCTAGAGTGGCTAGAATAGGCATGATTAATTATTATTGGGTTAAACTAACAGGCAACATGGTTCTAAGGTTTGGGACTGCATGAACATTGTTAGATCCTCTTTTCCATATTATTCATGTGTGATTTTTGTCATTGACATAGTACTGGATGCCATTTCATGGTGTCCTTAGTTTGTATCTTATACTTATGTGTGTTTTTATACAGATTTTTCTAGTTTCTAATAAATATTCCTATACTCTTTTTAAACACTCCCTGGGGCCTCCTCTTTTAAAAACGATTTGGGCCCCACTGTGGATAACTTTCTGGATTGTCGGTATTGCAGAAGATTCACTGCAGAGAAATCTTTTGTAAATAAAAAGTGTTTTTTTTTTTATTTTAGCTTACAGTTATGTATTTCAGGCATATGGTCTGATGAAAGGGATCTTCTCTCCAAAATGCTTCACTGGAAATTAAAAAAAAGGTGAACTTTTTATTACAAAAGTCAATCTTCTGCAACACTAACAGTCCATTGGGTTAGCCTGCAGCTTTTTTCCCCAAAATCATATAAAAATACTGATACTCACCTCCATTGCCTGGGCTGTTCCAGCGGTGGCAGCCCTGTGCCCAATCAGCTCTAACATCACTGTCCCCACCTTCAGACGAATCGAACATCAACAGGAAGTCAGGGTTGCGGCAAATATGCAGATTGAGAAGAGGTTGTCCTCAGGGGCGGACATACATATATATATATGTACATATATATATATATGTACTTATATATAGACCTTATGTGGACTGAACATTGCGTGCTTAGTTTAATGCCATCTTCTTCCTATGTGTTTCCCCCCTCTTTTAGTCATCCAGGGATTATTCAGGGAAATCCTTCAATCAGGACAAGAAAAGGAGACCATAAGCCATACTGTAATAAGAATAACAGCTCACAGGCCCAGGCAATATGGCCCCACATAGTCCCTGCATACAATATGAGCCCCAAACAGCCCCTCTATATACAGCATGAACGTACACTCAGCCCCCTACACACAGTATGAATCCACAAAGTCCCCTACATACAGTATGAACCCTCACATAGCCAATATACAAAGGAAAAAAAAACTCCAAGCAAATGTGGTGCTAAGCACTTTAGGATATTTCAAATGCATCCACTTCCAGTGAAAAATGTTACTAAATATTCATTTATTTTCTCTGTCTTTCTAAGTCTTCTGGGTAATTTCGCAATGCATTGCTGAGAACGGAAGATGGCGGCAGGCGCGAGCGGCTCGGCGGACTACGGAGGGTGAGTATAGCAGGTTTTTTTTTTATTTATTATTTTTAACAATACATTTATTTACTATTGATGCCGCATAGGCAGCATCAATAGTAAAAAGTTGGGGGCACACAGGGTTAATAGCGGCGGTAATGGAGTGCGTTACCCGTGGCATAACGCGGTCCGTTACCGCCGGCATTAACCCTGTGTGAGCGGTGACCAGAGGGTAGCATGCGGGCGCCGACCACTGACTTCGGGAAGTAAGGAGCGGCCATTTTCTTCCGGACTGTGCCTGTCGCTGATTGGTCGTGGCTGTTTTGCCGCGACCAATCAGCGACTTGGATTTCCATGACAGACAGAGGCCGCGACCAATGAATATCCGTGACAGACAGACAGAAGACGGAAGTGACCCTTAGACAATTATATAGTAGATGATCACCATATTACCTCCCATCTACAATATGATCCCACACATAGCTCCTTATATACAGTATGAGTCCCACATAGCCTCCTATATACAATATGAGCCTGCGCATATCTGCTTATATACAGTGTGAGCCCTGATATAGCCTCATATATACAGTATGAGCCCGCCCACAGCTCTCTATATCCAGTATGAGCCCCCACATAGCCTTCTATATACAGAATCAGCCCACACATAACCTTCTGTATACAGTATTAGCCCAATATAACCTGCTATATACAGTATGATCCCTCACATAGCCCCTTATATACAGCATAATTCCTTCAATCAGGACAAGAATAGGAGACCAAAAGCCATGCTGCCATGAAGATAACAGCTCACAGGCCCAGGCAACATGCCCCCACATAACTTCCTATATACAGTATGAACCCCACACACAGCAACCTATAAACAGAACTAGTTCTCACAAAGTCCATATATATAGGCACACATCCCATACACACATTAATAAAAAAAAAAAACCATACACACCCCTCTCGTTTCCTTGGTGCTCTGCTCTGGTCAACGAAGCTCCACTTGTACTTGTGGCGTATACGTGTTGGCGCATGCCGGAACGTCACAGTGGACGCGACGGGAGCTCCGTTGGATCTGCGCTGTTATTCTGTATCTTTAGAAGTAGAGCTCCAGGAATACTCCCTGCCGGGTTATGTGCGCAACATATTATAATGGCCATGGGTCCCCATGGGGTCTTGGGCTTTGGAAGGTAACCCAGCTTGACCTAATTATAATTGGCCTATGGTTTTCCTAGTAGTGGATAATCGATTTAAAATTCAGGTTTTAACTTGTCATAAATAACACCCTACATTTTTAGGGCAAAAAAAGTGCATTATTTTTATACGGGCTGCCCTAGAATTTCTGGATGGCTGACAACCCTGATGCAGGAGCTGAGAGCACAGTGTCAGTGTGTGCTGTGCATCCCTCTCTCCCATCTGCAACGGCCGCTCGCTGCACACAGGATTCCACTGCACAAGGCAGCCAATGCTGATAGGCATGAGAGCGCTCACTAACACTGCAGTGTCAGCGTATGCAGGGCTGAGGATTCAATTCAGACAGTACTGTGTGTGTGCTCTCATCTCTCTTTCTTGTCAGCATTGGTCGTCCGCTATTGTGTGATCCTGTGTGCAGCAAGCGGCCGCTGCTCATTACAATATTTTTAACAAATAACTAATTAAAAAAAATTTAAGCGTAAAACACTTGCATTAAGAAAAAAAAAAGACACTCAAAAGTATACTGAATTAATTTAGGGCTGGTTTCTTTTCTTGAAAATTGGGAGTGAACACAGAAGAGTCACTCTTCTGGAAGATTCATGCATTACCATGCATTGATTTCAATGCGCACTATGTAATGCTTTCCTTCCCCTGTTGTATCACATTTCTACTAGGAAATTAGGTATTTTAAAGAATCTAAATATGTGAAAAGGCTGAACAGAGTTCATGTAAGG
This sequence comes from Ranitomeya imitator, assembly GCF_032444005.1. Lineage (NCBI taxonomy): Eukaryota > Metazoa > Chordata > Amphibia > Anura > Dendrobatidae > Ranitomeya > Ranitomeya imitator. The sequence continues at coordinate 210,159,961 of NC_091283.1, read as the reverse complement.
ACAATTTCATCTCAAACACTGTATGGTGAAGACATTAAAATCAAAACATGGGCCCCGATTCATCAAAGCGATTATGCCAGAATTATGACATGTCGATGAATCGAGACCATTATGACACCTCGCTAATTAACAAGCATGCAGTGAATACTTCATATACAGTAGCTGTTCCAGCCTTTATATCTAGTATGTAAACATTCAACTCAATATAACACAATGTAGTAGGAAGCTTTGTGGAAAATTCCCTCCAGAAATGTTTTGTACCTGTTTGAACTGTATTTTTGTATCAAAGTTTCCATGTCAGGCTTTAAGATTTATAGCTATGCTATCATTAAGAATAATTTATTGCATTATGTTTGTTAGTTAAAGTGCTTTTTTTCAGAAGACATTGGCACACATCATTCTTTTTGGATTTGAACTTAAGTTAGAAAATACCAGTCTAAACTATCTTATTTTTGCCAATCTGTATTGAACCTGTAATTAGATTGATATCAGAATAAGCTGTTTGGAGAGTTTTCTTCAACCTACTTACTGTACACTTAAACTTAAAGGGGTTCTCCACCACTAGCATAACCCCTTCTTGATCCAAATTGTCCTGATCCAGTCTGGGTTTTGAGCTCTGTCTGCCCTTTTCCGGTCTGATCATGGCAAGGGTTAACGTTGCCTAGCCTCATTTTGGGTTCAGATCTGCTATTTCTTCCTGTTGCCTCCTGCAGGCAATGTCAGTTATATTTTCTGCCTACGGCATGAGTATCTGACTCTGGTAGTACCCTGAATTGTCCTGCTGTGCTTTCTGACTTTGCCCGTGTCTGTTCCTTCCTCCTTGCCCGTCCCGTCTCAGTGTTTCCCCTTGTTTTTGGATTTCCCCATGTATGACTTAGCCTTGGCTTTGCCTCTTGCTTCTGGTATTGCTGCTTTGTACTGGTTTTGAACCTCTGGCGCTCCTCTGACTCTGTGCTTGTTTTTTCCCTTTGTAATGAGTGACGGTCTAGGTTTTGACTCGGCTTGTTTGACTATTCTGCTGCCACCTGGTGGTAGCCTCACTTCAGCATTGCAGGTCTGTTCTTGCAGACATGCTGTCCTCCTTCCACTCTATTGCCATCTGTTGGTGCTTGCAGCTACCTGCATAACAGCAGCGTGATACAAATGTTTTGCCCCCCATAAAATAATAAAACCTGTACTCACCTCCCATGCCAACAGTGTTCCATCGGTGTCGGCACTCACAATTCTGGGGCTCAAGTGCAGTTGTTGTGACATGTGACGCCAGCATCACTGCCTGCTCCATCGAACATGAAGAGGAAGTCAACTCTTCTCAGACATCCTCTCCCTGCTAATTTCCATAAGAGGCGGAGAAAGTGATGTTGGTGCTGATTGGGCATCGGAGTCATGTGTCACAACAACCACACAGGAGGTCCAGTAGATGGAATGCCGACTTTGCAGTAAAGGCTCCAGCATGGGAGGTGAGTATTTTCTGGTGGCAAGCGAGAGGTTTGAGACGATGTTGTCCAAGTAGTGTACAACTTCTTTAAACTGTAAACTTAACTTTGTCTGAGGTCTCACAGGAGACTGTGTTGTAGCACAGACATATCTGTAACTCTATAGTACATAGCAGTAGGAATTTTATGAAATACAACAGAAAATATCTGCATATGAAATTGGCAATATCTAGATGTGGCGTAAGGTTCTATGTACCACTTTGGATTCATTTTCATGGGCCACCATTCAACACAGCACAGGCAGTATATACTGACCCTTCACGAAACAACGACGTATTTATTCAGAATTAATTACTTGTGTTTAAATGGTAAAAGATTTTCTCAGGCTGAATGTAATAGTTTAAACAACGACAGTCCAAAAAGCTAACCTGTCAGCAGGATTTTGCTAAGCCTTAGTGTAAGTTCATCACTTTTTCAGTAAGAAAAAATTGCCTTTTTTATATCTGTTTTGTCAACCGTTTGTCATCCGTTTTTATACATCACCATTAACTGTTATGATCTGGTGGTTTAGGAACAACATGAGACAAGCTCTGAAGGAGGTGGTATCTGTACTGACCGCAAACCCTGAACCTAGCAGCGCAGCTAAAAATAGCCGTGGGGGGTACCTGACGCTCCCTAGACCCCTCGGCACAGCCTAAGATCTAACTTCCCCTAAAGATGGAAACAGGAAACCTATCTTGCCTCAGAGAAAATCCCCAAAGGAAAGATAGCCCCCCACAAATATTGAAGGTGAGAGGAGGGGAAAATAACATACGCAGAAATGAAATCAGATTTTAGCATAGGAGGCCAGTCTAGCTTGATAGATAGGACAGGAAAGGATACTGTGCGGTCAGTATAAAAACTACAAAACAATCCACACAGAGTTTACAAAATCTCCACACCTGACTAAAGGTGTGGAGGGTAAATCTGCTTCCCAGAGCTTCCAACTAACAGAAAAAATCCATACTGACAGGCTGGACAAGTATAGAATGCACAGAACAATAAGTCCACAACATGTGGACTGAAATGAGCAAAGCCAGAACTTATCTTTGCAGAACTGGTCAGGAAACCAGGAGAATCCAAGCAGAGATGTGAATCCAGCCAGGAAACATTGACAAGTGGCACAGGCTGAAGAAAGAGCCAGACTTAAATAGCGGACGATAAGTGGAGGCAGCTGAAGACAGCTAACTCCAAGGAGCAGCCATACCACTAGAAACCACAAGAGGGAGCCCAAGAGCAGAACTCACAAAAGTGCCACTTACAACCACCGGAGGGAGCCCAAGAGCGGAATTCACAACAATTAACTAACAATTAGAAGAACAAATCTAGTTTCCAGTGTTAAAGAATTTCAATGTATCTGTAAGAATCTGATGCTATGCGGATGATCTGCATGGGATCCAATTTGTTTTTTGCCACCCGTAGATATGCATAGACCAGTCTCATCTGAAATATGGAAGAGTACAGTGCATGCTGCAATTTTTTTCATGCAGAGCTTCGGTCCATGTTAAAAAGCGTTCATCTGAACAGCCCCATTGAATTATTATTAAGTTCCGGGAACCCAGAGCTGTGACCCAGTTGCGCGCATCCCCCTGATTGGGCTGTGGGCTGTGGGCAGAGTTTCCTGGATGCTCGGCTGGGACGTGCAGTGAAACTCTGCCCACATTCAAGATTAACAAGAAGAGGTATTTACAAAAATTCTTTGCGCTGTTTAAATAGATGGGGCATTATTTATTGTAGTGGACTACCTCTTTAACTCCATCATTTCCATTTTAATGACTTGATAAAAGTTAGATAACTTATATTTGGACAACCTAACAGGATTCACTCTTGCTATCTATTTTTCCAGCTTATAAATGGAATAACTTATTGACCCTCTGCACTTTTATAAAATATACAATGCAATACAACTATGCATGTATATCAGATATCCCCGCTCTTCATTCTGCTCCTTTTCCTAGAAAATCCATTGTAAAGCGGAAGACAAAAGTTAGCAGGCAACCTTCTGGAAATGTATTTATCATGTAAGATTATCTTCAAATATTTTTACTGGATGGTGTGGTCTAATGAACTAAACAGCGAAGCTAAACCATGTCTTTCTTTTTAGCAATATTAAGAATTAAATAACAATTTACAGTAATATTTTCAAGGTTAAAGCTGACCGGTCACTATATTTCACAATATTGAATTAGATCTATTATGCCTAACAAGGGTGGTATACTTATTTTGTAAAAAAAAAAAAAAAAAACATTAATAGAAAAAGGAGATTTGACGTTTCAGAGTAGACCATGCTGCTGTATGAAGGAAGCAATTCCATAGTGGAATAGAAATTTCGTAGTTTTAATTTTTACGAGTTTGGTGCTCGAAAAAAACCCTTTCTCTGTTATACTGATTGTGCTATGTAGTTTGTTTTTTAAAAAGAGCTCGGTGAGAGCACGAAACGCTTAAAAATTAAAACTACGAAATTGCTATTCCACTCCCTTCATACAGCAGCACGGTCTACTGCGAAACGTTAAACATAGTTATTAAGGTTGAAGGAAGACTTTAAGTCCATCTAGTTCAACCCATAGCCTAACCTAACATGTTGATCCAGAGGAAGGCAAAAAAAAATGTATCGATATGCAGAAGAGCATTTACCTTCATTTGCCGATGGGACTGAAGCAGCTGTAATATTCATGGGCAATTATTGGAATTGTGACAATCCCAACCCTACCAGGTGAACAACTCCATATCTCCCTTCTCATCTGTACCTTTCAATATCTCCGTAGTTGCACTTTTCCTCCCCCCCTCCCCCCCCCCCACTTTCTTTTAAAGTTATGGCAGAATGACTGTGTACAACCCTGATATTAAAATAATTTGTTTGTGATTCTAGCTGTTGGGGAAACCCATTTTCTGGAAGAGCTAATTTCTGGTGAGACTCAAGGACCTCCGAATTTGGCAGTGTTGGTCAAATTAGGAATGTATTGGAAATTAAGCTTGTAGAGCCATATCTGCTAGTATACAAGGCCTATCCACTTCCAAGTTCCAAAGTTTAGGCTTTTATTGTAACCACGAAAAAGAGGAAGTTATAGTACAAAACTGCAAGAGGAAATGTAAGTTACAAAAAAAGCTGACTTCTGAAGAAGGGGTTTAAACCAGCTTCAAATTGTCTTTCGTAAACCAATATCCTGTCTTGTTGCTTCTTTTACGAACAACACAGAATGATTAAAGCTCAATATATAGATATAAAATTGCTTCAATCTTATTCCTTGCAAGCTATGAGTCCAATTTTTTATAGTCTAGGCCATCCATACTGACTGGCAGCTGAAATTTTTACTGAGCAATCTAAGATTCCAGCAACCGAGGATACGTTAATCAGGTTGGGTGGGTGGAGATCAGTTTAAAGGATCATACAGCCATTCTGACATCAATTTTTAATGTCATCACACTAGCCTCATCAGTCCGTCATTGATCATACATGTCTTGCATAAGTCAATGAACTCATTCATGTCTCACTTATACAAAGCTGTATTTTGCAAAGTGTAAATCTTTGTAGGTACAAATACTGGCCATCTGAATGTTCCAGGTCTCAATTTAATTTTTATATGACCACATTCAGAATTATGATTAAAGTATTTTTCACTTTATCCTAAAAAATATTAGTGGAAATTCATTACATCAACACACTAAAAGAAATCCACTTAATAAATGTACTGCTTTACAATACACGTCGCGCTTTGTGGTTTGCGCTTGATGTGGACACAAGTGTCCTGAAAATGTGTAAGTCTCTAAATTCTCTTACCGGCTGAGCTCCAGCTCAATATAAACCACGAGATGAAAAGTGATTATGTCATTTTCACTGCATTACCTAATGCCTGGACAGAGAATGTATAATGTAAAGATGAAAGAAAAGCTGTAAAACACAAAATCTGTTTTGTATGTGCTTTCCGCAGACCCCTTCAGCCAATCTTTCCATACCTACATTTACTAAATGAAAAGTATATGCTCGTGCGTCCTTCCATGGCATTAGTATACCCACCTGTGAATGAGTCCATCTTCTGTGTCTGCTAAAGAAAGCTCCGGAATGATTACAGGATCACATCTGCGAATTTTGTTAAACGCGACGTCTTCCATCACCTAATCTAAATCTCCTGATGCCTTTGTAGGATGAGATGCCCAAACCTTTGAAGTAGGAATACATAACTTAGAACGTGGCCATACATGAATGTAGTTTATTTTTTCAAAACGAGTACCGAGAAGAAACTAGAAAGTCATTGAAGAAAGATTCACAGAAGAATAAAGAAAATCATTGTGGTATCATTTACCATATGCGCTTATTAGTACGCACTTGAAGGAAAATGACCATGTGCCAACGTTACTTATTGAATTGGAAGACAGTAGATGAAACTAATATGAAAAAGAGAGTTTGGAAGAGTTATTGGTAGTAAACCTAAATGGATTGTAACTTGTAAGATATTAAGGACCTATTGGTATCTGGTACCAACCACTCATCAGCTGTTAGTTCCTCTTGCGATGGCTGGATGTATACATTGTGAATGGACCTGCTGGCCACAAATCATGTGGCGAGGCTCATTTTAGGGTCAATATGGACTTCTAGGATTGCTTCTTACAACAGATGGTACTAAACTTTCTGTCCTCTTCCCCTCTGAAGAGACAATTTGCCTATTTAATTTTTCCAGAGGAGCCTTGCATGGCCTATAAGTCTATTACATTCACAAACAGAGACATTACCCTTAGAGCCCATCATAGGCCTCTCATCCAGCCAAATCAAACCTCTTAATTTGCGCTGAGAAAGGGTAAATGCCACTAAATATGTCTCTGCACAGTGTTTGGTTTTTATCCTACGTCATATGGCAAGGATTGTTAAAGGGTCAATATAAACCTTTAGGATTGTTACTTCCAATAGATGGTACTTGAGTTTTACTTGTATTGCTCAATAAAGAGACAATTTGCATATTAGATTTGTTTGAGGGGCATGTTAGGGCCGGCGGAATTCACCGAGTAAATATAACGATAGTAAAGGTGTGTTTGCAGCCCGGGGTCCACCGTGCAGGGGTGGAACCTGCTGCTAGGTAATGGCGGCACTATATGGCGGTACTACACCAGAATAGACACGAGTTCCATCACTCGGTCTGTACAGGGGTAAAGGTACAGGGGTTGCTTTACAGAGTCGCAGGGAATCAAGGAAACGGTGTGCCCTGTTAGCTGTTACAGAGAGCAGAAAATGAATACTAGTGGAATCCCTTCAATTCACCCCCACTATGCTGGTGCTTGATCCTGCTCTGACCCTCGGTGGCTTTTGAGCCCACGCCTGAGGACGCCCTGAGTCAGATGCAGAGATCGAGCAGGAGTTCCCAGCCTACACTGACCAATTGTCAGGAGTAATTGAAGATAGCCGCACAGATTGCGTACAGCACTGCACTGGCGGTCACTGCTGGTTAGATGCAGTACTGATCGTGCTCTTGTGTATAGATTAGCCCTGTCAGGCGCTAGTTAACTCCAACATTCGCGAGCATTCAACATCACTAGGAATGGGAAGGATTAACCCCTCTCTGACCTTAGAGACGTACTATCCCGTCGAGGTGCCCTGGGCCTATCTGACCCTCGATGGGATAGTACGTCATAGCGATTGGCCACGATCACGGGGGGAGCGCAGCCGATCTTGGCTGGGTGTCAGCTGCCTATCGCAGCTGACATCCGGCACAATGTACCAGGAGCGGTCACGGACTGCCCCCGGCACGTTAACCCCCGCCACACCGCGATCAAACATGAGCGCGGTGTGCCGGCGGTATAGGGAAGCATCGCGCAGGGAGGGGGCTCCCTGCGGGCTTCCCTGAGACCCCCGCAGCAACGCGATGTGATCGCGTTGCTGCGAGGGTCTCTTACCTTCCTTCCTTGCTGCAGGCCCGGATCCAAGATGGCCGCGGCATCCGGGTCCTGCAGGGAGGGAGGTGGCTTACCAAGTGCCTGCTCAGAGCATGCGCTTGGTAAGCCTGCAGTGCTCTAAGTCAGATCACTGATCTGACAGAGTGCTGTGTAAACTGTCAGATCAGTGATCTGTGATGTCCCCCCCCCTGCGACAAAGTAAAAAAGTAAAAAAAAAATTTCCACATGTATAAAAAAAATAAAAAAATTCCTAAATAATGAAAAGAAAAATATTCCCATAAATACATTTCTTTATCTAAATAAAAAAACAAACAATAGAAATACACATATTTAGTATCGCCATTTCTGTAACGACCCAACCTATAAAATTGTCCCACTAGTTAACCCCTTCAGTAAACACCGTAAGTAGAAAAAAAAAAAAAACGAGGCAAAAAACAACGCTTTATTATCATACTGCCAAACAAAAAGTGGAATAACACGCGATCAAAAAGACAGATATAAATAACCATGGTACCGCTGAAAACGTCATCTTGTCCCACAAAAAACGAGCTACCATACAGCATCATCAGCAAAAAAATAAAAAAGTTATAGTCCTCAGAATAAAGCGATGCAAAAATAATTATTTTTTCTATAAAATTGTTTTTATCGTATAAAAGCGCCTAAACATAAAAAAAGATATAAATGAGGTGTCGCTGTAATCGTACTGACCCGAAGAATAAAACTCCTTTATCCATTTTACCAAATACAGAAAGGTATAAATGCCTCCCCCAAAAGAAGTTCATGAATAGCTGGTTTTCGGTCATTCTGCCTCACAAAAATCGGAATAAAAAGTGATCAAAAAATGTCACGTGCCCGAAAATGTTACCAATAAAACCGTTAACTCGTCCCGCAAAAAAACAGACTTCACATGACTCTGTGGACTCAAATATGGAAAAATTATAGCTCTCAAAATGTGGTAACACAAAAAATATTTTTTGCAATAAAAAGCATCTTTCAGTGTGTGACGGCTGCCAATCAAAAAAATCCGCTAAATAACTCGCTATAAAAGTAAATCAAGCCCCCCTTCATCACCCCCTTAGTTAGGGAAAAATAAAAAAAATTAAAAAATGTATTTATTTCCATTTTCCCATTAGGCTTAGGGATAGGGTTAGGGCTAGGGTTAGGGTTAGGGCAAGGGTTAGGGTTAGGGCTAGGGTTATGGTTAGGGTTAGGGCTAGGGTTAGGGTTAGGGTTAGGGCTAGGGTTAAAGCTAGGGTTATGGCTAGGGTTAAGGCTACAGTTAGGGTTGGGGCTAAAGTTAGGGTTAGGGTTGGGGCTAAATTTAGGGTTAGGGTTTGGATTACATTTACGGTTGGGAATAGGGTTGGGATTAGGGTTAGGGGTGTGTCAGGGTTAGAGGTGTGGTAAGGGTTACCATTGGGATTAGGGTTAGGGGTGTGTTTGCATTAGGGTTTCAGTTATAATTGGGGGGTTTCCACTGTTTAGGCACATCAGGGGCTCTCCAAACGCGACATGGCGTCCGATCTCAATTCCAGCCAATTCTGCGTTGAAAAAGTAAAACAGTGCTCCTTCCCTTCCGAGCTCTCCCGTATGCCCAAACAGGGGTTTACCTCAACATATCGGGTATCAGCGTACTCAGGACAAATTGGACAACAACTTTTGGGGTCCAATTTCTCCTGTTACCCTTGGGAAAATACAAAACTGGGGCTAAAAAATATTTTTTGTGGGAAAAAAAGATTTTTTATTTTCACGGCTCTGCGTTATAAACTGTAGTGAAACAATTGGGGGTTCAAAGTTCTCACAACACATCTAGATAAGTTCCTTGAGGGGTCTAGTTTCCAATATGGGGTCACCTGTGGGGGATTTCTACTGTTTAGGTACATTAGGGGCTCTGCAAACACAATGTGACGCCTGCAGACCAATCCATCTAAGTCTGCATTCCAAATGGCGCTCCTTCCCTTCCGAGCCCTCCAATGCGCCTAAATGGTAGTTCCCCCCACATATAGGGTATCAGCGTACTCAGAACAAATTGGACAACAACTTTTGGGGTCCAATTTCTCCTGTTACCCTCGGGAAAATACAAAACTGTGGGCTAAAAAATAATTTTTGTGGGAAAAAATTTTTGTTTTATTTTTACGGCTCTGCATTATAAACTTCTGTGAAGCTCTTGGTGGGTCAAAGTGCTCAACACACATCCAGATAAGTTCCTTAGGGGGTCTACTTTCCAAAATGGTGTCACTTGTGGGGGGTTTCTACTGTTTAGGTACATTAGGGGCTCTGCAAACGCAATGTGACGCCTGCAGACCATTCCATCTAAGTCTGCATTCCAAATGGCGTTCCTTCCCTTCCGAGCCCTCCCATGCGCCCAAATGTTTAGGCACATCAGTGGCTCTCCAAATGCAACATGGCGTCCCATCTCAATTCCTGTCAATTTTGCATTGATAAGTCAAACGGCGCTCCTTCCCTTCCGAGCTCTCCCATGTGCCCAAACAGTGATTTACCCCCACATATCGGGTATCAGCGTACTCAGGACAAATTGTACAACAACTTTTGGGGTCCATTTTCTCCTGTTACCCTTGGTAAAATAAAACAAATTGGAGCTAAAAAAAATTTTTTGTGAAAAAAAGTTAAATGTTCATTTTTATTTAAACATTCCAAAAATTCCTGTGAAACACCTGAAGGGTTAATAAACTTCTTGAATGTGGTTTTGAGCACCTTGAGGGGTGCAGTTTTTAGAATGGTGTCACACTTGGGTATTTTCTATCATATAGACCCCTCAAAATGACTTCAAATGAGATGTGGTCCCTAAAAAAAATGGTGTTGTAAAAATGAGAAATTGCTGGTCAAATTTTAACCCTTATAACTCCCTAACAAAAAGAAATTTTGGTTCCAAAATTGTGCTGATGGAAAGTAGACATGTGGGAAATTGCCAAATTTCCGTTTTTTTCACAAATAAACACAGGTAATATCAAAGAAATTTTACCACTATCATGAAGTACAATATGTCACGAGAAAACAGTGTCAGAATCACCAGGATCCGTTGAAGCATTCCAGAGTTATAACCTCATAAAGGGACAGTGGTCAGAATTGTAAAAATTGGCCTGGTCATTGACATGCAAACCACCCTTGGGGGTAAAGGGGTTAAGGAGCAATCACCAGAACAGGCATACAACCACACACACACGATAACAGGTGTATACTTATACTAGCGCTTAGCCGTGCAGCTATGCAAATCTTTTATAGCTGTAGCTTTCCAGGACCTTCCTAGTGCACCAATAAGAGTTGCTACAGGACCTGAGTGTGTGACCCCCGACCTCCAATGAGAGGTCTTCCCTTGGGCATGCTCAAAAGGAGAAAAGCAGGACTTAGTCCCAGGAGTGCTCAACCTGGAAGGCCAGCAGTAACCAAACACGCAGTATCTGTCTGAGCCAGGCGCTGGGACAGATGTCTCTGCTGAGCAGGCTCCACTGCGGCTGGAGGAGAATGAGGGACCGCAGCAGAGGTGGTTTGAGATTCTCGCTGTGCAGCGGCGGGGACTCGACACCTACCATGGCATTTCATGGCCTATAAGTCTCCTTACTCTGGCTTGGCACTCTCCACAAGGAGAAACGTTATTTCTCAGGCCCTCCTTAGAATTACAAACCCTTTATTGGCAATTTTTCTTCTACTGGCTCAGCATTGCTGGAAAATAGATAAATGAACAAAATGGATAAGTATTCAGTAAGACAAATTGTTCAATGTGAATTACTGTTTAACTATTTCTCATAGATCCATCTTTCATAATAGAATATTAGATATAATAGATAGGTAATTCAATATTAGATATAAAACCAATTGTTTTTCTCAGTTGGCCAATGACCATACTCGTAATGCATGAAAAATAAATATCACAACTCATTGAGTATAACCATTTGGCAGGGTCTTATGTAATATAAAAATGACTAGAACTCTGGGTTTCAATTTGCAGTAGAAGATATTACATTGAAACATTGTGTTCATGTATAAACATTTTAACAATTGTACATTTATTTATGGCATCCTTAAGGCAAAATTAATACATTGCATAACACATACTTTGGATCCCTGTTCGTTCCGCTGACCCTGCACTTTGCATTGCACAGTGTAATCTTCATATACAGTTATATGAAAAAGCTTGGGCACCCCTATTAATCTTAAGCTTAATGTTTTATAAAAATTGGGTTTTTTTTGCAACAGCTATTTCAGTTTCATATATCTAATAACTGTTGGACACAGTAATGTTTCTGCCTTGAAATGAGGTTTATTGTACTAACAGAAAATGTGCAATCTGCATTCAAACAAAATTTGACAGGTGCATAAGTATGGGCACCCTTATCATTTTCTTGTTTTAAATACTCCTACCTACTTTTTACTGACTTACTAAAGCACTTTTTTTGGTTTTCTTACCTCATCGAGCTTTGAACTTCATAGCCAGGTGTATGCAATCATGAGAAAAGCTACTTAAAGTGGCCACTTGCAAGTTGTTCTCCTGTTTGAATCTCCTCTGAAGAGTGGCATCATGGGCTCCTCAAAACAACTGTCAAATGATCTGAAAACAAAGATTATTCAACATAGTTGTTCAGGGGAAGGGTACAAAAAGCTGTCTCAGAGATTTAACCTGTCAATTTCCACTGTGAGGAATGTAGAAAGGAAATGGAAGAACACAGGTACAGTTCTTGTTAAGGCCAGAAGTGGCAGGCCAAGAAAAACATCAGAAAGGCAGAGAAGAAGAATGGTGAGATCAGTCAAGGACAATCCTCAGACCACCTCCAGAGAGCTGCAGCATCAACTTGCTGCAGATGGTGTCACTGTGCATCGGTCAACTATACAACACACTTTGCACAAGGAGAAGCTGTATGGGAGAGTGATGCGAAAGAAGCCGTTTCTGCAAGCACGCCACAAACAGAGTCGGCTGAGGTATGCAAAAGAACATTTGGAGAAGCCAATTTGTTTTTGAAAGAAGGTCCTGTGGACTGATGAAACCAAGATTGAGTTGTTTGGTCATACAAAAAGGTGTTATGCATGGCGGCCAAAAAACACAGCATTCCAAGAAAAACACTTGCTACCCACAGTAAAATTTGGTGGAGTTTCCATCATGCTTTGGGGCTGTGTGGCCAATGCTGGCACCGGGAATCTTGTTAAAGTTGAGGGACGCATGGATTCCTCTCAGTATCAGCAGATTCTTGACAATAATGTTCACGAATCAGTGACAAAGTTGAAGTTACGCAGGGGATGGATCTTTCAGCAAGACAATGATCCAAATCACCGCTCCAAATCTACTCAGGCATTCATGCAGAGGAACAATTACACTGTTCTGGAATGGCCAGCCCAGTCCGTTGACGTGAATATCATTGAACATCTGTGGGATCATTTGAAGAGGGCTGTCTATGCTCAGCGACCATCAAACTTAACTGAACTGGAATTGTTTTGTAAAGAGGAATGGTCAAAAATACCTTCATCCAGGATCCAGGAACTCATTAAAAGCTACAGGAAGCGACTAGAGGCTGTTATTTTTGCAAAAGGAGGATCTACTAAATATTAATGTCACTTTTCTGGTGGGGTGCCCATACTTATGCACCTGTCAAATTTTGTTTGAATGCAGATTGCACATTTTCTGTTAGTACAATAAACCTCATTTCAAGGCAGAAACATTACTGTGTCCAACAGTTATTAGATATATGAAACTGAAATAGCTGTTGCAAAAAAAACAATTTTTATAAAACGTTAAGCTTAAGAATAATAGGGGTGCCCAAACTTTTTCATAACTGTACATATAAAACAGTATGTACAATTGTATCACTGGCTATCTATGTGCCTGGTACACCATTTGCGAACTTGTGTATTTTAGCAAATTGAATTTTTAGAACTGTGATGCTAATATTTTCTTATAATTCCATAAAGACCTACAAATTTATGGTAGAACCCACAGAGCCAAAATTGGACCAATAACTATATTTGGAGCAAAATACAGAAACCTACAGCATGACTACACTCAAACATGCAAATTGCCTCTTCTGAGAAAAAGAGGACTTAAACTCTATAGCGCCACCTGTTGGAAGTAGCGATCCTACAAGTCACAATCAACCCTTTAAAGAGTCGTGCAATATGACTTAGGATAAAAGCCAAATCAATATCTCAATTCGCAGACATGGTGTTTCGGGCTGTTAGTCCTCGTCAATGTGAAACATGAGAACTAATTTGGCTAGGTGAGAGGCTCTGGACTGGGGTCTAAGGGGTATCGTTTCTCCTTATGGAGAGTTACATACCATCTCTGGCTTGTCATGGTAAGGAGGCTTATTCGCCGTGCAATGCTCCTCTGGGAAATATAATTTGCAAATTGCCTCTTCTGAGAAAAAGAGGACTTAAACTCTATAGCGCCACCTGTTGGAACTAGCGATCCTAGAACTCACAATCAACCCTTTAACGAGTCGTGCAATATGACTTAGGATAAAGGGTTGATTGTGACTTGTATGATTGCTACTTCCAACAGGTGGCACTATAGAGTTTAAGTCCTCTTTTTCTCAGAAGAGGCAATTTGCATATTATATTTCCCAGAGGAGCATTGTACGGCGAATAAGCCTCCTTACCTTTACAAGCCAGAGATGGTATGTCACTCTCCATAAGGAGAAACGATACCTCTTAGACCCCCTACACTCAAACAGTAATTGTAAAATATATGAATGTATGTGTTATTAGGTATTATATTACATAAAAAGAAAAAAAAAACAGACTTTAACCCCTTTACCACCTTGGGTTTTTCTATTGTTTTTTTTTATTGTTTTATTTTGAATGGGGCATAAGGAGGATGATTTTAACTTTTATATTTTTTATTTTTTTTATATTCTTAAAACCTTTTTTTACTTTTCACTGGCTTCAGTAGTCTCCATTGGACACTTGAATCTGCGATCACAGATGCTGCACACAGCAGGGCTTAAGCCCCGGGGGTTCAAGGTGCTCTACATACATCTAGATAAGTTCCATGAGGGGTCTTGTTTCCAAAATATTGTCATTTGTGTGGGGTTTACACTGTTCAGGCACATCAGAGGCTCTCCAAATGTAACATGGCGTCTGCTAATTATTCCATGAAATTTGGCATTTCAAAAGTCAAATGGCGCTCCTTCCCTTCCAAGCTCTGCTGTGCGCTCAAACACACATGTGGGATATCAGAGTACTCAGGAGAATTTTCACATCAAATTCTATGGTGTAATATATTCTGTTACCCTTGTGAAAATGGAAAATTTGGGGCTAAATTTCTGGGGAAAATGTGATTTTTTTTACTTTCACTGCTCAACGTTATAAACTTCTGTGAAGGACCTGAAGGTTCAAGGTGCTCATTACACATCTGGAAAAGGTCCCTCAGGGGTCTAGTTTCCAAGCCCTGCCGTGCGCCCAAACAGTGGTGATCCCCACATATGGGGTATAGGCATGCTCAGGAGAAATTGCATAATAAATTCTGGGGTCCATTTTTTTCTGCTACCCTTGCAAAAATAAAAAAAATTTGGTCTAATATAAAACTTTTGTGATAAAGAGTTAAATGTTCAGTTTTCCTTCTGGAGGTGCTAAGGGGAGCTGAATGGAAATTACAACCTTTACTACAAAAAGATGCCCGCTTACAATCCATTTTTCCAGACCCCCCACTACTGTGTTTTAGGCAGCCCCCAAATCTAAGAAGCATCATTGTCAGATGCTCCCTGTCCTCTCCAACAGCTGCAGGTACCTTTCCTTGCAACCAGAAAAAATGTAAAACCTGTCCATTTATAATGACCACGGACAAGATAAAGATCCCCAACTCACATCAGGACTACAAGATACCAGGTACTTTCAGCTGCATCACTTCTAATGTGGTGTACCTAATTATATCTACTAAATGTCCATCTTGGGGTCTGTATGTGGGGGAGACAGGGCAGAAACTGAGAACAAGGATGAACTCTCATCGCCACACAATAAAAGAAAAAAGAATGGATCTACCTGTGGCAATACATTTCTGTCTCCCAAACCATAACATTATGGACATGAAATTACTTGTGTTAAAAGGTAACTTCAAATCTCAGAGAGACAGAAGAGTCTGGGAATATAAACTGATGACGACCTTTGACAGTCTTAATGCAGGAATGAATGTGTCA
The DNA here is from genome assembly GCF_032444005.1 of Ranitomeya imitator. Classification (NCBI taxonomy): domain Eukaryota; kingdom Metazoa; phylum Chordata; class Amphibia; order Anura; family Dendrobatidae; genus Ranitomeya; species Ranitomeya imitator. Next base: position 210,144,465 of record NC_091283.1, on the reverse strand, counting down.
CACGGATTTATGTCTTTTTACATCAACTAAGAACTTGCCCCTCAGACTATGAGGGGTCATCACAACAGAGACCCTAATCAGAGGACAACAAAACAATCCTTATCTAAGAACTGGCCCAATATTTATGGACTTAACTGTTTATCACCCATGGTAATTCTGCTTTATGTCACCTGTCTTATGCATGGTTTTTCCTTTTTTTTTTTCTGTGCTATGTTGTGCATAAATATGTGATTCTTCAGAATTTCTTTTAGTCTCTGCCTGATGAAGAGACCTGTGTAGTCTCGAAAGCTTGCAATTTGTTACCATCTTTTCAGTTAGCCATCAAAAGGTATCCACCACTGAGGACTCTCATATCTAAATATTTTTCTATCTACTGGCTAACACGGTACCAAGATATATATCTTTCCTGTATCAGTTTTCCTTCCACATTCCAAAAATTCCTGTGAAGCACCTGAAGAGTTAATAAACTTCTTGAATGTAGTTTTCAGCACCTTGAGGGGTGCAGTTTTTAGAACGGTGTCACTTTTGGGTATTTTCTGTCATATAGAACCCTCAAAGTCACTTCAAATGTGAGGTGGTCCCTAAACAAATATGGTTTGCAAATTTTTTTGGAAAAACGAGAAGTCGTTAGTCAACTTTTAACCCTTATAACTTCCTAAAAAAAAAATTATGTTTCCACAATTGTGCTGATGTAAAGTAGACATGTGGGAAATGTTGTTTATTATGTAATTTGTGCAATATGGCTCTCTAATTTATAGGCATAAAAATAAAATTTTGAAAATTGCCAAATTTTCAAAATTTTTGCCAAATTTCCAATTTTTTCCACAAATAAATGCAAGTCATAGCGAAGAAATGTTACCATTATCATGAAGTACAATATGTCACAAAAACAATCTCAAAATCAGTGGGATCCGTTGAAGCTTTCCAGAGTTATAACCTCATAAAGTGACAGTGGTCAGAATTGTGAAAATTGGCTCGGTCATTAATGTGCAAACAGTCTTGGCGCTAATACAATAATGGCTCATTTAGACGTCAGTTTTTCTCACATGAGTTATATCCAAAATTCCCATTTATTACATTGCATCGGGCTGTTCACATGTCCATGAAGTTTTTCAATATCATAGTTAAGGCGACTTCACACGATCGTATTTTCGGTCAGATCGCTGTCCATGAAAAATGGCTCTCGGACCAATGTTATTCCATTGGGTAGTGAGATGAGTAATTTTTTTCTGCTGCCCGAATCTACATGCAAAATAAATTGCATCATGCACACATTTATTACATAAACTTGATCAGATTCAACCATATAAGTCTGTGAGTGCGTATGGAGCCAAAGTATAGCATCCGGTTTATTAAATTCTGTAACATATGAAACTGTAAATCGTCCTGTAAATGATAAATAAGAGCTGCTGTAAAAAAAAAACAAATGATTGTAAATGGATGACAAGTGAGAAACACATTGTTCCACAGTTCTGGATGAATCTCAGATCAATTTTTTATACGTTAGTGTGACAAAATAATGGAGATCTATTTTTTTGATCCGACGAACACAAGTCTATGGGTCCATGAATGATCGGACAACTCTTGGATGCCATCTGTCGGCTGTCTGATTTTCACTGACTGCTTCATAGGTGAAAATTGAGAAATGTCATTAGTTTTTGATGAAATTCTGATGGTACAAACTGACTCCGACTAGCGATGAGCGAGAGTACTCGTTGCTCGGGTGATCTCCGAGTATTTATGACTGCTCGGAGATTTAGTTTTCATCACGGCAGCTGAATGATTTGCGGCTCCTAGACAGCTTGATTACATGTGGGGATTCACTAGCAACCAGGCAACCCCCACATGTATTTAGGCTGGCTAGTAGCTGTAAATCATTCAGCTGCGGCCATGAAAACTAAATCTCCGAACACTAGCAAATACTCGGCGGCCACCCGAGCGTGCTCGGGAAAAGCCGAGCAACGAGTATACTCGCTCATCACTAACTATGACCAAACTATGATGCAAATCAGGTCAAAAACATTAATTAAACTGTTTTTTTGCATATAAAAAAACACTGATGTTTGTATGAGTCTTAATAGAGAAAGAATGTCCCGTGAACATAATGTGTAAACAAAGGATCTGCTACAGACAGTGCTTATGATTATTTCAAAGCATAGTTGAAAAAAACAGGACAAACTGACTACAAGATCCTAGCATGTGCGTGCCTGATGTGCGTTTCAAAAAAGCTTTATCTAGGGCTCAGCTAAATATGGAAAGGTATTGAATAAAAGGCACATAATAATGTAAAACATAATTATATCAGTAAACAACAAAATCACAATTTTTTTTTCTTCTCCTCATACAGAAAGCTTCATCCAATTTACTTGAAAGACATGTTTAAAAAATGGAAGTCACAGGATTTCTAGAACAGAACGCCCTTGTCTAATGATCATTGTTACTTAATCATCTTTCAGATTTGGCAATGAGTCATTTTAACCGGGAAATAAAACGTGCGCTGATCTAGAGATTTGTCACAAGATTTGTTATCGCTCACCAACAGCTCTATTTAAAATGTCTTCATTGTTCTTGATTTCTGTTTCCCCATGAAACATACAAATGTTCTTACTGCTAAAGGGCTATTTGAAAATGGTAATTGAACTTGGTTGGGGGTATTGATAAACTTTTCGTCTGGTTCCAGCATGAAATGAATGTTCTTGGCTGAAACCAACCTGTTGAGCGAATAGACAGAAGAAATAAAACATAGATTAACGACTGATTTCTTAATTAGACAATTACTTCAAATATATGCATGTTAGAGGACGTGGAGGAGCACCAGATGTGCAAATGTCTTATGTGGTCAAGACAAGAAAATAGCTCATCAACGTTACTTATTCTATTTCTACCTACAGGAGGCTTTTAAATTAAAATGTGGCAATATTTATAGTCTCCCTATCAATTCATGGTAAACTGGACTCACATTTAAACTTGTAGCAATCCAATACTATGAACCTCTCTTTTTCTCTCTAGCCCAGTCTTCCTAATCTTCAGTTTGGGCAGGATGGTGGCTAAGTGGTTTGCAATTTTCCTTTCCAGCACTGGGGTCTTAGGTTTGAATCCCACCAAGGATGCAACTGTAAGGAGTTTGTATGTTCTTCTCATGTTTGTGTAAGTTTTCTCTGGTTTCTTCCCAAATTCCAAAGACATAATGATAGGCAACTCAAATTATGAGCCCCATCGGGGACAACGATGATATCTATAAAGTGCAAAGTATAAATTAATATTCTTCAGATTTCTCAATGAGACTCTCTCTCCGAATAACTTTGCATATGTTTAATCTGCACTTTAGGCCCTAATTCCTATAGTGGGTATCTCCTCACTTGCAGTGCAATATTCTCTAGGCTGCAATCTTCCCCTTATTCTTACCCCCTTTTAGGAACACTCTGTTTCAGGAAGTTTCCTTCTTTTTTTATGAGCTGGCATTATTCCATCAGCCCAATCGAAACACATTGACAATCTCCCATCTGTTACTTTTAGGCTAGGTTCACATTGCGTTAGTGGGTATCCGCTAATGGAATCCGTTACATAGCGCCAGTAACGCAATGTAACGGATCCGTTAGCGCACCCATTGACCGCAATGTATGTAACGCATCCTAACGCATGCCATTTTTGGCATGCGTTAGTGATGTTCCATTATTTTGTAACGGACCTCGAACGCTGTCTGCAGCGTTTTTGGGTCCGTTCTCGCTAGCGCAGATCAGGCATCTGCACTAGCGCGATCGCTAAACGCGATCCCTTTATGGACATTGCGTTAACGCAGTGCGTTAGCGTATGCGCTAAATGGACTGCACTAACGCAATGTGAACCTAGCCTTACTAATTGTACAGGCCCTCTGCAACTGATTCTGAGTAGCAGAAAGCCAGTGTTAAATGAGCAATACTGCACAGTTTTGCCAAGATTTGGACCTATCAATTATTACCTAACTGGCTGATGAAGTGTAAAGGCTCATTCAGATGTACCATTTTCATTAATGAGTGCTATCTGTGTATCTGGACCCGAACCTATTGATTCCAGTGCAAATGTGCTATTCACCTCTCTGGACAACTCCTTGCTAATTCAGCTACCAGTACCTATGTTGCACCCGATTTTCTCCAGCCAGTGATTTCCTGATGTTTCTTGATATTTAAACCTGGTCTTATACTTCCTTCCTGACAAGATTATTGAGTTCCCTATCAGTATCGGTCTGCTGATACTGTGTACTGACCTCTGGCTCTCCACTGACTACTCTACCTGCTGGCCCTCCAAACTGTTGATACCGTGTACCAACCTCTGGCTCTCCACTGACTATGCTGCATGCTGGTCCTCCATACCATACTTCTGTTTCTGTGTACTGAACTCTGGCTATCCATTGACTACGCTACCTCCTGCTCTTCCATACTGCTGATACCATGTACCGATATCTGGCTATCCACTAACTACACTACTTGCTGCTCCATCATACCATACTGCTGTTTCTGCATAGACCTCTGGTTATCCAATGACTAGGCTACCTGCATGTGCTACCCATAGTGCTTGCAATAAAAAAAATTCCAATCCAGACACCAATCAGTTCAGAATATTCTCATGCAAATTTTTTTTACAAAGTGTGTGTTAGGAGTCGAGTTTCCTCTGCTGCACAGGGGGAATCTCGATCCATGTCTGCTGCGGTCTCCCATTTGGTATCGGCCGCAGTGGGCTCTGCTCAGTGGAGACGTCGCTCCCAGCATCTCGCTGAGGCTGATTCGGTGCATAGGGTCACTACTGCCTTTTCTGGCTTTCCTATGGTACCCTGCACTGATCTGCGGCGAGCGAGCCTCTCTGGGACTAAGTCCTTGTTTACTCACACTGAGCATGCCCAGGGCAGGGTCTCCCATTGGAGGTCGAGGGCCACATGTTCGGTCACATGCTCAGGTGCTGCAGTACATTCCATTGGTCCTCCTGGAAGGTCCTGAAAGGGCAAAACATGCTCAGGTACTGCAGCACTTTCCATTGGTCCGTCTGGAAGGTCCTGAAAGGGCAAAAACTTCAGTAGCAGCTTCCTGTGCTGCAACTATATAAACTGCGCATGACCGCACGGCCATGCGCTAGTATTGTCCTGTAAATATGTGTGTGTGTTGTGAGTGAAAGTCGCTCTTTAAATAACCCTCCCTATTGAATGTCTGTTCGCGGAAGGTGTATGTTTGCTATCTAGCGCCCGACTTATCCAACAGCACGTTACAGACATCACAACGTCCAGTTGCTGTGTCCGCCAGTACGGCACCGTGCGCTTCCTCTGCGCTTTCCTTACCCAAGCCTAGGTGGTTAGTGGCGTCCGTCAGTGCGGCACCGCACGCACTCTCGCGCCTTATTTACTATTTCAATAGTTTCCTTACACACCCAGTTGCGGTGTTGTGCCAGCAGTGGTCTAATCGGACTTCAATCCTAGTTGGGGTTGTGTTCGCTGACTTATTGCTCGCACTCTATGTGCGGTACCGCGGTCCTGTGACGCAGCAGGATCGCTTCCTTCACGCAGGGTAAAGTTAACCCTTGTATGTATACTTATAGTACCGCCATATAGTCCGTCTTACTTAGCAGCAGGTACTTTCCTGCACGGTGGATCCCGGGTTGCGAACGCACCAATTCCATCTAATAAACTATATATTTGGTGCGTTCCGCCAACCCTAACAGTGTGTCTTTATTTTAGGGCGGTGACCAATCACAGCTAAGTCAGTACTTGACTTGGCAGTGATTGAGCTGGAAGTTCCCACACAGTAAAGCTTGTTGATTGGCTGTGCTGCAGGGGGAAGCAGGTGGGGCATTTTCCATGGGCACTGCCAGTAAGGCGGCACCATTGGGGAGCTTGATGCAGGGGTCGGGAGTTTCTCCCTTGTGGCTGCTTTTTTTTGCTCCCAGAGTGGGAGTCAAACGCTCTCTGTGCTGGTTGTTAAGCTGACAGTCATCTCAGAGAAATTGTTTCCACCAACTCCCAGCAATCAATTGTACTTGCGGATTTCAGAAGTGAGCATAATTGAAACCTTGAATACTGGTATTTCCAGGTCGGGGCGACAACAGAAAGAAGACCAGGTGATCGCAAAGGAATGGCAAACATCACTCTGGTAAGAAAACCACAGGAGCTGAAGTGACAAAAGATTTTTTATAATTCGGGGTGGGGGGTGGGGGGGAATTTAGCAGGCAAGTTGAGCAAGATAGACAAAGTATTGTTGCAGACACAATATATGGAGTGGGGGTTGGTGTAGACACAGAATATTTAGCGGGGAGGTGGTTGAATTGGTGTGGACACACTATGAAGAGTGGGGGTGTGGGGATTGGTGAATACACAGTATGAGGAGTTAGGGGTGATTTGTGCAGATTTACTATAATATTAAGCAGTAAAGGCCCTTGTTTCTGTCTTTAACAGGGGACCTCCTCAGTATTACTAATGCATCCAGACTAAAGGATATCATATCTTAAAAATTCAGCAGAGCAGAAAGAGCCCAAATCCAAACCTAACAACTACTATCAGGATAAAGCAAACCACAAAAAAGCATTCCCATCCTTTGGTAAGAATGCTAGTGTGGCACCCCACAGGTACCACAGTGGTATTGCCTTCCTCTCAGGGAGGGTAATGCCATGCCTGGAGACAGGAGGAATCCCTTTAGCAGGTAACCTTACATGCAACACATTCTGACTCCAGGCCAGAAGGGGGAGCTCTAAACCCGATTTAAGGGGAACTTCCCTATAAACATCCTGGGAGGAGTCAGCTAGTCTGGTGCAGAAAAGCAGACAGTTGACAGTTGATAGCAGACAGTGAAGGAGAACAGAACGACTTAGGAGCTTGAGAAGGGATGCAACTCGGTCTCTCTAAGCTGAGCGGAAAAACCGGGCACCAGGAGCCCGAGGTTGTGAGGAACTACAGGTCCCACGGCAGAACCGGAGGGCAGGAAACTAAAAGGGACTTGCCCACATAATACCTGAGGTACAGCAGCAATCATAGTCCGGAGTCACCATAGACAGAGACCCCAAAGAAATGGCTCAAGTTACGTACCGTGCAGGTACTGTCCCTGGACAGGGGAAGAAAGAGGACCTTGTTAGACAGCTACAAACAGCAAGGGACTACAGACCTCCGCATAGTGGAAGGCTCCCAAACTGACTTGTCAAAGGAATTTCCACTTGTCTTCAGGCTGCCTGGACTCCATCTAAACCTGTTGCCGGTGCCCTGGACTGAGGCTGCTTAACACCATTAACCAGGTAAAGACTGCAACCCTGTGTCCTCCATTTATTTGTCAGCATTCACCATCCCTGCCAAATACAACTGGAGCCCTGAGGACACCGCTTCACCTGTGGGAAGCTACACCATCTTTGCTGCAGCACCATCGCCCCCTGAGGACCCCTTTAAGAAGCATCGGTCACCTCTGACCGAGAACCACAGGTGGCGTCACAAACTTTCCTTATTTTTACAACCCCTTTCAAGACCGTCCCTATAGCATGGGCGCCCAGGGCCATGGACCGGATCACCGCCGCCGTGACACATCCCTTTAAGTACTGGACCCGGTACCGAGTACCCTGGGCAGGCGACTCATTTTGGCATCACGATCAGGATGGACCGATCCAGCAAACAGGTCTTGTGCACCTAACAGACTGTGCTTCAAAGAGAGACTTTATTAAGTTGTATGCCTGAGACTTTAATGGGTTTCCAAAACATCGCCATCAAAACTGCCGCCATCACTGCATAACACGGTGTAAGCAAATTGTTTTAAAAATAACCGCCAACAGCTATCAGAAGGAGAGCCGTGAGGAGCGCAGGGAAAGAGGGTTGTGCCATTGTGGGTGGAGTGAGAGATGCCATGCAGCAACACCGCAAGTGAAGACGCTGCACAGCCCTGGAGTGAGGGCCAGGAGAAGAGCCCGACCGCTGACAAGAGGAACTGCTGCAGATCGCGCACCGGAGGAACCGCTACAGCCTCTGGAAGAGAAACGCTGGGTCTCTATCAGGTTAGCAAGGGGACTTGTCTGACCCGGGAGAAAAATTGGTGGCGGTCGCAGCCGCAGTCCCCATGATGCCCCCAGACCCCGCGGTGAACGCAGCCTTAGGTCCCATAATGCCACCAGGCCCCGCAGTGCCCGCAGCTGGCTGGACCCCATCGCAGTAACTGCTCCCATAATGGCGCTATCCATACCCTATATACCAGGAGCGGCCTGGCTTCCACAATATTTTGGGGAGTCCCATACACTCTTTAAGGAAAGGCTCTGCAGCCTATTTGAAGTATATACTCTGACAGAGCATCAAAAGGTCAGCATTCTAATTGGCCAACTAATTGGCGCAGCCTTAAGAGAGGTAAAATCCTGGCCAGATATAGAAAAAGGGACAGTGCAGCAAATCATTGCCAAACTTAAAATCATCTTTGACACCCGCACCATTGGAGAAATGAAAATGAAGTTTTTCGGGTGCAAGCAGAGAACACAGGATAGCATACGGGACTATGCCCTTAATCTACAGGAAGCAATGCGGGCCATCAAACAAGTTGACCCTAACAGTGTACAGGATGGAGACAAGCTCTTAATGGAGCAGTTCAGTGAGGGGCTCCTGTCCAGCACCCATAGGACCCAGCTACGCATCCTGGCCTTGCAAAACCCTGACCTGAACTTTGCGCAATTTAAAGACAGGGCCATCCGGGTGCTGCACGAACCTCAGCCCAGCCGCACAGTGCCCCCTAGGCATCTAACCCTCACATACCACCAGGAGGTGGCATCATATCCTCAGGTCCCTATTGAGGTCGACGAACAGATCCTGGATGATGATCCTTCCACAGGACTACGCCTCCAGGTACAGGAACTGACAAAAAGGGTAGCTGCACTAGCCAGGACTGTTCAGTCCCTGCAGGAATCGCCGAAAGAAAAGATCAAGCTGGCTGCCAGCCTTGAGGACGTCCCCTGGCAAAGACTGAAGAGCATTCCTACGACCAGAGGAAGAGATAATGACGGCTATCATCAGGACGGAAGACCCATCTGCTGCCGCTGCAAGCAGGGAGGATATATTGCAAGGTACTGTGATTTAAACGAGCGACCCCTGGGGCAGAGGGCCAACACTCAGGAATAAGTTGACCAGGCCCGCAAAGTTGGCGAGCCAAGTACATCGGAGGACGACGGTCCTCCCCATTGTGATCGACGGCATCCCGATGAACGCTTTATTGGACACTGGTTCTCAGATGATGACTATGCCTTACATCCTATATAAATGGTACTGGGCTGACACAGACATTACACGTGGCCCAGAAAGTGATTTAACAATAGTTGCCAGTAATGGTCAGCCTTTGCCACAGGTGGGGTACAAAGAGATCACCATTAAGGTGGGGCGGGTAAAATTGAAGGCTCAAGGAAAGGTGATTGTTGATATTGATCGAAGTATATGTAACCCTATGATGACCATTGGTACTAATGTAATTGAATATTGTCTTGCCGAGGTTATTGTCTTGTTACAACAGGTGGCCGAAACTGCTGGTTCCAGAGATCAACATGTCCTACAGAGAGAAATCAGAGCTCTGGTGCAGAGACAACAGGTAGAATTATCTGGTGGAGAAATTGGACGTGTCACAGTGAGTGATCCGATCCCCATTGTAATACCCCCCATGTTAATATGGTGTCGGGCAGCAATAGGTCTCAGAAGTAAAGAATACCAGGCCCTGGTAGAACCTGTGTATTCAGATAGTAGGCCCACAATCCTGACAGCCAGAGGGATGGTGATGTCTGCAAGGGGAGGGTACCAGTACGTGTCCTTAACTGTGGAGAGAAAGAGGTCCACTTAATCAGATATGCCACACTTGCCAAACTGTTTACTGTTAATAATAATGCAATACAGGCAACAGACCTCTTGGTCCCGTCCAACCGGACGGAGGACAATGGCTGTGCAGGACAATTAGAAGATTGGTGTGAGAAATTACACGTGGGCACTGACTCTACCCCATGACACCAAAAAAAAGGGGCTTACCGGGTGGTTCATGAGTATGAGCGGGTATTCAGCAAACACCCACTAGATTTTGGGCAGATAAAAGGGGTTCAACATCATATCCCCACAGGAAATCATCCGCCCATTAAAGAGAGGTACCGGACTGTACCTCCAGCTCACTATCTATGTGCCAAAAGTATGTTACGAGAGATGAAGGAGATTGAGGTAATCAGAGATAGTTGTAGCCCCTGGGCAGCTCCATTAGTCCTTGTCAGGAAGAAGGATGGTACAATGAGGATGTGTGTTGATTACAGTCAGATAAACTGCATTACACATAAGGATGCATACCCATTACCCAGAATTGAAGAGTCATTAGCTGCTTTAAAATCTGCTAACTATTTCTCTACCTTGGATCTCACTAGTGGGTACTAGCAGGTTCCCCTAGCAGAGGCGGATAGGGAAAAGATGGCCTTCACAACACCGATGTCTCTCTGAATTTAACTACATGCCGTTCAGACTGTGCAAAGCACCAGGAACATTCCAGAGGAAGATGGAGTGCTGTCTTGGGCACAAGAATTTCGAAACCGTCTTGCTGTACCTGGACGATGTTATCGTCTTCTCCAAGACATATGAGGACCATCTGAAGCAACTGGCCGAGGTGTTCGATGCTTTGTCCAACTTTTAAAATAACAAATTATAATTCCTGCTAAAGGACACACAAAATTAAGTAATACAATAGTAATAGAACTAACTAAAAAGAAGTCCGACTGTGTCCAAATTAAAGGAGAAAATGTAGTTCTATGCGAAATATCAGATGAAACTAATAGAAAAAACACGTATTTATGAACAAGAGACAAACTTTATTAAATTGTATAAAAACAGACAATTAAAAATAGCCAACTGTGCTACAAGTGAGCCAAGAAACACCAAACAGGCATCACCAATGGATTGGCAGATGGATCACAAAAGGTGACAAACTGCAAATAGATTCCTCAATGCATAAATCATGGGCAACAGGGTGTAAAAAACATCAACTCAAATGAGACCCAAGCCCTCAAATCTCTCGGTCCCCAGTACAAAAATATAGCTGAAGATATAGAGGCTTATAGGGTTAGAGGTAACTAGTAAGCTGTAAGCATATAGTAATGCCAAAAGCAACAGGATCACTAAACGTCCATAATGTAAAAAAAAACCCTAAGCCATAATTGTATACCTAAGGGAGTATAATCGAGGAATAGTAAGATCACATAATACACCACTCACCAACGTCCAAAAGGTGATGCCGCAGCCCCAATGCGCATTTCGGCTCTGTGCCTTCGTCTGTGATTCAAGACCATCCTGAGACAGAAGAGACTTTAAACCAGCAGGTTCAAGCAGCAAATGTCACCCCAGCAGTGGAACCAGAGAATCCACCCTCTGCTATCGGCAAATCTGTCAGACCTATGGTGAATCTAAGAAGTCACAGACAATTGCCTAGCTTACCAATAAGAGGCAGGCCTACAAGTAGCACAGACACTAGTGGGTTCACTACAGGAGACATGTTAGACCAGGAACTATGCAGATTTACACGTAGTACCAGAGTTCAGATCCCAGCTCGTTACAGGGACTGGTGTCAATAATTGTTGTTATCTGTTTTAAAAATGTTTGCTTATGCTTCTTGCAGGTTTAAAATGGACAATAGGGTAATGGACAGCGAATTGCCCAAAAACTGTTATTGTACATAGTTGGCACCCTCAAGGTGCACCCTGGTTCTGCCCACATTGCCATGTGGGTAGAGCCTTGTTACTTCCAAGACCTGAAGCTAAAACCATCTGGCGTGGTGAACACCGGGTCTGGATATGTCTTGTAGCCCGCCCAAGCCTACGTTGGGGGTTTATGATGGATCCCCCGCATCAGTACTGTTGCTAATGAACAAGGACACCCTGGTTTAAGACCAGTTGTACTTTTGTAAATATGTTTGCAAGGTTTAAGCCAAAAATGCCTCCCGTAGGGGAATAATAAGTTTAAACCTGTTTCATGTATTTCAAAATGTTTTACACCTTTGTAACCTGTTGTTTATGTTTCTTTTTCCTAGTCCGGGAGTACTGGATTTAACAGGGGAATGTGGCACCCCAGAAGTTCAGGTACCACAGTGGTATTGCCTTCCTCTTGGGGAGGGTAATGCCATGCCTGGACACAGGAGGGATCCCTTTGGCACGTAACCTTTCATGCAACACATTCTGACTCCAGGCCAGAAGGGGGAGCTCTACATCTGACTTGAGGGGAGCTGCTCTATCTGGTCGGGAGGATGAGTCAGTTGCTAGGCAGTTGCTAGGCAGACAAGCAGACAGTTGACAGTTGGTAGCAGGTAGTAAAGGAGAACAGAGGAACTTAGGAGGTAGAGAAAGACTGCTACTGGGCCTCTCTAAGCTGAGCGCAGAAACCGGGTACCGAGAGCCAGAGGCTGAGGGGGACTGCGAGTCCCACGAAACTAAAAGGGACTTGCCCACATAATACCTGAGGTACAGCAGCAATCAGAGTCTGGAGTCATCGTGAATCCCAAAAGAGACAGCTCAAGTTGCCTATTGCAGGGTAGGTACTGTCCCTGGACAGGGAAGAAAGAGGGACTTCTTAGAGAGCTACAGGCAGCAAGGGACCACAGACCAGCGCATAGTGGAAGGCTCCCAAACTGGCATGTCAAGGGAATTTCCACCTGTCTTTAGGCTGCCTGGACTCCAGCTACACCAATTACCAGTACCCTGGACTGAGGCCCAATATGATCTCAGTAAACCAGGTAAAGATTGCAACCCTGTGTCCTCCAATTACTTGCGGCATTCACCATCCCTGTCAAATACACCGGGAGCCCTGGGGACACCGCTTCACCTGTGGGAAGCGACACCATCTTTGCTGCAGCACCGTCGCCCCCTGAGGACCCCTTTAAGCAGCGTCGGTCACCTCTGACCGAGAACCACAGGTGGCGTCATGAACGTTCCTTATTTCCACAACCCCTTGAAAGACCGTCCCTTTAACATGGGCACCCAGGGCCACGGACCGGATCGCCGCCGCCGTGACACGTCCCTTTAAGTAATGGACCCCGTACCGAGTACCCCATGGCCCTGACGGGTGTTCCAAATACATGTGGGGATTTCCTAGCAACCAGGCAATCCCCACATGTACTCAGCCTGTCTAGTAGCTGTAAATCATTCAGCTGCACAAAGAAAACTAAATCTCCAAACACTAACAAATATTTGGAGACCACCCGAGCATGCTCAGGAAAACCCGACCAACGAGTACACTCGCTCATCGCTAATAAAGACTCAGGAATTACTGCTTCATTCATTTTGGTGTCCTAATTGATGGAAAGATGTGACAAAATATGCTCACTCTTGTTCAGGGTCGGACTGGTTCAGCGGAATACTGGAGGATTCTCAGGTGGCCTCCGGGTCCTCAGCAAACCCGAGAGCAGGGCAACCACTTACAAGGCTTAAGGCTGCTGTAGACCCATGAGGGTATAAATGCATAGAACTTGAGAAACAGATGTTTTATTCTGTATTGCCATGGAGAAAAAATGAAGAATGCCAATCCAATTTCAGGTGGATTTATTCGTCAGTACATTTCGAAGTGTATAACTTCTTCATCAGGACAAACCACGATCAAAACTTCAAAACATATTAACCAATAAAACCACCTGAAATAGGATTGGCATCCTTCATTTTTTCTCCATGGCAGTGCAGTATGACCCATTTGTTTCTCCATTTCTAACCAAGTAAACTAACTGATGCATCATTGTAATCAGAGTCGCTGCCAATATATCATTCTGCTTTCAGATAAGGTAGCAAAAACCTGGTGAAAGATTCTCTTTTAAAAAAATAAAATTAGCAATTTTGCAATTTTCACACTAGTTTTTTTTTTTAGACTTATATATCCTGTCCTTTCAGTCTCCTTTTCAGCAGGCTCCATATTAGCAGAGACAGGACTACAATGACAGGTAACACCTCTATACAGCTGATAATAGCATAGGAAGGATCCACCAATCACAATAGCCAATGTCAAACCTGACCCTGCTCTCCCTCTTTTAACAATGACTTTAGCACATGCTCATTTGACATTTCAGTATAAGCTAAAGAGTTAGGATCCGACCATTATGGCTTTGTATGTATTATATATCAGCTGAAGAGCCCGGCGTTGCCTGGGCATAGTAAATATCTGTGGTTAGTTATAGCACCTCACTTCTCTTATTTTCCCATCATGCCTCTCATTTTCCCAATCACATCTTTCATTTTCCCCCTTACATCTCTCATTTTCTCCCTCACACCTCTTATTTTCTCCCTCACTCTTCTCATTCCCCCTAACACTTGTCATTTCGACCTCACATCTGTCATTTTCCGATCACTCCACTATTTTCCCTCACTCCTCTCATTTTGCAATCACACCTTTTCATTTTCACCTCACACCTCTCATTTTCACCTCAGTATATACATGTTTGTCATCTCCCTTACACATAGTATACACCTGTTTGTCATCTCCTGTATATAGTATATACCTGTTTGTCATCTCCCCTGTATATAGTATATACCTGCTGTGTGTCATCTCCCCTGTATATAGTATATACCTGTATGTCATCTCCTCCTATATATAGTATATACCTGTATGTCTTCTCCTTCTATATATATTATATACCTGTATGTCATCTCCTCCTGTATATAGTATATATCTGTGTGTCATTTCCTCCTGTATATAGTATATACCTGTATGTCATCTTCTATATAGCATATACCTGTATGTCATCTCCTCCTGTATATAGTATATACCTGTAGGTCATCTGCTCCTGTATATAGTATATACCTGTGTGTCATCTCCTCATGTATATAGTATATACCTGTAGGTCATCTGCTCCTTTTTATAGTATATACTTGTGTGTCATCTCCTCTTGTATATAGTATATACCTGTAGGTCATCTGCTCCTGTATATAGTATATACCTGTATGTCATCTCCCCTGTATATAGTATATACCTGTATGTCATCTCCTCCTGTATATAGTATATATCTGTGTGTCATCTCCTCCTGTATATAGTATATATCTGTGTGTCATCTCCTCCTTTATATAGTATATACCTGTGTGCCATCTCTCCTGTATATAGTTTATACCTGTGTGTCATCTCCTCCTGTATTAGACCGCATTCACACGTTATTTGTTCAGTATTTTTACCTCAGTATTTGTAAGCTAATTTGGCAGCCTGATAAATCCCTAGCCAACAGGAAGCCCTCCCCCTGGCAGTATATATTAGCTCACACATACACATAATAGACAGTCATGTGACTGACAGATGCCGTATTTCCTATATGGTACATTTGTTGCTCTTGTAGTTTGTCTGCTTATTAATCAGATTTTTATTTTTGAAGGATAATACCAGACTTGTGTGTGTTTTAGGGCGAGTTTCGTTTGTCAAGTTGTGTGTGTTGAGTTGCGTGTGGCAACATGCGTGTAGCAACTTTTTGTGTGTCGAGTTGCATGTGACAGGTTAGTGTAGCAAGTTGTGTGCAGCAAGTTTTGCGCATGGCGAGTTTGGCGCGTGGTGAGTTTTATGTGTAGTACCTTTTGAGTATGTGCAAGTTTTGTGTGAGGCAACTTTTGCATGTGTTGCAACTTTTGTGCATGTGGCAATTTTTCTGCGTGTGCAAGTTTTGCGTGTGGCGAGTTTTGCATGAGGTGAGTTTTGCACTTGTGGCGAGTTTTGCGTGAGCCTAGTTTTTGCATGTGGCGAGTTTTGCGCGTGGTGAGTTTTGAGCGGCGACTTTTGTGTTTCGACTTTTCTGTGGCGAGGTTGGTGTATGTGTGGTGAAATGTGTGCAGAGGGTGATATGTGTTCAAGCACATTTTGTGTGTGTGTTCATATCCCCGTGTGTGGTGAGTATCCCATGTCGGGGCCCCACCTTAGCAACTGTACGGTATATACTCTTTGGCGCCATCGCTCTCATTCTTTAAGTCCCCCTTGTTCACATCTGGCAGCTGTCAATTTGCCTCCAACACTTTTTCTTTCACTTTTCCCCATTATGTAGATAGGGGCAAAATTGTTTGGTGAATTGGAAAGCGCAGGGTTAAAATTTCACCTCACAACATAGCCTATGACGCTCTCGGGGTCCAGACGTGTGACTGTGCAAAATTTTGTGGCTGCAGCTGCGACGGTGCAGATGCCAATCCCGGACATACATACATACACACACACACACACACACACACACACATTCAGCATTATATATTAGATTATTTCCCCAAACAACAGATTGTTAAAATCTAAAAAAGCTCCAGAAATCAATTTGAATATTGCAATTTAAAAAAAAAAATTTTTAATAAAGATTGTGACAAGTAAAGAAAGAAAAAAATGACAAATTTAAAAAAAAAACATTTAACACAAAAACATAATTTAAACAATAGGTCTTTTTCTGATGACAAATTCTCTTTAAGTATGTGAGATCTGGTCTAACATCATGGTGACATTTACAGAAAGGGGGTAATTAAGAGTTGGATTGTACCATCTTAAACTGTATGTACATGAATGACATGATTACTATTCGATTTCTTACAGATTTATGTAAAAGGTTATTTCTAACAATTAATACGTTCTTCTGTATGAAGCCTTTACTGGGCATTAAACTTCTTTTAGTGCAATATCCTGGGGATGTAAATGTAAAGTTTGATGATAGTGTGAGGTATTCAGACTTTTTGGAAGGTCATTTGAGAGACTTACTTTTTTAGATCAAGAGTAAAGCTACTCGTTTTATTTATGTATGAAACATAGATCTTCAATGCCAGCCAATTCTGCCAGATTCTAGTATATTATCACTTTAACTTTGGGTGCCTTTAAAAAGGGGCAGGATATTCAATGGAGCCTTTAGGGATAGAATTGTATCGAGAAATGTCGCTGCTCTCTGAAAGCTCCTGCCTCTGATGTATTACCTTTAATGTCTATAATTACCCATTCCGGCCTGTCATAGTGACTCATTTTTTTTTTCCTTGCAGTTCAGTTTGATGTGGAAGTTGTCAGTTAAAACTATTTCTGAATGTAGAATCAAATCTTTCCATACTTTGTCAGCTACCATGAAACCCCTGGAGGGTGCTAGGGAGACACAATCTTTGTACATAATGCATCTCTATCTTTTTGAGAAAATATTATATACAATATGTATAATGTGTTTTTGACAACCAAAACTGGTTGTCAAAAATGGGAGACCCCACGCCGCTTTTTAAATTATTTGTTAAATAATTTAAAAAAAGGAGTGAGAACTTCACTATTCTTCATAACCAGCTATGATAAAGCTGACAGCTGAGGGTTGCAGCCCACAGCTGTCAGTTTTGCCTCTGCTGGTTATCAATAATAGAAGAGACACCATGTCATTTTTTTAAATTATTTATGGCACTGACAGATAAATACTCCCATCAGTCTCTTGCTGTTATCAGAGACAGTAGGCGCAAACTGATGAGAGTAGTACTCCCCTCAGCTGGCTCCTGTGACTGGCAGTAACCGTTTTACCACTGGTCACAGCTGCTGGCTCATGCTGTCATCTGACAGAGTGGGAACCGCATCTCTCTGACCAGCGATGACTAACTTACCGTCGGTCAGAGCCCCCTGTGTTTCTCGTGCTGCTACACAGATGACAGCATGGGAAACAGCTGATGTTCGACATGCCAAACCCGACAGTAACATGGACTTTCTAGAAAAGTCCATGTTTTGGGTCCATGCACAGACACTAGGTGTTCGCCCCACAGACCCCTAATTTTATTGTTCAGGTTCGCCAATTTCTAATTTTGACTAAAATTCTCACATGTGAAAATTGTTTGTTCTTTGCCAAAAATTACAGTTGTCCCTCCAAAAAATATACCATAATTAAAAATCTGGACTAATTGTTTAATTTAATCCTCATCTTCCTCCACCCCGAAAAATTCTCCTTATTAAACTTTCTAAAGTGCTTTATAGATGTGAGCAAAAGCACTGGAAACAAGATGAGTTGAAATGTGCTGCCATTAAACGATGATAAGAAGACAGACATCAATTTCTGAGGTTTATTGGCCAAAGCACTTAGAAATTTCAGACTTCTTCATCAGGAGAAAATGATGGTAATACCGTGATTTATCCGGATGAAGAAATTTGGAACTTTGAAACGAGTTGACTAATAAACCATATAAATATAGTCTCCTGTCTTCTCATCATCCTTTGATAGCAGTACCGTTCAATCCACTTTGTTTCCAGTGCTTTTGATTAATTCTTCCTGAGTCTTCAGCAGCCCCAGGCTTTTCCAGTGGTTATGTGCATACTACCCAATCAGGTGAGGACAATAGTGCATATTCTTTCCCAAAACATTTACCCAGATAAGACCCTATTGCTCTTTTTGTCCCTTCCAGGTTTTCCTCTTATCTAATAAATATTAGAGGGTCAGGCAAAATGAAAATTTGCCTATACACGCGTTTTTACCCAGGAATTTGTATTCGCAGAGAAAGTATTCTCTACAAATTAAATGTTCCTTACTATGCTCTGGGGTCTACAGAGCCCCAGAAGCATGATAAACATAATATGTGAAAATAAAAACAATACTTAAACTCACCTCACTGATCAACCCTCCGTTCCCTCCACTCCTCACCATCACCAATCTGTTCCACAACGCATCTTCAGATTGTAGGCTCTCGTGCTGCACCAAATCTACTGGGTTTGAAGAGTACCCCAAATTTGTGCTAAAGATCATGTGTCATGACCTGGCACACTCATAAATGGACAGGACCCTCCTGGGTCTAATCAAACCTGGAAGTCTAGACAATTTAACGCAATGTGACAAGGTGATCTGAACTTGCGATGAGGAATGGATGGGTGACAGTGAAGAGGGGAGAAGTGCAAATTACAAAAATCTGCATTTTGGCAAATGTGGAGCAAAGTAAAATTCTAGTAGAATTCCTCTCTAGTCCTAAACCATTTCTCACGTAACCACAAACCACGGCTTTATTTGGAAGAATTCTTTTTAAAATGGTACAACATCAATTAGGACATCTCAGACAACATTGCAAACATAAAGTAGGGGGTGATGTATAAGAAGAACCATTCGTGTTTCAAGTTCAAGAACTTTATTGTTCGAAACGTGTATGGTTCTTCTTATGCATCACCCCCTATTTTATATTTGCAATGTTATCTCAATTCTAAATATTTTTCTTTCTTTTTTTAGTGACCTACTCATTTAGAGACATTGGTATGGTCACATGCCAAATGATACAAATTGAGCAATTTCAATAGAGCAACAGTGAATATTGAGCATCATTGGTCATCATGGACAGTAGCAGTCAAATATTTCCACAATTTGCCAATATATACTATTTATATAAAAGTCAAATTGATTTTAAATAACATTTTTTCTGTTTTCTCATTGTAACGACCAACTTATTAAACTGACATATTTCTGCAATGCTTTTGATAATTAGAGACCTATTTCCATAAACATCATCAGAATTATCTGATTATAGGTGCGCCTCACCCTTCAACTTCAAGAGGTAAACAAACAAATCCAGCAGGAAATGATATTAATTAGATGCTAAATGATGTATTTAAATTGGCTAATTGTTGTTTACTACAATTTATAAGGAAAACGCAGGGAGTATAGGGATAATTGTTGCATATAGACTAATGAGTGACTAATTGTACATACTACTTAGTTGTTCTTGACTTTAAGTTTAATATTTTCTTCCTATTTTCTCATTATTATTGGCAATGTCACTCTATGGCCTTATGTATGTGGCCAGGAGCAAACATAAAAATCATGGTGCCCCTAAATGGGCACTCCCTCCCCCCACAAAAAAAAGAAACAAAAATATTTGGCATGGACACATAAGAGCAAATTTCACAACTGTGAGGCCTTACAAAGCAATTTTCCTCCCATTTAAACCCCTTAGCGTTACCATGCATTAAGATACCCCATTTATGGCCCCATGAAGTATGATGCCAGCAAAAGTGCCCCGCCAAACACAATATGATACCTTCATTACTCCCCAGCTCACAAAGTATGATACGCCGCAGTGGCTTCAATGCAGTTTGATGGCCACAACATAGCCTCCCATACAGAACAATGGCCCTCCATATAGTCTAACTACCCTCCGCACAATATAATGACCTCTACACAACCTTGTACACAGTATGATGGCCCCAACATAACCTTCCACATTTTATAATGGCCCATACACAGTATAATGGACTCCAATGGCCTTTGAAACAGTGTAATGGCCCCCAAATGGCCCTCCAAACAGTCTAATAGCCAACACTTAGTCCCCTCAAACAGTATAATGAATCCCTCATAGCCCTCTAAAAAGTATAATGGCCCCCACATATCCATCCAAACCATATAATAGACCCCACATTGCACTGAATACAATATTACTGGCCCATACCCAGCCCTCCAATAGCCCCAACATAGTTCTTCAAATTGTAATGGCCCACACATAGCCCTGCAAACTGTATAATGGCTCCTACATATCCCTTCAAACAATATAATTGTCCCTACATAGACCGCCAAACAAAAGTGGTCCACACATAGCCCTAAAAACAGTATAATAGCCCCCAGATAACCCATTAAATAGTATAATGGCCCATACACAGCTCTAAAAACTGCATAGTGGCCTTCACATAGCCCTGCAAACTGGTTTAGGGCCCCTACACATCACTGCAAGCTGTATAATGGCCCCCAGATAGTCCAGCATACTGTATACCTACCTCATGATATAGCCATGCAGATTGTATCATGACCCCTATATAATCCTGCAAACTGTATAATAGCCCCCACACAACTCACCAAACACCATAAAAGCCCCCATTGATTAACCCTCCGTCACATACAACTGATCTGACAGGCGCTTCTCTTTTACTTTCATTTCTCCTTCCTCACCAGATTGTGAGGAAACCCCCTCCCTCCAGGTAGTCTCCTGTCTCTTGAAGGTCTGTGAAACCTGATATCACAGTTGGATTTCAGAGCTTCAGGGGAGAGGATATAGCTGCACAGATCTCTCAGGCTCATTGTATGTGAATACGTCACATTCAGTAAGGTTGGTATTTTATGTTTTTATTCATCACAATAGTTTATTTAGCTTGTTTTATGAATGTATAGCACAAAATGTGAGGATATTTCATAGAAATAAGGGAGATTTTATAAAAGAAAGTGTGCTGCTCAGGCATATACAGTAGTTCCCTAACATATTCCTTCTCTTGCTTCAGATTATCTGCTGAAATGGAGAGGAAAATGAACAATTTATCCAAACAACTTGATGTTGAGGAAGTAACAAACATGCTGTTAGATGTGTCGGGATCACACTCAGTCGGAGCAGCCTTTGGAAGTGGGGAATCACAGAAATAATACACAAGACACGTCTTGTATAGTGTATCACTGGGAAGTCTCTGAAGCACGCCTGCCTTCAAGGTGCTACCTCTTCTTTATATAGTTGTTTAGTGGTTATACAAGTTTTGCATGTTTAAACAAAGAGACAAAACAGGAAAGAAAGAAAAGAAAAGAAAACAGTTTCGTGGGCGGCAGTTTCACAACAAACAGTACAAAGGCAATTCCACAGACAAGAAAAACAGGATTTCATACTATAGCTAAAATGTCCTTGAATGGACAGGTCAATATTTATCACAAATTCTTTTTTTTTATTTTTGTTCATTGAGGTAATCATTTTTGTTCTGCTCTTCACAATCCCCCCTTTGACATATTCCATTCAAAACCTTGTCGATCATTTTAGTCATTCTTTTTGTGATATTACAAAAAAAAAACTTTATATTCTCGCATCCATTACACAACATTTATTTGTGCATACCGAGATACCCTTGAGTACAACCTTGAATAATACATATATAATTACAATAACCATAACTGTATGTATTAGGCTTTGCATAATCCCGGTAACCCACCCACCTATCCCTCTGAACCAATTGAACGGATTAAGAAAAGAAAAGGTATCTGACCACCAGCTATCCTTATTTTGGTCATTGTCTTTGTCATACTGATCCCTGAGTCGTTGTACGTCTTTTAATTTAAATCTCATACTCATAGTACTATTCGGGTCTATATAATGACAGCAGGTGGGTCCGATGATTTGACACATACCCCCTTGTGAGGCAGTTAGGTAATCCAATACCAGGGTATGTTGGTTAGTGACTATTATAAGCTGATTCTGTACAGCTATACTAGTATTTAATATGTCCAATATATCCCAAATCTGATCATCTAGATAATCCGTGGCTCTAACTAATTTATCCCACATTTGTGTTAACATAGGATAAATAAAAATGGTACTAGCAATTTTGTTGGGAATTCCCATTTGTACTATATGCGGCCTCCCCGAGGGACGTGGTGAGTTATCTGCAGCTCTTTTATACAGTGTGTGCTTGGGCACGGCTTGCATATTCACTTGTTTATTTGAAATTATGAAAGTAGCCGGGGTTAGGCGTCCTAATGTACAAGTACCCTTTATACCTACGGGAAGCCATTTATATGCTCCTTCTCCGCATATCCAAAATGTACCCTCAGGCAGATCCCACAAAGCTGAGTGCTGCAATACCAATCTGTGAGCCAAATCCACAAAACTAGATACATTCTGAAGCATACACCAAGAGGGTTTTTGTCCCAAGGGGCTACAGTACCCGGCTGCGGGATTCCCACATACATGCATTCCGTTGACATACTCATTGGATTCATTACAAACCAGGTTCCCCGGCTTACTTGTACAACTGTTTGCATCACCTTGGGGGAACAACTCAGAATGTTCCCATTTTCTATTATGTATGTATCTTTCCAATACTGTAGGTTTGAAAGCATCAGAGGAAGGGGTGGTTGTACTGAAACTGAGCTGTAGATTTTCAGTGGGGACCTGTCCTAAATCAGTTAATCCAGTCTTATTCCTAGGTACCCATTTTCCTCCCTTGAATGCTAAATATTGTAAGTTGTCTATTTTTCCTGTAAGATTGCCCTGCCACCAAGGAAATTCTACCCATCCCACAATTGGTATGGCGATTGTAGTATTCCATAGTCTAGTATTGCCAGGTTGGTTGTTGGCCAGGTTGTCTGAACAATTAGGCCAAGCGAATATTTCTTTAGTTTCTTGTGCTGCCTCCAGAATCTGTCTAATGAGGGAGGCATGTTTAACAGGTTGGCCTGAAGCAGTCATATAACCTCTGGCTCTCCATATTACGCCAAAATCGAAAATAATGCCATGTGCATATCTAGAATCAGTGTATATGTTTGCTGTCTGATCTTTGGCTATTTTTAGAGCTTCAACTAATGCCGTAAGTTCTGCTTCCTGTGCAGACTGATTAGCAGGGAGAGGTTCTGCTTTCAGCACTTCATGCTGAGTTACTACCGCATAACCTGTATGAAATTGTCCATTCATATCTGCATATCTACTGCCATCTATGAAAAGTTCAAATGTAGCATTACAGAGTGGCTTGTCACGTACATTACATAAGCCCTGAGTCTCTTGTTCCATTAATTGTACACAATCATGCATTGACTTTGATGGGTCAAAGGAGTTGGAGAGTGCAGTTTCCTCAGGTATGGTACCCCCCTCAGACTCTAAAGGGAGCAAAGACGCGAGATTAAGAGTCTGAATCCTGGCAAAGGAAATGTTGGGCGGCAGTAGTAGGGAACATTGGAGACGGAGGTGTCTGGCCATTGAAATATGTTTAGGTTGGACCTGGTTAAGAATGCCATGTACATCATGAGTGGTCTGAACTAGAAGTGGGTGATCAAGAACAATCTCAGAAGCTTTATCTAATAACAGTGAAATTGCGGCTACTACTCTTACACAAGAAGGTGCGGCTCTAGCTACAGGGTCCAGATGAGCTGATATGTATGCCACAGGTCTCTGTTTGTTTCCATGTTTATGTGTGAGCACCCCTGTAGCATGTGAGGATATCTCAGCTGCCATCAATTGAAAAGGTTTAGTGTAGTCTGGGAGTCCCAAAGCCGGAGCTGATACCAGTGCTGTTTTCAAAGAGGAAAATGACTGTTTAGCCTCTTCACTGAGTGAATATGGTGTGTTGGCAATACAGTCATATAAAGGCTGCATGAGTTGACTTGCATGTATGATCCACTGTCTACAGTGTGAAACAATACCTAGGAAAGCACGCAGCTGTTTGTGATTCCTGGGTTCAAGCATGTTACGTATGGCTTCCGTACGTTGAGGTGTGAGGTGTCTGATGCCCTGTGATATGCAGTGACCTAAAAACACGACTGTTTGTTGACAAGCCTGGAGTTTCTGTCTATTTACTTTACAGCCTTCTTGCGCTAGGAAAATTAAGAAATTAACAGTTGAGGTAACTGCCGTCTGCTCATCAGGGCAACAAATAAGTAAGTCATCTACATACTGTAGAATGACTACTCCTGATTCTGGGATGAAATTTTTTAGCACGGTCTGCATTGCTTCAGAGTACAAAGTTGGTGAGTGTACCATACCTTGTGGCAATCTTGTCCATGCTAATTGTTTACCCTTAAATGTAAAGGCAAACAAATGCCAACAGTTCTTATGTAGTGGCACAGAAAAAAATGCGTTTGATAAGTCAATTACCGTAAAATATGCAGCAGTGCTGGGAATTTGAGACAGTAAGGTATGAGGATTCGGTACCACAGGGGTGACCGGTGCCAAAACCTTATTGATTTCCCGTAAGTCGTGCACCTGCGATATTTCACCATAGTTTCTTTGGAGGACACTTTCTTTTTAACAGGATATAAGGGTGTATTGGCGGGTGACCTGATTTCTACCAAAACACCTTGTAACACATAATCCTGAATTTGTTGAGAAATCGCCTGTTCTTGCTGGGCGCTGATGGGGTATTGCCTAAGCTGAGGTAATATGGTTCCCGGGGCAGTTTCTAACAGTATAGGAGCTACTGATAAAAATCCTACATCAGTGTCTCCTTTTGCCCATAGGCTGTCAGGAACCCGAGACAAGTCAATTTTTGCTTGTTGAGTGTAAATTTCGGGAAAATCCTCCATTGCCTGTATTCTAACATATGGTTCCAGAGTTTCTGCATCTTCAGGGATGGTCAGCATAACTGTGCCATCTTCTCTAAAATGGATGTTTGCATGCATTTTACTTAAGACATCAGTACCCAACAAGCAGGTAGGTGCACCTTTAGCAAATAAAAATTTGGATACAAAAGTTTTAGGGCCAAAGCTCACATTTAAAGGTTTTGTAAAGGGCAACGCCTGAATTTTACCATCATACCCTTCTGCATATGTAACCTTTGAGGATATATTGTCAGGATATGGTAAAAAGTCCTGATTTAAAATGGAGGATGTTGCTCCCGTATCTATCAGAAAAGGTACATTTTTTCCCTCAACTTCAACTTGTATTATTGGTCTTCTAGAAGGAAGAGAGACCTGCATAACTTTCAGTCATTCTGAGCTGTCTGTTTGATCAGGCACTGGGTTATTTATCCTATTTTTGGGTACAAAGGTTCCTGAATCTATATCTGTTTTTCTCTTCCTACATTCCCTTTGGAAATGTCCTGGCTTCTTACAGTAATGACAAGTAAACTTTTGATTAGCAGAGCCAGTATTAGCCTGTGCAATTCTTACTGGCTTAGAATTTTCTCTTAAGTCCATTTCTATCCCTACAGCTTTCTGTCTAGCCAGGTGTGGGTCTTCCAAGGTTCTCCAATCAGGGGTTGCGGCCTTAAGCTTTTCCTTCACTTTTGGAGACAATCCATCTATAAAGGTTTTTGTAACTAACCTCATCATTCCTGGAGCGGTTAGATCCATGCCTTCATCTCTGAAATTATTTTCTACACTTAGATAATATTCGTCTACTGATTGTCCAGATTTCTGAGCCACCACTCCCGTTGTTCCTCTCTGCCTCTGTCTCTCCCTCATGAAAACCATTAAGTGATCTACAAATTGTGTACCTGATTCTATCGTTTGTAAGGCACCATCTCCTGCTTGGGGCCTATGTACCTGTAGATTTGCTAATAGCTCCTGGAAGAGTCCAGGAGTCATTTTCATTCTACATAATTCTTCTCCATCTGCCCAAACTCCAGCGTGAGTCTGCATAATTTGCTGTATATATTGTGCAAATCTAACTGGACACTGGGTGGGATCTGGTGCGTTATGCAAGAGAGACATGCCTTCAGCGGGGGACCAAGGGAAATATTGTCGAGTTTGGTGATATCTAGTTCCCATTACTCCGTCAGCACCAGGTTCCCTAAAGGGTCTTGGTACTACCCTAACAGGGGCAAGTACAGCGCCATGTCTAGGTGTACCACAGGCTAGGCAATCATTTCTCCAGTCTGGATTTTGTTGTCCACAGTGCGGACATACCCATCCTCCTGGTCCGGCTAAACTTTGAGGTGGTGTTTGGAGAAAAGATGGGGCATGTGGGTTAAGGTATGGGGGTGGGGTATTTTTAGATTCCACATTTTGTTTTTCTCCACAGCCTGTGGGTCTAATACACCACTTTTTACTCTGTTGATTATATGTCCATCCCTCATTTTCTGCTACCCTAGAGACATCAATCAATGCTTGGATCTGATCTATCCATTTCTTGTCTCTGATTATGTCTTTTTTCCTTTCCTGAATTCCTTCCCATAGTTTTCTACTAAAAGCTTCTGCCCTAGTAACTCCAAACTTACTAAAAATCTTTTTCAGCCCCTTAGTGGCATCTTCACCACTTCTCTCCTTTATGATAGTATAGATATCTAATTCTTCTGGTTCCGACTTTGTTTGCTTATTCCCCATTTTCTTATCCTGAGCTTTCTTGCCCTAGGTGGCGTTTGGGTATGAGAATACCTCGTTACCTTCTTCCTAAGGAGCTAGGATGTCTTTTTCTTGCCCTAGGTGGCGTTTGGGTATGAGAATACCTCGTTACCTTCTTCCTAAGGAGCTAGGATGTTTAAACTGTGTTGATGTAAGAAAATCCTGATTCCTACACCTATAGCAAACAACACAAATGCAACCAGACAGAAAAAGAAAAAGAACATACAACGTATCTTGTCCCAGGCTAATTTATCTGTCCTGGGCTTATACTATCACATACAACGTATTCTTGTCCCAGGCTAATTTATCTGTCCTGGGCTCATACTATCATACACTTATCCGTCACCAGGTTTTTGTCAAAGACAGGATCAGAGATTGAACATTGGCGCGGAGGTCTCCCCGAAAGGACGCAACCACGTTGCCCAGTGGGACAGTCACTTCTTCTGTTTCAACCCCCTGGGCGGCTTATAGGGCTATTCCCAACTTCCACACACCTTCTATTCACATTCACTCTCATTCAATGCCGTACTCCGTGAGGTGATCAATTCCTAAATAGTTCAAGAACCCGAGCTATAGGTATCCTCCACTACTAGAACTACCCGCTAAAGAACACAACACAGAAAATCTTACGGACAGTGCAGGGCAGATATAAGAGATCTAACAGTGTCTCTTACCTGGCCAGGTTTTTGTTCATCTGCCGTCCATTATCCCAGATTCTCTTTTCGTTCGTATTCTGCCGGTGTTCTTGAAGGAATACACAGACCTCGGGTCCCTGTTCAGGCGCCAGGAAATGTCGGGATCACACTCAGTCGGAGCAGCCTTTGGAAGTGGGGAATCACAGAAATAATACACAAGACACGTCTTGTATAGTGTATCACTGGGAAGTCTCTGAAGCACGCCTGCCTTCAAGGTGCTACCCCTTCTTTATATAGTTGTTTAGTGGTTATACAAGTTTTGCATGTTTAAACAAAGAGACAAAACAGGAAAGAAAGAAAAGAAAAGAAAACAGTTTCGTGGGCGGCAGTTTCACAACAAACAGTACAAAGGCAATTCCACAGACAAGAAAAACAGGATTTCATACTATAGCTAAAATGTCCTTGAATGGACAGGTCAATATTTATCACAAATTCTTTTTTTTATTTTTGTTCATTGAGGTAATCATTTTTGTTCTGCTCTTCACAGATGATAGAGACCTCACACTGAATGAGGATTTAGGAGAGGAAAGTGAGATTGATTCTCATGATGAGGTGGAAGAATGTGTCCTGGATTCTGAAACAGAGCAAGATGGTGACAGTGGTGAGGATGAAGAAGTTGGATCATATTATATTGGAAAAGATAAAAATACTAAATGGAACAAGAAGCCATTCCAGAAAAAACGTAGGGAACCTTTAAACATTATTACTCACCTTCCTGCAGTAATAGGAACTGCACGTAATGCAAAAACTGCAGTTGAATGCTGGAACAGTATATTTACAGATGACATTCTGGACTCTATTGTCACATATACCAACCAATATATAGACACTAGATTGTGGCCCGATTCTAATGCATCGGGTATTCTAGAATATGCATGTCCCGGTAGTATATGAACAATGATGATTCCAGAATTCGCGGCAGACTGTGCCCGTCGCTGATTGGTCGAGGCAACCTTTATGACATCATCGTCGCCATGGCAACCATTATGACATCTACGTCAATACTGTGCCCATCGCTGAATCAGAAATGTGAGATGTCTACGTCCTTTATGACATCATCGTCGCTGTGCGCGTTGCTGATTGGTCGAGGCCTGGCGGCCTCAACCAATCAGACGCGGGATTTCTACGTCCTTTATGACATCATCGTCGCTGTGCCCGTTGCTGATTGGTCGAGGCCTGGCGGCCTCGACCAATCAGAGACGTGGGATTTCTACGTCGATGCTGTGCCGGTCTCTGATTGGTCGAGGCCTGGCGGCCTCGACCAATCAGAGAGGCGGGATTTCCAAGACAGACAGACAGACAGACAGACAGACAGACGGAAAAACCCTTAGGCAATTATATATATAGATTACAAAGGACAAGTACATCTGCAACAGAACCATCAAGCCCACAGATGAAATAGAACTGCGTGCTTTTTTTGGATTACTGTACCTTGCAGGAGCTTATAGGGCAAATAGACAAAGTTTGGAGGAACTTTGGGGTAAAGATGGGGATGGAGTTGAAAAATGTTGCCTTGTTATGTCCATAAACAGATTCAAGATTCTAATTCGTTGCCTTCGGTTTGACGACAGAACTACCCGAACCGAACGCAAAACGCATGACCGACTTGCTCCAATTCGTGATATATTTCAAAGATTTGTTGTAAACTGTAAACAAAGTTATTACCCTGGAGAGAATCTCACTATTGACGAAATGCTCCCTGGTTTTCGTGGTAGATGTGCCTTTCGTCAATATATTCCATCAAAGCCAAACAAATATGGAATAAAAATGTATGCCCTTGTTGATGCCAGTAAGACCTACACTTACAACCTGGAAGTTTATGCAGGAAAACAACCAGAAGGTCCTTACTGTGTGAGCAACAAACCCATTGATGTTGTAAAAAGACTGGCTGAACCCTTATTTGGATCGGGTCGCAATATTACAGCTGACAATTGGTTTACAAGTTGTGATCTGATTGATTATCTGAAAATTCAGAAGCTGTCATATGTGGGAACTGTAAGAAAAAACAAAAGGGAATTGCCGCCACAGTCTGTAAGTGTGAAAGAGAGACAACAGTACAGCAGTATGTTTGCATTCCATAATGGAAAGGCTTTAGTTTCCTATGTACCACATGCCAAAAAAATCGTACTTCTTCTATCAACACTTCATGATGATGCTGCCATCGATCCTGGGACTGGGGCAGAAAAAAAACCGGAGATAATTACATTTTACAATGCCACCAAAGGGGGTGTGGATACAGCATATCAGATGTGCTCCACTTTCAACGTCAGCAGAAACATCAAACGCTGGCCAATGGTCATATTTTTTGCTATGTTGAATTTGGGTGGTATAAATTCACAAGTAATTTATCTTGAAAACAAGCTTGAACCACTCCGTAGACGATTGTATCTGAAAAAATTGGCCCATGAACTAGTACTTGGAGAGCTACGCAGGAGAAGCGTGAAAACAATCGGTATCCCCTCTCGCCTTCAAATTCAGCTCAAAAGGTTCCGCCCAGAAGATGATGGTGAAAAGTCACCATCTGCACCACCTCACAAAAGAAGGAGATGCACCACTTGCCAAACGGAAAGCGGAACCAGAAGGCTTTCAAATTATGAATGTCTCAAATGTCATAAAGCAATTTGCCTGACACATGCAAAAATGGTGTGTAATTCTTGCTATTTGCTCTGCAAGTGTGACTTTTCTGGGGAAACCTCAGCATCTACTTCTGATTGAATATGTTTTAATAGTACTTAAGGTACCTTAAAATTAAGTTTGTGTTCAAAAATTTTCTTTGTACATTTTTTTGAGAGAGTCGAACTGGGGACTATTTGGCGGGAGTTTTGAAAAGTTTGTATTTCATAGTTATTAGTTTTATGTTAAGTAAATGTTTTTTTTTGCAACTGATTATGTGTAGTCTCTTTTATTACATCCCTATGAAGGTCACTGATCACTTTTAGAGCACTGAAATTGCAAACATTAGATATTATAGGTATTTTTCCAGCAGGCGCCTGACAGGCACATTGTATGTGAACTCGTTAGTCCGAATATTGTATGTGACGGAGGGTTAAAAAGTAATATTTTATTAAAAAATAAAACAAAAATACTCATCTCTTATCATTCCTCACTGTTCCGATCTCCATCACAGTGTGTTAGGGGTCGAGTTCCTGCCTCTGCACAGGGGGAATCTCGAGCCATCTCCGCTGCGCTCTCCCATTCTTCTCCTGCCGCAGTGGAGCCTGCTCAGCGGAGGTGTCGGTTCTAGCGTCATGCTCAGTTTGACACTGTGCGAAAGGTTACTGCCGTCCTTCCAGCTTCTGCCATTGTAGCCAGTACTGGTCAGCAGCGAGCAGACGTCTTTGGGACTAAGTCCTACTTTTCCCCTTCTGAGCATGCCCAGGGTAAGATCTCTCATTGGAGATCATGGGTCACATGCTCAGGTACTGCAGCAAATCCTATTGGTCTTCTAGAAAGGTCCTGAAGGTGTTCAACGTCTGTGGCAGCCTCTCATTGGTCCTTCTAGGAAGGTCCTGTACGTGCTGCAGCTATAAGAGGTGCGCATGACCACACGGCCATGCGCTAGTATCAATTTATGTATGAGCTCAGCGCCAGTGTGGTCATGTTTGTATGCAGTCAGGGACCCGGCTGAAATAAGCCCCTAGAATGCTGGCACCTCCGGCGAGGAGTTTCGTGTGTGTGTATTCAGGGTCCCGGCTGAAATAAGCCCCTAGAATGCTGGCACCTCTTGCGAGGAGTTTCATGTTTGCATTTGACTGCATGACCACCATCTTCTCTACTAAGTAGCTGTGTGCCTCTGTGAGCCAAACAGGGCACAGCGTTATCTTTGCTAACAGACTCTGTGAAGTACCAGAGTCTGTTTATACTACTATATTGTACCGTCATATCTAGCTGCAGGTGCTTTCCTGCACGGTGGATCCTAGGTCGCGAATGCACAAAATTCTTCTAATAAATATATATATTCAGTGCGTTCCGCCAACCCTAACAGTATACTAGTGCCAGGGTCTGGCTTGTCATGGCGGACACACAGCAATCCATGCAGTACATCCAGCAGCTGGAGGGAAGGTTGGCGGCTCTCAATCGCACAACCTCAGCTGTGGATGTAACCGCAGTTGCTGTTCAGGCTACCAGTGTGGCTGCAGCAACCATGTCCACTGCCACCCCTGTTCTGACTCTATCTCGCCTCCCGCTGCCAGAAAAATTTTCTGGTGATAGTAAATCTTGTAGGGGTTTCGTGAGACAGTGCTCGAGTTTCTGGCCGCACGTTTCTCCACAGAGTGGGCTAAGGTGGGATTTATTGTGTCTCTCCTGTCGGACAGAGTGTTGGAGTGGGCTACGCCGCTGTGGGACGGTGGCGATCATGTGGTGCAGAGTGCTCCGTTGTTCCTGAGCACTCTGAAACAGGTCTTTTTTGGACCTCGTGTCACCCATGATACTGCACTCCAGCTGTTGGCATTGACTCAGGGCTCGTCCTTGGTCAGCCATTTTGCCGTCCACTTTCGCACCCTAGCATCTGAGCTGGAATGGGTGGATAAAGCCCTTATTCCGATATTTTTGGGGGGCTGGCTGACCACGTAAAGGACGCTCTGGCCACTAGGGAGATTTCTGCCACACTGGATGAGTTAATAACTGTATCCACACGTACTGACCTCCGTTTTCACGAGCGGAGGTTAGAGCGAGACCAGTGTAGGCAGAGGTTTTGGCTGGCTCCCACCTTTGCCAAACCTTTGGAATCTCCAGTCCTGGTCCCTGAGTCACATGAGGCCATGGTAGGCTCACGAGCGGGATCTAAGTCCCGGATCGCTCGTGCACTCCAGGTTTGTCATGTTTGCCAGCAGACAGGACATCTTGCCCCCAGATGTCCTCAGCGGTCGAGGGAACGTCAGCGTCTAGTGGTAGTAGGTGGAGGTACACTAGACACGGCAACGTTTGCCTCCAAAATGTCCTTTAAAGGGACAATTACTATAGGCTCATTTACCCACTCGGTAGAGCTCTGCGAGGATTCTGGGGTGGAGGGCAATTTTATGTCTTCTGCCTTTGCCCAACGTCACGCAATTCCCCTGGTAATGTTAGCTCAACCAGTAACCGTACGAGTGGTAAATGGGTCGACACTGCCCTCACAGATAACACACCAGACCATCCCTTTTTCTCTGTCCATGTCGCCATCTCATCAGGAAATTATATCTCTGCTCATCATTCCTGAGGGAATTGACGAGGTCCTGTTGGGGATACCTTGGCTACGGTACCACTCTCCACATATTAAGTGGTCCAAAGGCAGAATTTTGGGATGGGGTGAATCTTGTGGGGGTAGATGTCAGACGGAATGTGTTCAGGTTGCTACTACTGAGGTACCCGCAGATCTATCCTCTCTCCCCAAGCAATATTGGCCCTATGCAGATGTGTTCTCCAAAAGAGCTGCGGAGACCCTTCCGCCTCACCGCCCCTATGACCATCCTATTAACCTCTTGCCTGATGCTGAGCTTCCCCGGGGTCGAGTTTTCTCTCCCGGAGATGGAGGAAATGTCACAGTACATCCAGGAAAATCTGGCAAGAGGATTCATTAAGAAGTCAGGGTCACCTGCAGGGGCTGGGTTCTTCTTCGTGCAGAAGAAGAACGGGGAACTACGTCCATGCATAGATTACAGGGGTCTTAACGCCATCACTGTTAAGTATCCTCTGCCCCTGATATCTGAGCTTGATAGGCTTTGGCAAGCAAGGGTGTTTACTAAACTAGATCTGAGGGGTGCTTACAACCTGATTCGCATCCATGAGGGGGACGAATGGAAGACGGCTTTTAACACCAGGGATGGGCACTATGAATATCTAGTGATGCCCTTTGGGCTCTGTAATGCCCCAGCCGTTTTCCAAGACTTTGTAAATGATATCTTCCGGGTTATGCTCTCCACTTCAGTCGTAGTCTATCTGGATGATATTCTCATCTACTCTCCAGATATTGACTCCCACCGGAGAGATGTTTGCAGAGTTTTTGACCTCTTACGAACTAACTCCCTCTACGCCAAGTTGGAGAAATGTGTGTTTGAGCAGGAGTCTTTTCCTTTCCTGGGCTATATCATCTCCGCCCAAGGAATGGCTATGGATCCTGCCAAACTACAGGCTGTGATGGACTGGCAAGAACCCCACTCTCTTAAAGCGGTGCAGTGCATTAAGGGGTTCATTAACTATTATCGCCAATTCATTCCTCATTTGTCAACTCTGGTAGCTCCCTTGGTAGCCCTCACCAAGAAGGGAGCAAATCACAAATTGTGGTCTGTGGAGGTCTCCAAGGCTTTCACTTCTATTAAATCTCATTTTACTAGCGCTCCCATTCTGCATCACTCCGATGTAGATAAGCCGTTTATAATGGAGGTGGATGCCTATTCCATTGGTGCTGGAGCAGTCCTCTTCCAAAAGGATGCTCAAGGTCAGAAGCATCCTTGCTTCTTCTTTTCCAAAACCTTCACACCAGCGGAGAGGAATTATTCCATTGGGGACAGGGAGTTGCTAGCAATGAAGTTAGCCTTCTCAGAGTGGAGACATCTCTTGGAGGCGGCTCGTTTTCCCTTTCAAGTATTCACTGACCACAAGAATTTGGTTTATTTACAGACCGCCCAGCGGTTGTAGATGACGAGGAAAAAGTTAACATATTAAACACCTTCTTCTCCACGGTATTCACGGTGGAAAATGAAATGCGGTAAAATCTCAAGAAACAATGAAAACCCTATATTAAGGGTCACCAATCTAACTCAAGATGAGGTGCAAAACCGGCTAAATAAGATTAAAATAGATAAATCTCCGGGTCCGGATGGCATACACCCACGAGTACTAAGAGAACTAAGTAATGTAATAGATAAACCATTATTTCTTATTTTTAGGGACTCTATAGCGACAGGGTCTGTTCCGCAGGACTGGCGCATAGCAAATGTGGTGCCAATATTCCAAAAGGGCTCTAAAAGTGAACCTGGAAATTGTAGGCCAGTAAGTCTAACCTCTATTGTTGGTAAAATATTTGAAGGGTTTCTGAGGGATGTTATTCTGGATTATCTCAATGAGAATAACTGTTTAACTCCATATCAGCATGGGTTTATGAGAAATCGCTCCTGTCAAACCAATCTAATCAGTTTTTATGAAGAGGTAAGCTATAGGCTGGACCACGGTGAGTCATTGGACGTGGTATATCTCGATTTTTCCAAAGCGTTTGATACTGTGCCGCACAAGAGGTTGGTACACAAAATGAGAATGCTTGGTCTGGGGGAAAATGTGTGTAAATGGGTTAGTAACTGGCTTAGTGATAGAAAGCAGAGGTTGGTTATAAATGGTATAGTCTCTAACTGGGTCGCTGTGACCAGTGGGGTACCGCAGGGGTCGGTATTGGGACCTGTTCTCTTCAACATATTCATTAATGATCTGGTAGAAGGTTTACACAGTAAAATATCGATATTTGCAGATGATACAAAATTATGTAAAGCAGTTAATACAAGAGAAGATAGTATTCTGCTACAGATGGATCTGGATAAGTTGGAAACTTGGGCTGAAAGGTGGCAGATGAGGTTTAACAATGATAAATGTAAGGTTATACACATGGGAAGAAGGAATCAATATCACCTTTACACACTGAATGGGAAACCACTGGGTAAATCTGACAGGGAGAAGGACTTGGGGATCCTAGTTAATGATAAACTTACCTGGAGCAGCCAGTGCCAGGCAGCAGCTGCCAAGGCAAACAGGATCATGGGGTGCATTAAAAGAGGTCTGGATACACATGATGAGAGCATTATACTGCCTCTGTACAAATCCCTAGTTAGACCGCACATGGAGTATTGTGTCCAGTTTTGGGCACCGGTGCTCAGGAAGGATATAATGGAACTAGAGAGAGTACAAAGGAGGGCAACAAAATTAATTAAGGGGATGGGAGAACTACAATACCCAGATAGATTAGCAAAATTAGGATTATTTAGTCTAGAAAAAAGACGACTGAGGGGCGATCTAATAACCATGTATAAGTATATAAGGGGACAATACAAATATCTAGCTGAGGATCTGTTTATACCAAGGAAGGTGACGGGCACAAGGGGGCATTCTTTGCGTCTGGAGGAGAGAAGGTTTTTCCACCAACATAGAAGAGGATTCTTTACTGTTAGGGCAGTGAGAATCTGGAATTGCTTGCCTGAGGAGGTGGTGATGGCGAACTCAATTGAGGGGTTCAAGAGAGGCCTGGATGTGTTCCTGGAGCAGAACAATATTGTATCATACAATTATTAGGTTCTGTAGAAGGACGTAGATCTGGGGATTTATTATGATGGAATATAGGCTGAACTGGATGGACAAATGTCTTTTTTCGGCCTTACTAACTATGTTACTATGTTACTATGTTACTAAATTCTCGCCAGGCCAGAATGTCCTTGTTCTTCTGTCTCGGTTCCATTTCACCCTCCATTTTCTTTCCGGGGAGAAGAACATTCGTGCCGATGCTTTCTCTCGCTCTGTTGTATCATCATCTGAGGAGGAAGAGGAGCCTCGGCTTATTGTCCCTTCTGAGAGCCTGAGAACTGTGGCCCCGATTTCGCTAGAGTCTGTGCCTCCGGGCAAGACTTTTGTACCATCCAGTTTGCGTCCAGAGGTTCTCTCTTGGGCTCACTCGTCTAGGGTGGGTGGACATTTTGAGACCAAAAGGACATCTGAGCTACTGGCGAGGACATATTGGTGGCCGCATATGGCCCGTGATGTCGCAGACTATGTTCGGGCATGTGTCTCCTGCGCCAGTAACAAGTCCCCTCGTCAACGGCCAGCTGGGTTGCTTCATCCCCTGTTGGTGGCAGACAGACCCTGGGAGATGGTCGGGATGGATTTTGTGGTGGGCTTACCCAAGTCTTGTAGCTGCACCATTATTTGGGTTATCACCGACCATTTTTCCAAAATGGTGCACTTGGTGCCTCTTCCACGGTTACCTTCTGCACAGGCTCTGGCGGCGTTGTTTATCAAGCACATATTTCGCCTACATGGTATGCCGGACAAAAATGTCAGTGACCGGGGTCCCCAGTTTGCGTCTCGATTCTGGAGAGAGCTTTGTCGTCTACTCAGCATTGAATTGAATCTCTCCTCAGCTTATCATCCCGAGATGAATGGGTTGGTAGAGAGGGCCAACCAGACCTTGGTCACATATCTTCGACATTTTGTCTTAGCCAGGCAGGATGACTGGGCATTCTTGCTACCGTGGGCGGAGTTTGCGCTGAATAACGCCAAAGCTGACTCCACCGGACAGACCCCATTCCTCCTAAACTATGGTCAGCATCCGCATCTGTGGGTACCTTTGCCTATGCCTGTGTCTTCCGCCGACTCCAGGGTGGCAGACTGAGCTGTGTATTCAGGGAACCGGCTGAAATAAGCCCCTAGAATGCTTGCACCTCCGGCGAGGAGTTTCATGTTTGCATTTGACTGCATGACCACCATCTGCTCTACTAAGTAGCTGTGTGTCTCTGTGAGCCAAACAGGGCACAGCGTTATCTTTGCTAACAGACTCTGTGAAGTAACAGAGTCTGTTTATACTACTATATTGTACCGCCATATCTAGCTGCAGGTGCTTTTCTGCACGGTCGATCCTGGGTTGTGAACGCACCAACTTCTTTTAATAAATATATATTCGGTGCGTTCCGCCAACCCTAACACAGTGGACACAATTTAGTGACCTTACTGTGCCCACTGTGCTGAGATATCAGAGCTCAGATGCACAGGGAAAACGATGAAAGAGAGAGCTAACAGCTCTCTTTTGCATCATTGCTGTCACCTGTATAGGCATTTTTAAAAAGACCTACGAAAACAAACCAATTTTTTTCTTTAAGGGAAAAATGTTAAGAAACATTTTTTCCTTCATAATTACATGTACTGTATATAATGCAAAAAAATATAAAAAAAAATTATACCTCACCTTTAGCATATGTTCACTTGGAGCGTTTTGGCTTTAGTTTTTCCTTTAACATTTGTTAGGGCCATCACTCCTACATTTGGGAGGTCCCTCCCTCATGCCAAATAGTTAGCAAGATAGTGGAATACATATTCCCCATCACTTTACATTTCCAGCTTAAACATGCCTATTTAAATTTTGTGCATTGCCCGCCACCACCATGCCCACCGCCACATCATTATGCGTCCCTTGCTTTTAATTTTCAGAGGGCCACGAGTGTTATGAAAGGCAATTCAGTAACACAATGTATATAGCGATCAGAGCACATACAGTGATCTGACAATAACCCAAAATAATAGAACGAGCTCTGAGACGTGGAAACTCTGTAGACCGCAATTCCTGATCCTCTCCAAACACAACTAGAGGCAGCTGTGGATTGCGCCTAACGCTCCCTATGCAACTCGGCACAGCCTGAGAAACTAACTAGCCTGAAGATAGAAAAATAAGCCTACCTTGCCTCAGAGAAATACCCCAAAGGAAAAGGCAGCCCCCCACATATAATGACTGTGAGTAAGATGAAAAGACAAACGTAGGGATGAAATAGATTCAGCAAAGTGAGGCCCGATAATCTAGACAGAACGAGGATAGGAAAGATAACTTTGCGGTCTACACAAAACCCTAAAGAAAACCATGCAAAGGGGGCAAAAAGACCCTCCGTACCGAACTAACGGCACGGAGGTACACCCTTTGCGTCCCAGAGCTTCAGCAAAACAAATAGACAAGCTGGACAGAAAAAATAGCAACAAATAGCAAAGAAGCACTATGCTATGCAGAGCAGCAGGCCACAGGAATGATCCAGAGAAACACAAGTCCAACACTGGAACATTGACAGGAAGCATGAATCAAAGCATCAGGTGGAGTTAAGTAGAGAAGCAGCTAACGACCTCACCAGATCACCTGAGGGAGGAAACTCAGAAGCTGCAGTACCACATTCCTCCACAAACGGAAGCTCCCAGAGAGAATCAGCCGAAGTACCACTTGTGACCACAGGAGTGAACTCTGCCACAGAATTCACAACACACGAGGTGCTGTGTAACCTGCGTTTTGTAAGCTCCAGAGTTGATTTATGCCACTGGATCCCAATGAAGCCACTGTCATAGCAGGTGAAGCTGCTGTAAGGCGAATATAATACAGGAGTTGGGGGAGCTGTATGATCAACGTCAGAAAATTGGATTCTACCAGACGCCAAAAGCATTAGAATTAAATTCAGAAAACAATGTATGCAGGCACGGGCCTGTATTGTGGTCAGTCTGTCAGGCCTGAAAACCATGTCAGAAACATGAACAAGCCTCATTTTACTTTGAAGCAGCCTCCTCAATGGAAAGAGACAAGAGTGCCATTGACCAATCTGCACAAGCCTACGCATTTCTTCTGGAAACTACCCAACCAGGCAGAATGTATCTTTTGCATGGTTTTGAGCAACAATGGAGTAATTACAGGATATTTCCCAGAGAGTGTTGAGGTCTGTGGAGTGTATTAGTCAGGTGACCGGCAGTGCTACAGAGCTCAGGTAAAAGCCTTAGCGTAGCAATGACCATGTTCCAATATGTGGAAGACTGCGGCCTGAATAGGTCTGTGGAGCATTTTAGCCCAGTCTCTTAGACGAGCTTAAAATGTACAGAAACTGGCCAATACCCCACAACCATTGTTTTGTAAGGGCCTAAATGTAGAAAATGTAAGGAAGCAACAGTTTAATAAAGAGACAGAAGTCTCATTAAGGAGCCTGGAAAAGTCAGCAATGGTCTTTGTCCAGCACCAGACAATGTAAAGTGCTGATGAATATGTATGCCTTAGCTAACTAACAATTCGAGAACAAACATATATGCTGACAAGGAACAACTGAACACTGCGCTGGGACAATGAACTGGACGTGGTTGCTGACTGCTGTGTCTGTACAACTGCAGGTTGTGGACAGGAGGTCTCAGCACCTCCTTCCTGAAAAGCAGAGTAGGAATAGCATAACACAGGGGAAGGGCCAGGGGTTTCACCATCAGACACATTTTGTACCGAGGCGTTCAGCCCACCTTCTAGGATGCTGCATTTATGAGCAGTATATGGTGTACGCTAACAGAGGTATTATGTTGAATTTCCCTTAATAGAAAGGGATGTGTGGGTAATATTTTCGAACTAGCAGTATATATATACAGTGGGGCAAAAAAGTATTTAGTCAGTCAGCAATAGTGCAAGTTCCACCACTTAAAAAGATGAGAGGTGTCTGTAATTTACATCATAGGTAGACCTCAACTATGGGAGACAAACTGAGAAAAAAAAATCCAGAAAATCACATTGTCTGTTTTTTTAGCATTTTTTTTGCATATTATGGTGGAAAATAAGTATTTGGTCAGAAACAAACAATCAAGATTTCTGGCTCTCACAGACCTGTAACTTCTTCTTTAAGAGTCTCCTCTTTCCTCCACTCATTACCTGTAGTAATGGCACCTGTTTAAACTTGTTATCAGTATAAAAAGACACCTGTGCACACCCTCAAACAGTCTGACTCCAAACTCCACTATGGTGAAGACCAAAGAGCTGTCAAAGGACACCAGAAACAAAATTGTAGCCCTGCACCAGGCTGGGAAGACTGAATCTGCAATAGCCAACCAGCTTGGAGTGAAGAAATCAACAGTGGGAGCAATAATTAGAAAATGGAAGACATACAAGACCACTGATAATCTCCCTCGATCTGGGGCTCCACGCAAAATCCCACCCCGTGGGGTCAGAATGATCACAAGAACGGTGAGCAAAAATCCCAGAACCACGCGGGGGGACCTAGTGAATGAACTGCAGAGAGATGGGACCAATGTAACAAGGCCTACCATAAGTAACACACTACGCCACCATGGACTCAGATCCTGCAGTGCCAGACGTGTCCCACTGCTTAAGCCAGTACATGTCCGGGCCCGTCTGAAGTTTGCTAGAGAGCATTTGGATGATCCAGAGGAGTTTTGGGAGAATGTCCTATGGTCTGATGAAACCAAACTGGAACTGTTTGGTAGAAACACAACTTGACGTGTTTGGAGTTGCATCCATCAAAGAAGACTGAGTTGCATCCATCAAACACCATACCTACTGTAAAGCATGGTGGTGGAAACATCATGCTTTGGGGCTGTTTCTCTGCAAAAGGGCCAGGACGACTGATCCGGGTACATGAAAGAATGAATGGGGCCATGTATCGTGAGATTTTGAGTGCAAACCTTCTTCCATCAGCAAGGGCATTGAAGATGAAACGTGGCTGGGTCTTTCAACATGACAATGATCCAAAGCACACCACCAGGGCAACGAAGGAGTGGCTTCGTAAGAAGCATTTCAAGGTCCTGGAGTGGCCTAGCCAGTCTCCAGATCTCAACCCTATAGAAAACCTTTGGAGGGAGTTGAAAGTCTGTGTTGCCAAGCGAAAAGCCAAAAACATCACTGCTCTAGAGGAGATCTGCATGGAGGAATGGGCCAACATACCAACAACAGTGTGTGGCAACCTTGTGAAGACTTACAGAAAACGTTTGACCTCTGTCATTGCCAACAAAGGATATATTACAAAGTATTGAGATGAAATTTTGTTTCTGACCAAATACTTATTTTCCACCATAATATGCAAATAAAATGTTAAAAAAACAGACAATGTGATTTTCTGGATTTTTTTTTTCTCAGTTTGTCTCCCATAGTTGTGGTCTACCTATGATGTAAATTACAGACGCCTCTCATCTTTTTAAGTGGTGGAACTTGCACTATTGCTGACTGACTAAATACTTTTTTGCCCCACTGTATATATATATATATATATATATATATATATATATATATCATTAATCACATTATTCTGTGTAAGCATGAAACCTGAAGAATTGTGTGGAGCATATAAATGCATTTATGTTCCAAAATGTGCAAGTGCAGATCCAAAAAACAACATCAGGCTACCAGATTCAAGCTTAAAGAGACAGCGAGAAGGGCAACACAATAAACAAATTATAATAATAGAATATATAGAGATTGAGAGTAGAAATTTAATCTTTGCACAATGTAAAAAGATTTCCAAAATTTAACCCAAGGGGTCTCTATCAGACCAGCTGAAGATGCCGTGATGGGGACATCACAATACACTTTGCAGTTATTACAAGAGGTATATAAAAAAAACTTAATTTTCTATTGGTTTAATAAATAGCGTATCTCTATCTAGCAGTTGTGCGACTGGTGCAGAGTCTGCCGAGAGCCGCAAACGTGAATATTTTTCACTAATTTTCATGAGTCTGTAATGCCATGTGAAATAAAGGAGATATCTTAAAAAAAAATTGCCACACATTGTTAGATATATTGAATTTGTACATAACACTTCTGCGAGGGTACGTGTCAAAAATAAAGCCAGGAAATGTTTTTCAACAGTATAAAGCATTCAATATGAGAAAGGGTGATGTTAAGAAACGTGGATATGATGGTGCCCACCAGGGCCATGTTACAGATCAGAAAGTGACTGGATCTCGTTCTAGTTTCCTGTCAAAATGTGGTCGGCGCGTTACTCCACTGTCAAACCCAGACATTTGCGAGGATGTTATGGGTTGGATGGCAGACAAAGGCTCCAGTGTGTTGACAAGCAGCACCACAAAGTCTTCCATATGGTACAGTCTCAGTAGCCAAGAGGCTAGGCCTCTGAATCCACAACCTGGCCCTCCTTCCTCCCACCATCAAGAGTACCAGAAGACATATGACCCCAATGCTGGCCACTCTAAGGAACTGTTTACATTCACTTGTAATTTGTCAGGCCAGTCAACATGAACCATTAAAGAGGGTCATAAGGAGGCTAGGATGGTTAGTGTTCTTCCTGGTGAAAACACTGAACATTTGACTCTTTGTAGTCTGCCACACATAGCAGAGTTAATGTCCAGATGCCTTTCCCAAGACCGTTGCATGAAATGAAACACATTTTGTCCAACATGAAATACTGACTGTGCACCTCTCTTGACCCACGGGACAAGGATAAATTTGCTTCTCTCATATCAGAGACAGACGTGCCATTTTCAGTGCATGCATGCCAGAGGGCTGTTGTTGAAGGCTTGCTTAAAAGATCACCCTCAGACAACCCTGCTGGCAGAGGTACTGGCTCTTTTCACCCACAGGGATTACAAGGGAGGGCCATGCACACAGGTGCAACTCGAGGGGGGGGAATGTCCACCCACTGTCACAATTTTCATGAGACCATCATATCAGCAAGGGCTATCTGTGGGTGTAACTATGACAAGGAGGGAGGAGTTGACCAAGATGGTGAAGGACTACTTAAGCGACCATACTAGCATCCTTCCTTATTCTTCAGTTCCCTTAAACTATTGGTTGTCCTAGCTCCACATTTGGACCGACCTCTCCTTCTACACCTTGGATGTGCTGCCATGCCCTGCCGCAAGTGTGTTGTCTGAGCCGGTTTTTGGTTTGGCTGGTCTAATCTGTTGTGAATTCTGCTTTTGGGTTCCCTCCAGTGGTTGTAGATAGTAATACAGTTGTCCCTGGGTTGCAGTCCTGGTCAGGTGTATCTGCTGATTGCAGTTCTGACTGGGGTATTTAGGTGTGCAGGATTCATTAGTCCTTGCCAGTTGTCCATGGTTCTGGGAGGTTTTGGATCTTTGTCTGGTTCCTCCTGCCTTGCTGCCAATTCAGCAAAGATAAGTGTCTGGTTTTTGTTTCTGTGGCACACATGCTGTGTGCTTAATAATTCTGTGCTATTCATTTTTTTCTCTTGTCCAGCTTAGATTGTGTCAGTGTTTTCTCAGTCTTGTTGGATTCTCAGGAGTTGCAGATATACGCTCCACGTCTTTAGTTAGATGGTGGAATTTTTTGTATTATCTGCTGTGGATATTTTTTGGAAGGGTTTTAATACTGACCGCTTAGTATTCTGTCCTATCCTTTCCTATTTAGCTAGAGTGGCCTCTCTTGCTAAATCCTGTTTCCTGCCTGTGTGTGTCTTTCCTCTACTACAGGGCGGCACGGTGGCGCAGTGGTTAGAATTGCAGCCTTGCAGCGCTGGGGTCCTGGGTTCTAATCCCAACCAGGACAACATCTGCAAAGAGTTTGTATGTTCTCTCCGTGTTTGCGTGGGTTTCCTCCAGGCACTCCGGTTTCCTCCCACATTCCAAAGACATACAGATAGGGATTCTAGATTGTGAGCCCCATCGGGGACAGTGATGATAATGTGTGCAACCTGTAAAGCGCTGCGGAATATGTTAGCGCTATATAAAAATAAAGATTATTATTATTATTATTATAAAAATAAAGATTATTATTATTATTATTATACTACTCACAGTCAATATTTGTGGGGGGCTGCCTATCCTTTGGGGTTCTGCTGTGAGGCAAGGTAGAATTCCTACTTCCATCTATAGGGGTATTTAGTCCTCCGGCTGTGTCGGGGTGTCTAGGATTTGTTAGGCACACCCCACGGCTACTTCTAGTTGTGGTGTTAAGTTCAGGATTTGCGGTCAGTACAGTTTCCACCAACTCCAGAGAAAGTTTCATGCGGCTCCAAGGTCACTGGATCATAACAGTACAACTGGCCGATAATGAGTTAAATGCATCTCAGAAGAAGGGAAGAAAGGTGTTGAGCCATTTTTTTTCTGCACTCTGCTTTGTCTTCTCTTCCCTCTTTTTCTCTGGGTGGCTGAGGAGTCTTGTGCTAGCATGGATGTTCAGGAATTAGCTTCTCGTGTGGACCAGCTTGCTGCTAGAGTACAGGGTATTTCTGATTATATTGTTCAGACTCCTGTTTTAGAGCCAAAGATTCCTACTCCTGATTTGTTTTTTGGTGACAGGTCCAAATTTTTGAGTTTTAAAAACAACTGTAAACTGTTTTTTGCTCTGAGACCTCAATCCTCCGGTGATTCCATTTAGCAGGTTAAAATTGTCATCTCCCTGCTGCGTGGCGATCCACAGGATTGGGCATTTTCCCTGGAATCTGGGAATCCGGCTTTGCTTAATGTAGACTCCTTTTTTCAGGCTTTAGGATTATTATATGATGAACCTAATTCTGTGGATCAAGCGGAGAAGACCTTGTTGGCCCTGTCTCAGGGTCAAGAGGGGGCAAAATTGTATTGTCAGAAATTTAGAAAATGGTCTGTGTTGACTAAATGGAATGATGATGCTTTGGCGGCAATTTTCAGAAAGGGTCTTTCTGAATCCGTTAAAGATGTTATGGTGGGGTTTTCCACGTCTTTTGGTTTGAGTGATTCTATGTCTCTGGCCATTCAGATTGACCGGCGCTTGCGGGAGGGCAGAACTGTGCGCGCTGTGGCGTTGTCCTCAGAGCAAATTCCTGAGCCAATGCAGTGTGATAGGATTCTGTCTAGAACGGAACAACAAGGTTTCAGACGTCAGAATAAGTTGTGTTATTATTGTGGCGACGCTTCTCATGTCATTTCTGTCTGCCCTAAGTGGACAAAGAGGACCAGTTCATTTACCATCAGTACTGTACAACCTAAATTTCTGTTATCTGTGTCCTTGATCTGCTCATTGTCATCATTTTCTGTCATGGCGTTTGTGGATTCAGGCGCCGCCTTGAACTTAATAGACTTTGAGTTTGTCAGGCATTGTGGTT
The DNA here is from genome assembly GCF_032444005.1 of Ranitomeya imitator. Classification (NCBI taxonomy): domain Eukaryota; kingdom Metazoa; phylum Chordata; class Amphibia; order Anura; family Dendrobatidae; genus Ranitomeya; species Ranitomeya imitator. The sequence continues at coordinate 210,099,555 of NC_091283.1, read as the reverse complement.
TTCCCTTGCAGCTTTTGCAGAACCCTATTCCTTTAAGGGGCATTGATGCTACACCTTTGGCTAAAAATAAGCCCCAGTTTTGGACACAGGTGACCATGCGCATGGCGCCAGCCCATCAGGAAGATTGTAGAGTTCTGGTGTTGCATAATTTGCATGATGCTATCGTGCTGGGTTTTCCGTGGTTGCAGGTACATAATCCTGTGTTGGACTGGAAGTCTATGTCTGTGACAAGTTGGGGTTGTCAGGGGATCCATAATGATGTTCCTTTGATGTCAATCTCCTCTTCTTCCTCTTCTGAAATTCCTAAGTTTTTGTCTGATTTTCAGGATGTATTCGATGAGCCCAAGTCCAGTTCCCTTCCACCGCACAGGGACTGTGATTGTGCTATTGACTTGATTCCAAGCTGTAAGTTTCCGAAGGGCCGACATTTCAACCTGTCTGTGCCTGAACATACCGCCATGTGGAATCATATTAAGGAGTCCTTGGCGAAAGGGCATATTCGGCCATCTTCTTCACCGTTGGGAGCGGTATTTTTTTTGTTGCTAAGAAGGATGGCTCCTTGAGACGCTGTATTGATTATCGCCTCTTGAATAAGATCACGGTCAAGTTTCAATACCCTTTACCTTTGCTTTCTGATTTGTTTGCTAGGATTAAGGGGGCTAGTTGGTTTACTAAGATTGACCTTCGGGGGGCATATAATCTTGTTCGTATTAAGCAGGGTGATGAATGGAAAACTGTGTTTAATACGCCCAAAGGTCATTTTGAATATCTTGTGATGCCATTCGGGCTCACTAATGCTCCATCTGTTTTTCAGTCCTTCATGCATGATATCTTCCGGACTTATCTTGATAAATTCTGGATTGTATATTTGGACGATATTTTGATTTTTTCCGATGATTGGGAGTCTCATGTGGAACAGGTCAGGATGGTATTTCAGATCCTTCGTGACAATGCTTTGTTTGTGAAGGGGTCTAAGTGTCTCTTTGGGGTGCAGAAGGTTTCTTTTTTGTGCTTCATTTTTTCTCCCTCATCTATGGAGATGGATCCGGTTAAGGTTCAGGCCATTCATGATTGGATTCAACCCAATCCGTGAAGAGCCTTCAGAAATTTTTGGGTTTTGCAAATTTTTATCGCCGTTTCATTGCTAACTTCTCTAGCGTGGTTAAACCCTTGACCGATTTGACGAAGAAAGGCGCTGATGTGGCGAATTGGTCCTCTGCGGCTGTCTCTGCCTTCCAGGAGCTTAAATGCCGATTTACTTCTGCTCTGGTGTTGCGCCAACCGGATGTTTCTCTTCCGTTTCAGGTTGAGATTGACGCTTCTGAGATTGGGGCAGAGGGATTCTGTTGGTTCCTTGATGAAACTGTGTGCCTTCTTTTCCCGTAAGTTTTCGCCTGCTGAACGCAATTATGATGTTGGCAATCGGGAGTTGTTGGCTATGAAGTGGGCGTTTGAGGAGTGGCGACATTGGCTTGAGGGAGCTAAGCACAGTATTGTGGTCTTGACCGATCATAAGAATCTGATTTACCTTGAGTCTGCCAAACGGCTGAATCCTAGACAGGCTCGATGGTCCTTGTTTTTTTCCCGTTTTGATTTCGTGATTTCGTATGTTCCGGGTTCTAAGAATATTAAGGCTGATGCCCTCTCTAGGAGTTTTTTGCCTGATTCTCCTAAGGTCCTTGAACCGGTTGGCATTCTGAAAGAAGGGGTGGTCCTTTCTGCCATTTCCCCTGATTTACGACGGGTTCTTCAGGAATTTCAGGCTGACAGACCTGACCGCTGTCCAGTGGGGAAACTGTTTGTTCCTGACAGATGGACTAGTAGAGTGATTTCTGAGGTTCACTGTTCTGTGTTCGCTGGTCATCCTGGTATTTTTGGTACCAGAGATTTAGTTGGTAGGTCCTTTTGGTGGCCTTCTTTGTCACGTGATGTGCGTTCTTTTGTGCAGTCCTGTGGGACTTGTGCGCGGGCCAAGCCTTGTTGTTCCCATGCTAGTGGGTTGCTTTTGCCGTTGCCAGTCCCTGAGAGGCCCTGGACGCATATTTCTATGGATTTTGTTTCTGATCTTCCGTTTTCCCAGAAGATGTCTGCTATCTGGGTTGTTTGTGACCGGTTCTCTAAGATGGTTCATTTGGTGCCTTTGCCTAAATTGCCGTCCTCTTCAGATTTGGTTCCATTGTTTTTTCAGCATGTGGTTCGTTTGCATGGTATTCCGGAGAATATTGTGTCCGACAGAGGTTCCCAGTTTGTTTCTAGGTTTTGGCGGGCCTTTTGTGCTAGGCTGGGCATTGATTTGTCTTTTTCTTCTGCATTTCATCCTCAAATGGCCAGACCGAGTGAACTAATCAGTAGTGTTGAGCGATACCTTCCGATATCGGAAAGTATCGGTATCGGTTTGGATCGGCCGATATTCAAAAAATATCGGATATCGCCGATACCGATACCCGATCCCAATGCAAGTCAATGGGACCAAAATATCGGAATTAAAATAAACCCTTTCTTTCCTTGTAGGTTCATTCTACCTGAAGGAAAACAACTAAGAATAATGTAGGATGTATGGGGGAGGTGGCGGAGACATTAAAGGCAATGAGGATTAGTCCAATCAAATAGAATAGCATGTTTTTTTTTTTTTTTTAAAGAAGTTCGGATTGAAAAAGATATTGAGTATGTAAATTTTTTTTATTTTGTCAGATATTGATGTTTCACTATTCCACGCCCTTCCCCTTCTTTTTTTTCTTTTTTTTTTTTTTCTTTTCCCACACTTTCATCTTCATCATCATCAGCATCCTTGACATCAACTTCTTCACCTTATTCATCTTCTTCTTCATCTTCTACCTATTTTTTTTTTTATTACATTCTTCATATTCATTTTCTTCAACTATTATTATTCTTCCTATTCTACATATTCTTTTTATTCCACTGTTATTATTCTTCCTATTCTACTTCTTCATCATATTCTCATTTGTGACAGGCATTCCCGTAGTTGTTATCTATAAAAGTTGGAAGATTACACCTTCCGTTCTGCCAGTCACAAAAGTTACATTTGTCCGCGTTCAGTTTGGCCTGCAGCATCAGGCTTTATCCAGGGGCACCACGAGGAGGAACGGACTCACCCCCATACACTGCTTAGTCTTCTTCTGCATATAATTTAGATAATATCTTTTGCTCTGATATTAAGTCTTATGCTTAATGTTCTTCTGCTCTTTGTTCTGCAGCCTCTTGTTCTTCTGCTTCTCGGTCTTCCATGTTGTCGTCTCCAGGGTCTTCGTCTCCAGTGTCGTCATCTCCGCCGTCGTCGTCTCAGCCGTCGTCGTCTCCGCCGTCGTCATCGTCGTCGTCATCGGGGTGGTCTTCCGGGTCGTCGTCATCGGGGTGGTCTTCCGGGTTGTCGACGTTAGGGTCTTCAACTTGGAAATGTAGCAGAAGGTACAAGAAGGCTGAGAAAATGCCAAGAACCAGCTGATGGAACTGGAACTCGGATGGCTACCCGAAGGTTCAAGAGCCTATGGAACTACCGAGGACCAGCTGACGTTACTGGAACCCGGTTACTAAGCAGGAGGTACCCGTGCTAAAAAGCACTACCAAGGACCGCCTGACGTTGGCGGAACTCGGATACCCAGAAGGAGGCACCTAAGCCAAAGGCTCTGCCCGGAACCAGATGACGTTACTGGAACCAGGATGGGGAGCAGAAGGTACAAGAGCAAAAGACACTGCCGAGAACCAGCTGACGGTACTGGAACCCGGATGGGTAGCCGAATGTCCAAGAGCCAATGGAACTACCAAGGACCAGCTGACGTTACTGGAACCCGGTTACTAAGCAGGAGGTACCCGTGCCTGAAAGCACTACCAAGGACCACCTGACATTGGTGGAACTTGGATACCCAGAAGGAGGCACCTAAGCCAAAGGCTCTGCCCGGAACCAGCTGACGGTACTGGAACCAGGATGGGGAGCAGAAGGTACAAGAGCAAAAGACACTGCCGAGAACCAGCTGACGGTGCTGGAACCAGGTGGTGGACCCGAAGGCCCACAGGAGAGGAGAGAACAGCTAGGCCGCGAGGCAGCCGCAGTTACCGAACCCCAACAGTCCTACAGGGGGAGCTGGGCCTACTGGCACTACAGAACCAGCCTTGACTACCAGTTCACGCAGCCCACATAGGAAGCTCCTAAACTGGAGGCACCCTGGAGTTGGCTAACTCGACCGCCCCACGACGGGGCAAGCATAGGCGTCTCAGTGAAGTTGACACAACCCGGAAACAGCTGACGGTGCTGAAACCAGGCTTGGCACGAGGGAGTACCTGTGACAAGAACACTGCCGAGAACCAGCTGGCGGTGCTGGAACCCGGATGCGTTGCCCCAGTGTGCAAGAGCCAATGGCACGACCGAGGACCAGCTGACGGTGCTGGAACCCGGTTACTAAGCTGTAGGTGCCCGCGCTTAAAAGCACTACCAAGGACCGCCTGGCGTTGGCGGAACTCGGATACCCAGGAGGAGGCACCTAAGCCAAAGGCTCGGCCCGGAACCAGCTGACGGTGCTGGAACCAGGTGGTGGACCCGAAGGCCCACAGGAGAGGAGAGAACAGCTAGGCCGCGAGGCAGCCGCAGTTACCGAACCCCAACAGTCCTACAGGGGGAGCTGGGCCTACTGGCACTACAGAACCAGCCTTGACTACCAGTTCACGCAGCCCACATAGGAAGCTCCTAAACTGGAGGCACCCTGGAGTTGGCTAACTCGACCGCCCCACGACGGGGCAAGCATAGGCGTCTCAGTGAAGTTGACACAACCCGGAAACAGCTGACGGTGCTGAAACCAGGCTTGGCACGAGGGAGTACCTGTGACAAGAACACTGCCGAGAACCAGCTGGCGGTGCTGGAACCCGGATGCATTGCCCCAGTGTGCAAGAGCCAATGGCACGACCGAGGACCAGCTGACGGTGCTGGAACCCGGTTACTAAGCTGTAGGTGCCCGCGCTTAAAAGCACTACCAAGGACCGCCTGGCGTTGGCGGAACTCGGATACCCAGGAGGAGGCACCTAAGCCAAAGGCTCGGCCCGGAACCAGCTGACGGTGCTGGAACCAGGTGGTGGACCCCAAGGCCCACAGGAGAGGAGAGAACAGCTAGGCCGCGAGGCAGCCGCAGTTACCGAACCCCAACAGTCCTACAGGGGGAGCTGGGCCTACTGGCACTACAGAACCAGCCTTGACTACCAGTTCACGCAGCCCACATAGGAAGCTCCTAAACTGGAGGCACCCTGGAGTTGGCTAACTCGACCGCCCCACGACGGGGCAAGCATAGGCGTCTCAGTGAAGTTGACACAACCCGGAAACAGCTGACGGTGCTGAAACCAGGCTTGGCACGAGGGAGTACCTGTGACAAGAACACTGCCGAGAACCAGCTGGCGGTGCTGGAACCCGGATGCGTTGCCCCAGTGTGCAAGAGCCAATGGCACGACCGAGGACCAGCTGACGGTGCTGGAACCCGGTTACTAAGCTGTAGGTGCCCGCGCTTAAAAGCACTACCAAGGACCGCCTGGCGTTGGCGGAACTCGGATACCCAGGAGGAGGCACCTAAGCCAAAGGCTCGGCCCGGAACCAGCTGACGGTGCTGGAACCAGGTGGTGGACCCGAAGGCCCACAGGAGAGGAGAGAACAGCTAGGCCGCGAGGCAGCCGCAGTTACCGAACCCCAACAGTCCTACAGGGGGAGCTGGGCCTACTGGCACTACAGAACCAGCCTTGACTACCAGTTCACGCAGCCCACATAGGAAGCTCCTAAACTGGAGGCACCCTGGAGTTGGCTAACTCGACCGCCCCACGACGGGGCAAGCATAGGCGTCTCAGTGAAGTTGACACAACCCGGAAACAGCTGACGGTGCTGAAACCAGGCTTGGCACGAGGGAGTACCTGTGACAAGAACACTGCCGAGAACCAGCTGGCGGTGCTGGAACCTGGATGCGTTGCCCCAGTGTGCAAGAGCCAATGGCACGACCGAGGACCAGCTGACGGTGCTGGAACCCGGTTACTAAGCTGTAGGTGCCCGCGCTTAAAAGCACTACCAAGGACCGCCTGGCGTTGGCGGAACTCGGATACCCAGGAGGAGGCACCTAAGCCAAAGGCTCGGCCCGGAACCAGCTGACGGTGCTGGAACCAGGTGGTGGACCCCAAGGCCCACAGGAGAGGAGAGAACAGCTAGGCCGCGAGGCAGCCGCAGTTACCGAACCCCAACAGTCCTACAGGGGGAGCTGGGCCTACTGGCACTACAGAACCAGCCTTGACTACCAGTTCACGCAGCCCACATAGGAAGCTCCTAAACTGGAGGCACCCTGGAGTTGGCTAACTCGACCGCCCCACGACGGGGCAAGCATAGGCGTCTCAGTGAAGTTGACACAACCCGGAAACAGCTGACGGTGCTGAAACCAGGCTTGGCACGAGGGAGTACCTGTGACAAGAACACTGCCGAGAACCAGCTGGCGGTGCTGGAACCCGGATGCGTTGCCCCAGTGTGCAAGAGCCAATGGCACGACCGAGGACCAGCTGACGGTGCTGGAACCCGGTTACTAAGCTGTAGGTGCCCGCGCTTAAAAGCACTACCAAGGACCGCCTGGCGTTGGCGGAACTCGGATACCCAGGAGGAGGCACCTAAGCCAAAGGCTCGGCCCGGAACCAGCTGACGGTGCTGGAACCAGGTGGTGGACCCGAAGGCCCACAGGAGAGGAGAGAACAGCTAGGCCGCGAGGCAGCCGCAGTTACCGAACCCCAACAGTCCTACAGGGGGAGCTGGGCCTACTGGCACTACAGAACCAGCCTTGACTACCAGTTCACGCAGCCCACATAGGAAGCTCCTAAACTGGAGGCACCCTGGAGTTGGCTAACTCGACCGCCCCACGACGGGGCAAGCATAGGCGTCTCAGTGAAGTTGACACAACCCGGAAACAGCTGACGGTGCTGAAACCAGGCTTGGCACGAGGGAGTACCTGTGACAAGAACACTGCCGAGAACCAGCTGGCGGTGCTGGAACCCGGATGCGTTGCCCCAGTGTGCAAGAGCCAATGGCACGACCGAGGACCAGCTGACGGTGCTGGAACCCGGTTACTAAGCTGTAGGTGCCCGCGCTTAAAAGCACTACCAAGGACCGCCTGGCGTTGGCGGAACTCGGATACCCAGGAGGAGGCACCTAAGCCAAAGGCTCGGCCCGGAACCAGCTGACGGTGCTGGAACCAGGTGGTGGACCCGAAGGCCCACAGGAGAGGAGAGAACAGCTAGGCCGCGAGGCAGCCGCAGTTACCGAACCCCAACAGTCCTACAGGGGGAGCTGGGCCTACTGGCACTACAGAACCAGCCTTGACTACCAGTTCACGCAGCCCACATAGGAAGCTCCTAAACTGGAGGCACCCTGGAGTTGGCTAACTCGACCGCCCCACGACGGGGCAAGCATAGGCGTCTCAGTGAAGTTGACACAACCCGGAAACAGCTGACGGTGCTGAAACCAGGCTTGGCACGAGGGAGTACCTGTGACAAGAACACTGCCGAGAACCAGCTGGCGGTGCTGGAACCCGGATGCGTTGCCCCAGTGTGCAAGAGCCAATGGCACGACCGAGGACCAGCTGACGGTGCTGGAACCCGGTTACTAAGCTGTAGGTGCCCGCGCTTAAAAGCACTACCAAGGACCGCCTGGCGTTGGCGGAACTCGGATACCCAGGAGGAGGCACCTAAGCCAAAGGCTCGGCCCGGAACCAGCTGACGGTGCTGGAACCAGGTGGTGGACCCCAAGGCCCACAGGAGAGGAGAGAACAGCTAGGCCGCGAGGCAGCCGCAGTTACCGAACCCCAACAGTCCTACAGGGGGAGCTGGGCCTACTGGCACTACAGAACCAGCCTTGACTACCAGTTCACGCAGCCCACATAGGAAGCTCCTAAACTGGAGGCACCCTGGAGTTGGCTAACTCGACCGCCCCACGACGGGGCAAGCATAGGCGTCTCAGTGAAGTTGACACAACCCGGAAACAGCTGACGGTGCTGAAACCAGGCTTGGCACGAGGGAGTACCTGTGACAAGAACACTGCCGAGAACCAGCTGGCGGTGCTGGAACCCGGATGCGTTGCCCCAGTGTGCAAGAGCCAATGGCACGACCGAGGACCAGCTGACGGTGCTGGAACCCGGTTACTAAGCTGTAGGTGCCCGCGCTTAAAAGCACTACCAAGGACCGCCTGGCGTTGGCGGAACTCGGATACCCAGGAGGAGGCACCTAAGCCAAAGGCTCGGCCCGGAACCAGCTGACGGTGCTGGAACCAGGTGGTGGACCCCAAGGCCCACAGGAGAGGAGAGAACAGCTAGGCCGCGAGGCAGCCGCAGTTACCGAACCCCAACAGTCCTACAGGGGGAGCTGGGCCTACTGGCACTACAGAACCAGCCTTGACTACCAGTTCACGCAGCCCACATAGGAAGCTCCTAAACTGGAGGCACCCTGGAGTTGGCTAACTCGACCGCCCCACGACGGGGCAAGCATAGGCGTCTCAGTGAAGTTGACACAACCCGGAAACAGCTGACGGTGCTGAAACCAGGCTTGGCACGAGGGAGTACCTGTGACAAGAACACTGCCGAGAACCAGCTGGCGGTGCTGGAACCCGGATGCGTTGCCCCAGTGTGCAAGAGCCAATGGCACGACCGAGGACCAGCTGACGGTGCTGGAACCCGGTTACTAAGCTGTAGGTGCCCGCGCTTAAAAGCACTACCAAGGACCGCCTGGCATTGGCGGAACTCGGATACCCAGGAGGAGGCACCTAAGCCAAAGGCTCGGCCCGGAACCAGCTGACGGTGCTGGAACCAGGTGGTGGACCCGAAGGCCCACAGGAGAGGAGAGAACAGCTAGGCCGCGAGGCAGCCGCAGTTACCGAACCCCAACAGTCCTACAGGGGGAGCTGGGCCTACTGGCACTACAGAACCAGCCTTGACTACCAGTTCACGCAGCCCACATAGGAAGCTCCTAAACTGGAGGCACCCTGGAGTTGGCTAACTCGACCGCCCCACGACGGGGCAAGCATAGGCGTCTCAGTGAAGTTGACACAACCCGGAAACAGCTGACGGTGCTGAAACCAGGCTTGGCACGAGGGAGTACCTGTGACAAGAACACTGCCGAGAACCAGCTGGCGGTGCTGGAACCCGGATGCGTTGCCTTGCCTATTAAAGATTGTCTTCCTAGAGCCCCAACTAGCGGTGTTGGAGCAAAGGGTAAGCAGGGGGAGATGAGTGTAGGCCGAAGCCTGCACTGGAGGCAGCTTTGTGTCTGCGTTGCGTTTGCAGGACACTTTGCCGGCTACACACTGGGGGAACAGCTGGCGTTGCTGAACCCCACTAACACAATGGCGTGTGTTTTTATCTGTGCAGCTAGCACTTGCGGGCAAAAACTTGCGATGTTAGAGCCCGTGTTGAAGCAGGAGGAGGAGGAGAGGAGCAGAGTGTAGGCCGAAGCCTAGTTGAACCAATTTCAAAGGAAACCTTTAACCCCCCCCTCAGGTGTTACAAAGTACAAGAGACACACCTTGTGCAGTATTAATGCTGCACAAGTGAAAGGTTGCTCTATTAATTTGTCTACTTGCACACGCTGAATGAAAGACATACACAATTTACCCCATTCTACAGTCAAACTGTAGTGGATGCGTGACTTGGTTTTTTGATGAGACGCAGCACAGGTGTCCAAAATAACGCCTTGGTGCTTGGCGCAGCTTCCTGAGCGTTGTTATTTGCTGTACAGGAGTCTGCGCTCTTGTGTTATCCCTTGGCAATGCCCTGTTAGCGCTGCCCATCTTATGACCTCATTTCATGTTGGCCGGTGCGGTTAACGATGGCCATAAATCCCAGACCCACAGTGTCTTTTCATAAAGCCACACTGCGGTGCTGGGATTCGTGGCCTTGAGCAGTAAATATTTTGGCCGCTCACACACGTCCTTACACCTGCTTCAGACTGGGCGGCCTCTGCTGATCCCTTCTCGCATGCCGCGGCCATGAGGCTGCACAGTCTGAAGAAGGCGGAAGGAGATGAGTTAAGACAGGCGAAGATATGCACTGCTCGTGCCCATCAATCACACCCTCGCAGTCAAAATAATTAAGACAACGAGGAGCATTTTATTCAGGCAGGGCGGACGAACAGGCGCAAGTAGCCAACCAATGATGTCAGAAGACGGGAAGCGCTACCAAGGGGGGTGCTGCGTATCATTAGAAAGGAAAGTCACACCTCAGGGACAGTGGAATGGTCTCAAAGAGACACATTTTGTACGTGTTGAGTTCCACGTGGGCAAGGAGAAAACGTCAGCCACCTTGTACAAATGCAGCAGTACTGCTGTACAAGGTGGCTGTTATACATAGAAACACCTGGGGGTGGTGGCCAGGCTCCCTTCAATTTCAGTTCATGTGCCTGCGTGGCGTTTGCAGGTCACGTTGCAAGCTGCACAGCAGGGGAACAGCTGGCGGTGCTGAACCCCACTAACACATTGGCTGGTGTTTTTCTCTGTGCAGCTAGCATGTCCGGGCAGAAACTGGCGTTGTTTGAGCCCAGGGTCAGCAGGAGGAGGAGAGGAGCAAAGTGTAGGCCGAAGCCTGCACTGGTGGCAGCTTTTGTTCTGTTGTGCCAGCGTGGCTTGTGCTGGACACGTTGCCGACTACACAGCAGGGGAACAGCTGGCGGTGCTGAACCCCACTAACACATTGGCTGGTGTTTTTCTCTGTGCAGCTAGCATTTCCGGGCAAAAACTAGCGGTGTTTGAGCCCAGGGTCAGCAGGAGGAGTAGAGGAGCAGAGTGTTGGCCAAAGCCTAGTTGAACCAATTTCAAAGGTTACCTTTAACCCCCCCCTCAGGTGTTGCAAGGTACAAGAGCCACACCTTGAACAGCATTATTGATGCACAAGTCAAAGGTTGCTCTATTTAATTTTGCTCCTTGCACACGCTGAATTAAACACGTACACTATTTAGCCCATTATACTGTCAAACAGTAGTGGAGGCGTGACTACTAGTCTTTTTAAGGAGACGCAGCACAGGTGTACAAATTTACACCTAGGTGCTGTGCGCAGATTCCTTACCGTTGTTATTTGCAGTACAGGAAACTGCGCTCTTGTGTTATCCCTTGGCAATACCCTGTTAGTGCAGGCCGTCTCATGACCTCATTTCATGTTGGCCGGTGCGGTTAACGATGGCCATAAATCCCAGACCCACAGTGGCTTTTCCTAAAGTCACACTGCGGTGCTGGGATTCGTGGCCTTGTGCAGTAAATATGTTCGCCGCTCACACATGTCCTTACACCTGCTTCAGACTGGGCGGCCTCAGCTGATCCCTTATCGCATGCCGCGGCCATGAGGCCGCACAGTCAGAAGAAGGCGGAAGGAGGGGAGTGAAAACAGGGGAACATATGCACTGCTCGTGCCCATCAATCACACCCTCGCAGTCAAAATATATGAGACAACGGGGGGCGTTGTGTCGGGCAGGGGGGACGCACAGGCACAGCCAGCCAACCAATGATGTCAGGAGACGGGCAGCGCTAACAATGGGGGTGCTGCGTGTCATTAAAAAGGAAAGTCACACCTCAGGGACATTGTAATGGTCTGTAATGAGACACATTTTGTACTTGTTGAGTTCCACGTGTGCAAGGAGAAAAAGTCAGCCACCTTGTACAAATGCAGCAGTACTGCTGTACAAGGTGGCTGTTATACATAGAAACACCTGGGGGGGTGGGGGGCAGGCTCCCTTCAATTTCAGTTCATGTGCCTGCGTGGCGTTTGCAGGTCACGTTGCAAGCTACACAGCAGGGGAACAGCTGGCGTTGCTGAACCCCACTGACACATTGACTGGTGTTTTTCTCTGTGCAGATTGCATGTCCGGGCAAAAACTAGCGGTGTTAGAGCCCAGGGTCAGCAGGAGGAGGAGGAGAGGAGCAAAGTGTAGGCCGAAGCCTGCACTGGTGGCAGCTTTTGGTCGGTTGTGCCAGCGTGGCTTGTGCTGGACACGATGCCGGCTACACAGCGGGGGAACAGCAGGCGGTGCTGAACCCCACTAACACATTGGCTGGTGTTTTTCTCTGTGCAGCTAGCATGTCCGGGCAGAAACTGGCGTTGTTTGAGCCCAGGGTCAGCAGGAGGAGGAGAGGAGCAAAGTGTAGGCCGAAGCCTGCACTGGTGGCAGCTTTTGTTCTGTTGTGCCAGCGTGGCTTGTGCTGGACACGTTGCCGACTACACAGCAGGGGAACAGCTGGCGGTGCTGAACCCCACTAACACATTGGCTGGTGTTTTTCTCTGTGCAGCTAGCATTTCCGGGCAAAAAATAGCGGTGTTTGAGCCCAGGGTCAGCAGGAGGAGTAGAGGAGCAGAGTGTAGGCCAAAGCCTAGTTGAACCAATTTCAAAGGTTACCTTTAACCCCCCCCTCAGGTGTTGCAAGGTACAAGAGCCACACCTTGAACAGCATTAATGATGCACAAGTCAAAGGTTGCTCTATTTAATTTTGCTCCTTGCACACGCTGAATTAAACACGTACACTATTTAGCCCATTATACTGTCAAACAGTTGTGGAGGCGTGACTTGTCTTTTTAACGAGACGCAGCACAGGTGTCAAAATTTGCACCTAGGTACTGGGCGCAGATTCCTGAGCGTTGTTATTTGCTGTACAGGAGTCTGCGCTCTTGTGTTATCCCTTGGCAATACCCTGTTAGTGCAGGCCGTCTCATGACCTCATTTCATGTTGGCCGGTGCGGTTAACGATGGCCATAAATCCCAGACCCACAGTGGCTTTTCCTAAAGTCACACTGCGGTGCTGGGATTCGTGGCCTTGTGCAGTAAATATGTTCGCCGCTCACACATGTCCTTACACCTGCTTCAGACTGGGCGGCCTCAGCTGATCCCTTATCGCATGCCGCGGCCATGAGGCCGCACAGTCAGAAGAAGGCGGAAGGAGGGGAGTGAAAACAGGGGAACATATGCACTGCTCGTGCCCATCAATCACACCCTCGCAGTCAAAATATATGAGACAACGGGGGGCGTTGTGTCGGGCAGGGGGGACGCACAGGCACAGCCAGCCAACCAATGATGTCAGGAGACGGGCAGCGCTAACAATGGGGGTGCTGCGTGTCATTAAAAAGGAAAGTCACACCTCAGGGACATTGTAATGGTCTGTAATGAGACACATTTTGTACTTGTTGAGTTCCACGTGTGCAAGGAGAAAAAGTCAGCCACCTCGTACAAATGCAGCAGTACTGCTGTACAAGGTGGCTGATATACATAGAAACACCTGTGGGTGGGGGGCAGGCTCCCTTCAATTTCAGTTCATGTGCCTGCGTGGCGTTTGCAGGTCACGTTGCAAGCTACACAGCAGGGGAACAGCTGGCGTTGCTGAACCCCACTGACACATTGACTGGTGTTTTTCTCTGTGCAGATTGCATGTCCGGGCAAAAACTAGCGGTGTTAGAGCCCAGGGTCAGCAGGAGGAGGAGGAGAGGAGCAAAGTGTAGGCCGAAGCCTGCACTGGTGGCAGCTTTTGGTCGGTTGTGCCAGCGTGGCTTGTGCTGGACACGATGCCGGCTACACAGCGGGGGAACAGCAGGCGGTGCTGAACCCCACTAACACATTGGCTGGTGTTTTTCTCTGTGCAGCTAGCATGTCCGGGCAGAAACTGGCGTTGTTTGAGCCCAGGGTCAGCAGGAGGAGGAGAGGAGCAAAGTGTAGGCCGAAGCCTGCACTGGTGGCAGCTTTTGTTCTGTTGTGCCAGCGTGGCTTGTGCTGGACACGTTGCCGACTACACAGCAGGGGAACAGCTGGCGGTGCTGAACCCCACTAACACATTGGCTGGTGTTTTTCTCTGTGCAGCTAGCATTTCCGGGCAAAAACTAGCGGTGTTTGAGCCCAGGGTCAGCAGGAGGAGTAGAGGAGCAGAGTGTAGGCCGAAGCCTAGTTGAACCAATTTCAAAGGTTACCTTTAACCCCCCCCTCAGGTGTTGCAAGGTACAAGAGCCACACCTTGTGCATCATTAATGCTGCACAAGTAAAAGGTTGCTCTATTTGTTTTGCTCCTTGCACACGCTGACTAAAACACGTACACTATTTAGCCCATTATACTGTCAAACAGTTGTGGAGGCGTGACTTGTCTTTTTAACGAGACGCAGCACAGGTGTCAAAATTTGCACCTAGGTACTGGGCGCAGATTCCTGAGCGTTGTTATTTGCTGTACAGGAGTCTGCGCTATTGTGATCCCTTGGCCATGCGCTGTGAGCGCTTCCTGTCTTCTGACCTCATTTCATGTCGGCCGTTGCGGTTAGCGATGGACATGAATCCCAGACCCACAGTGTGTTTTTAAAAAATCACACTGCGGTGCTGGGATTCGTGCCCTGGTGCACTAAATATGTTTGCCGCTCACACATGTCCTTACACCTGCTTCAGACTGGGCGGCCTCATCTGATCCCTTATCGCCTGCCGCGGCCATGAGGACACCCAGTCTGAAGAAGGCGGAAGGAGATGAGTGAACACAGGCAAACATATGCACTGCACATGCCCATCAATCACACCCTCGCTGTCCAAAAAAATAAGACACCGAGGGCCGTTGTTTCGAGCAGGGGAGATGCACAGGCGCAGCCAGCTAACCAATGATGTCAAAAGACGGGCAGCGCTAACAAGGGTGGTGCTGCGTGTCATTACAAAGGAAAGTCACACCTCAGGGACATTGTAATGGTCTCTAATGAGACACATTTTGTACGTGTTGAGTTCCACGTGGGCAAGGAGAAAAAGTAAGCCACCTCGTACAAATGCAGCAGTACTGCTGTACAAGGTGGCTGATATACATAGAAACACCTGTGGGTGGGGGGCAGGCTCCCTTCAATTTCAGTTCATGTGCCTGCGTGGCGTTTGCAGGTCACGTTGCAAGCTACACAGCAGGGGAACAGCTGGCGTTGCTGAACCCCACTGACACATTGACTGGTGTTTTTCTCTGTGCAGATTGCATGTCCGGGCAAAAACTAGCGGTGTTAGAGCCCAGGGTCAGCAGGAGGAGGAGGAGAGGAGCAAAGTGTAGGCCGAAGCCTGCACTGGTGGCAGCTTTTGGTCGGTTGTGCCAGCGTGGCTTGTGCTGGACACGATGCCGGCTACACAGCGGGGGAACAGCAGGCGGTGCTGAACCCCACTAACACATTGGCTGGTGTTTTTCTCTGTGCAGCTAGCATGTCCGGGCAGAAACTGGCGTTGTTTGAGCCCAGGGTCAGCAGGAGGAGGAGAGGAGCAAAGTGTAGGCCGAAGCCTGCACTGGTGGCAGCTTTTGTTCTGTTGTGCCAGCGTGGCTTGTGCTGGACACGTTGCCGACTACACAGCAGGGGAACAGCTGGCGGTGCTGAACCCCACTAACACATTGGCTGGTGTTTTTCTCTGTGCAGCTAGCATTTCCGGGCAAAAACTAGCGGTGTTTGAGCCCAGGGTCAGCAGGAGGAGTAGAGGAGCAGAGTGTAGGCCGAAGCCTAGTTGAACCAATTTCAAAGGTTACCTTTAACCCCCCCCTCAGGTGTTGCAAGGTACAAGAGCCACACCTTGTGCAGCATTAATGCTGCACAAGTAAAAGGTTGCTCTATTTGTTTTGCTCCTTGCACACGCTGACTAAAACACGTACACTATTTAGCCCATTATACTGTCAAACAGTTGTGGAGGCGTGACTTGTCTTTTTAACGAGACGCAGCACAGGTGTCAAAATTTGCACCTAGGTACTGGGCGCAGATTCCTGAGCGTTGTTATTTGCTGTACAGGAGTCTGCGCTATTGTGATCCCTTGGCCATGCGCTGTGAGCGCTTCCTGTCTTCTGACCTCATTTCATGTCGGCCGTTGCGGTTAGCGATGGACATGAATCCCAGACCCACAGTGTGTTTTCAAAAAATCACACTGCGTGGCTGGGATTCGTGGCCTTGTGCAGTAAATAGGTTTGCCGCTTACACATGTCCTTACACCTGCTCCAGACTGGGCGGCCTCAGCTGATCCCTTATCGCCTACCACGGCCAGGAGGCCGCACAGTCTGAAGAAGGCGGAAGGAGATGAGTTAAGACAGGCGAACATATGCACTGCTCGTGCCCATAAACCACACCCTCGCTGACAAAATAAATATGACAACGAGGGGCGTTGTTTCTAGCAGGGCGGATGCACAGGCGCAGCCAGCTAACCATGATGACAAAAGACGGGAAACGCTACCAAGGGGGGTGCTGCGTATCATTACAAAGGAAAGTCACACCTCAGGGACAGTGGAATGGTCTCAATGAGACACATTTTGTACGTGTTGAGTTCCACGTGGGCAAGGAGAAAAAGTCAGCCACCTTGTACAAATGCAGCAGTACTGCTGTACTAGGTGGCTGTTATACATAGAAACACCTGGGGGGGTGGGGCCAGGTTCCCTTTTAATTTCAGTTCCTGTGCCTGCATGGCGTTTGCAGGTCACGCTGCCGGCTACACAGCAGGGGAACAGCTGGCGTTGCTGAACCCCACTAACACATTGGCTGGTGTTTTTCTCTGTGCAGCTAGCACTTCCGGGCAAAAACTAGCGGTGTTTGAGCCCAGGGTCAGCAGGAGGAGGAGAGGAGCAGAGTGTAGGCCGAAGCCTGCACTGGTGGCAGCTTTTGTTCTGTTGTGCCAGCGTGGCTTGTGCTGGACACGTTGCCGACTACACAGCAGGGGAACAGCTGGCGGTGCTGAACCCCACTGACACATCACCTAGTGTTTTTTTCTGTGTAGACAACACTTCCAGGTGGCAACTGACAGTGTTGAAACCCAGGGAATCAAAGAGGAGCAGAGTGTAGGCCGAAGCCTGCAGTGGAGCAAGTTGAAAGGGAACCTTTAACCCCCCCCCCCAGGCATTTGTTGCTGAAAGAGCCATCTTGTACAGCAGTAATACTGCACATGGAAAATGGTGGCTCCGAAAATTATGCTCCTTGCAAACGCTGAAGTACACACTCATATAATGTGTCCCCTCACACCGTCAAACCATCCCGGAAGTGGGACTTTCCTTTGTAATGTGACACAGCACAGCCGTCATTCCAACCCCCTTGGTGCCGGGCACCACCTCCTCAACGTTGTTTGGTTCTGTCACGGAGCCCGCACTGTAATGTTATCCCTTGGCCATGCACAGTTAGCGGTGCCCGTCTTCTGACATCATGTAGGTGTCAGGCTGGCAGTGCCTGTGCGTCCAAGCTGCCCGAGATCCAACCTTGCAGTGTCATCTAATGTAGTCCCACTGCGGGCCAGGGATCCATGGGCATGCGCAGTGCATATCATCGCCTCTCACTCACCTCCTTCCTGCTTCTTCAGACTGTGCGGCGTCACGGCCGTGGCATGCTATTAGGGATCAGCTGACGCCGCCTAGTCTGAAGAAGCGTGAAGAAGGGGAGTGAGAGGCTAGTATATGCACTGCGCATGGCCATGGATACCAGGCCCACTGTGGGATCACATTAGACGACACTGCGAGGTGTGATTTCGGGCAGCGTGGACGCACAGGCGCAGCCAGGACGACAACAAATGATGTCAGAGGACGGGCAGCGCAAACTGTGCATGGCCAAGGGATAACATAACAGCGCAGGGTCCATGACGGAATCAAACAACGCTAAGGAGGCAGCGCACGGTGCCAAGGGGGTAGCAATGACGGCTGTGCTGCGTCACATTACAAAGGAAAGTCCCACCTCCGGGACGGTTGGACGGTGTGAGGGGACACATTACATGAGTGTGTAGTTCAGCGTTTGCAAGGAGCATAATTTCAAGAGCGACCTTTCCCTTGTGCAGTATTAGTGCTGCACATGGTGGCTCTTTCAGTAACAAACGCCTAGGGGGGGGGGGGGACAGGTCCCCTTACATTTTAGTTGTGCCAGCGTGGCGGTCGCATGACACGTTGCCGGATACACAGCTGGGGATCAGCTGACGTTACTGAACCCCAATAACAGAGGAGCGACTGTTGACTGTGCACACAGCACTTCCAGGCACCAACTGGCGGTGTTAGAGCCCAGGGACAGCAGGAGGAGCAGATTGGAGGTATTGCCGCACACACAGCTGGGGATCAGCTGACGTTACTGAACCCCAATAACAGAGGAGCGACTGTTGACTGTGCACACAGCACTTCCAGGCACCAACTGGCGGTGTTAGAGCCCAGGGACAGCAGGAGGAGCAGATTGGAGGTATTGCCGCACACACAGCTGGGGATCAGCTGACGTTACTGAACCCCAATAACAGAGGAGCGACTGTTGACTGTGCACACAGCACTTCCAGGCACCAACTGGCGGTGTTAGAGCCCAGGGACAGCAGGAGGAGCAGATTGGAGGTATTGCCGCACACACAGCTGGGGATCAGCTGACGTTACTGAACCCCAATAACAGAGGAGCGACTGTTGACTGTGCACACAGCACTTCCAGGCACCAACTGGCGGTGTTAGAGCCCAGGGACAGCAGGAGGAGCAGAGGAACAGAGTGTAGGCCGAAGCCTGATTGGAGCAAGTTGAAAGGAAACCTTTAACCCCCCCCCCAAGACGTTTGTAGCTGAAAGAGCCATGTTGTGCAGCACTAAGGATGCAAAAGGAAAAGGTTGCTCTTTTAATTATGCTCCTTGCAAACACCGAAGTAAACACTAAAAATGTGTCCCTTTATACCGTTAAACCGTTCCGGAGGTGCGAATTTCCTTCGTAATGGGACACAGCACAGCTGTCATTCCTATCCCCTTGATGCCGTGCGCTGCCTCCTCAGCGTTGTTTTAAGCTGCCACGGAGCCTCCGCTGTTCTGTTAGCCCTTGGCCATGCCCAATTAGCGCTGCCTGTCTTCTGACATAATTTGGTGTCAGGCTGTCAGTGCCTGTGCGTCCACGCTGCTCCAGATCCCACCTCGCAGTCTCATCTAACGTAATCCCACTGCGGGCCTTGGAACCATGGGCATGCACAGTGCATAACCTCGACTCTCACTCCCCTCCTTCCCTCTTCTTCAGACTGTGCGGTGTCACGGCCGTGGCATGCTAGGGATCAGCTGACGGCGCACAGTCTAAAGAAGGCGGAGGGAAATGAGCGAGAGCCCGAGGGGAAGATATGCACTGCGCATGCCCATGGATCCCAGGCCCGCAGTGTGACTCAATCAGAAGACACTGCGAGGCGGGATCTCGGGCACCGCGGCCGCACAGGCGCAGCCAGCCTGACACCAAATTATGTCAGAAGACAGGCAGCGCAAATAGGGCATGCCCAAGGGATAACAGAACAGCGCAGGCTCCGTGACAGCTTAAAACAACGCTGAGGAGGCAGCGCATGGCACCAAGGGGGTAGGAATGACGGCTGTGCTGCGTCACATTACGAAGGAAAGTCCCAGCTCCGGGACGGTATAACGGTATCAGTGAACACATTTTATAAGTGTTAAGTTCTGCGTGTGCAAAGAGCTAAAAAAAAAGAGCTACCTTTTCCTTGCGCAGCATTACTGCTGCACAAGATGGCTCTTTCAGTAACAAACGACGGGGGGGGGGGGGGGGGGGAGAGGTTCCCTTACATTTAGGTTGTTGTGCCAGCGTGGCGGTCGCAGGACACATTGCCGGCTACACAGCTGGGGATCAGCTGACGTTACTGAAACCCAATAACACTGGGTCGTATGTTTTTACTGTGCAGCCTGCACTTCTGAGCCGCAACTGGCGGTGTTGGAGCCCAGGAATAGCAGTTCAGGTGGTAGAAAGATGAACACAGCAGGAGACCTGGATGACACCCAATTTCTTAATCAGGCAGAGGAGTGGCAAATTCCTGCGAGATCCAGGCCTGGTTCATTTTCAGGAAAGTAAGCCGGTCAACGTTATCGGAGGATAGTCGCATGCGACGGTCTGTTAGTACACCACCTGCGGCACTAAAGACACGTTCCGATAAGACACTAGCCACAGGGCAAGCCAGCACCTCCAATGCATACTGGCTTAGCTCTGGCCATGTATCCAGCTTAGAGACCCAAAACTTGAACGGGGAAGAGCCGTCTGGGAGTACAGTAAGAGGGCAAGCCATGTAGTCTGTCACCATCTGACGGAACCGTTGCCTCCTGCTGACTGGAGCCGCCGGTGATGGTGTAGACATTTGGGGCGGGCACACAAAAGTGTGCCAGAGTTGTGCCATACTGGGCTTGCCTTGGGCAGAGGCACTGCTTCTGCTCCCTCTTTGGGCAGAGCCTCCCCCACTGCCTCGACGCACTGAGCTGCTTTGTAAAGCACTAGCAGCACTCCTCTCAGTTGGACAGGAGAAGATGATGGAATTCACCAGTGTGTCGTGGTACTCCCGCAATTTTCGCTCCCGGGTCAACGCAGGGATGAGGTTTTGGACGTTGTCCCGGTAGCGAGGATCGAGGAGGGTGAACACCCAATAATCAGGCATGTTGAGAATGTGGTCGATGCGGCGGTCGTTTCTCAGGCACTGCAGCATGAAATCCACCATGTGCTGCAGAGTGCCAACCGGCCCAGAAACGCTGTCCCCTGCTTGAGACATGATCTCTGCCCGCTCGTCATCACCCCACCCTCGCTGTACACACTGACCACTGGACAATTGTGTCGCTCCCTCCTCTGGACGGAGCTCTTCCTCCTCCATTGACTCCTCCTCATCCTCCTCACAAATTGGCCCCTGCGTACCCCTTTGTGAGGAACCACGTGGCGCTGACTCTCCAGAAGCTGATGGAAAAGGTGACTCCTCATCCTCCACCTCTTCCACCACATCATCCCTTAACCCTTGCAAAGTTTGCTGAAGCAGGCAGATAAGGGGGACAGTCATGCTGACTAGTGCATCATCTGCACTTGCCATCCGCGTGGATTAATCAAAAGGACGCAAAACCTGGCAGACGTCCTTCATAGTGGCCCACTCTGTGGTTGTGAAGTCTGATCGGCGCTGACTGCGACTTCTTTGCGCCTGATGCAGCTGGTACTCCATAACTGCTTGCTGCTGCTCACACAACCGCTCCAACATATGTAACGTGGAATTCCACCGGGTAGGTAGGTCACATATGATGCGGTGTTCCGGAAGGCGGAATCGGCGCTGCAGAGCAGCAATGCGGGATCTGGCCAAGCTGGAACGCCGCAAGTGAGCACACTCTAGGCGGACCTTGTGCAGCAGGGCATCAAGATCCGGATAGTCCCTCAGAAAACTCTGCACAACCAAATTGAGCACATGTGCCAGACATGGGATGTGAGTGAGGTTGCCAAGGGCCAAAGCTGCCACCAGATTTCGGCCATTGTCACACACTACCATGCCTGGCTGGAGATTCGCTGGCAGTAACCACACATCGCTCTCCTGCTTTATGGCATTCCAGAGCTCCTGCGCTGTGTGGCTTCGATGCCCCAATGAAACTAGTTTCAAGACGGCCTGCTGACGTTTGGCCACGGCTGTGCTCATGTCGGTCATAGGTAAACGTTCACGGGTCCATGTGGGGGTGGACTGTGACGGATCCTGCAGAGAGGAATCAGAGGAACTGGTGTAAGAGGAGGAGTCGATGCGTACAGACTGGATTCCTGCAATCCTTGGAGTGGGCAGGACACGTCCTGCGCCACTCGCACGATCTGTACCTGGCTCAACAACATTAACCCAATGGGCAGTGAGGGAAACATATCGCCCCTGTCCATGCTGACTGGTCCACGCATCGGTGGTGAGGTGGACCTTGCTACTGACGGCGTTCAGTAGCGCATGTTTTATGTTTGCCTCAACATGCCTGTGCAGGGCAGGGACAGCCTGCCTGCTGAAGTAAAAGCGGCTGGGCACCTTGTACTGTGGGACTGCCAATGCCATCAAGTCACAGAAGCTGTCAGTCTCCACCAGCCTGAACGAGAGCATTTCCAGGGACAACAGTTTGGCAATGCCTGCATTCAGAGCCTGTGCTCGGGGGTGGTTGGCCGAGAATGCCCGCCTTTTCTCCCATGCCTGTACTACCGATGGCTGTAGAGTAGACTGGGAGTGTGAGGATGACTGGGAAGGTGGTGCTGTGGGTGGAATTACACAAGGTCTCTGGGAGGAAGCCAAACCAGCTGTGCGTGAGCTGGAGGAAGAGGCAACACGAGCTGAAGAGGTGGTAGCTGCCGCTGTTGGTTGGCCTACATCTTCAGTGTGTTTCTGTAACTCCACCGCGTGCCTGGTCCGCACATGTTTCCACATATTTGTGGTATTGAGGTTGCTGACATTTTTCCCTCTTTTTACTTTATGATGACACAGCTTGCATTTGACAAAACAAATGTCATCTGCAACTGTGTCAAAAAAGGACCAGGCACTGCAAGTCTTGGGAGCGCCCTTTTTGGCTTTGGAAAGAGACAGGCTCCTAACGGGTGCCAAAGTGGAGGCTACAGGCTCCGCAGTCTTCCCCCTCCCTCTCCCTCTTTGGCCCGTAAGAGGAAGCTCTTCCTCTGAGCTGCTCCCACCACCTTCCTGTTCCTCACGCCACGATGGGTCAAGGACCTCATCATCTCCACTACCCTCTGCCACCAACTGCTCCTCCTGGGTAGTCTCAGCAGCACAGTACGCACGAGAAAGCGGCACCTGAGTTTCATCATCAGATGCGTACTGCGCTGTGGTCACCGGAGGCACTGGCCCACCTGCCTCTTCAGAGTCAGAGAGAAAAAGGTGTTGGGCATCACTGCACACTGCCTCTTCTTCCATTTCTCCAATGCTGCTTGGCTGGCCCCCTGTTTCCAAGCCAAGAGATTCAGAGAACAGAAATAGAGACGGCTCCTGTCCTGGGCTCTCTGACTGCCTGGCCAATTTGGCAGGTGGTGAAGAGACAGATGGCTGCTCTCCAGTGCTCTGTGCCTGAGAGGATGTGGCACTAACTGAAGTCGATGCCGAGGCGTTAGCTGCCATCCACCCGACAACGGCTTCAATTTGGTCTTCACGCAGCAGCGGTGCACGGCGCTCTCCGACAAAGCTGCGCATGAAGGACTGTTCCCTGCTGAAACTGAGTGACGACGAGTCACCGGCGCCCGCAGCAGGCACAGAATCACCACGTCCTCTCCCTGCTCCTCTCCCTGCTCCGCGCCCACGCCCACGTGCCTTACTCCCTGCCCTCTTCATCTTGGTTGACAGATAAAGATAAGCAGAAAAGTACTAAGGCCTTAGTGTGCTTATTCCTGTAATGCTCCTCCTAACAGGTGTAAGAAACACTAATGTTGTAAATTGTGGACTAAACTTTATTATTTTTCAAATGTGGCCTACACAAGTGTAAGTTGTGTTTGGTGAACTTAACCTTTTTTTTGGTGCAGATCGGGCTACAGAGCTAGTTTAAATCACACGGAGACCGTGCAGACAGCCGTAAACGGCGCTGCAAGGCCAAGAAACCCTCCTCTAGGTTATCCTATATAGTGTTTTTCCACTATTTAGCTGGATACAAGTGGAAAGACACTAATAGGAATTTTTTTTTTCAAATTTTAAACTGGCTGCACTATTTGAAAAAAAGGAAATTGTTTTTCAAGGTATGAGGCAGTAACGCACCCTGAGCTGAATCCAACCGGCTATGGCTGCACACAGACTACAGGGCGAGCTGCGCTCACACAGAGACCGTGCAGACAGCCGTAAACGGCGCTGCAAGGCCCCCAAAAAAACCTCTAGGTTATCCTATGTAGTGTTTTTCCACAATTGAGCTGGAGACTGGTGGAAAGACACTAATAGGAATTTTTTTTTTTTTCAAATTTTAAACAGGCTGCACTATTTGAAAAAAAGGAAAATTTTTCTCAAGGTATGAGCCAGTAACGAACCCTGAGCTGAATCCAACCGGCTATGGCTGCACACAGACTACAGGGCGAGCTGGGCTCACACGGAGACCGTGCAGACAGCCGTAAACGGCGCTGCAAGGCCAAAAAACCCTCCTCTAGGTTATCCTATATAGTGTTTTTCCACTATTTAGCTGGATACGAGTGGAAAGACACTAATAGGAATTTTTTTTTTCAAATTTTAAACAGGCTGCACTATTTGAAAAAAAGGAAAATTTTTCTCAAGGTATGAGCCAGTAACGAACCCTGAGCTGAATCCAACCGGCTATGGCTGCACACAGACTACAGGGCGAGCTGGGCTCACACGGAGACCGTGCAGACAGCCGTAAACGGCGCTGCAAGGCCCAAAAACCCCCCTCTAGGTTATCCTATGTAGTGTTTTTCCACAATAGAGCTGGAGACTGGTGGAAAAACACTAATAGGAAATTTGAGAAAAAATGTGCAGCAGGCTGCACTAAGAGCAAAAAAGAACAACTGTGTGAGGCAGTGTGAACCCCCCCTGAGCTGAATACAACCGAGTATATGGCTGCACACAGACTACAGAGTGAGCTGCACACACACACACACACACACACAGAGACCTTGCAGAACGCTGTTAAAACAGCGCTGCAAGGCAAGAGCAAGGTGAACAGTGAAGAACACACAGCGTTTTGCTAAATTAGCCTTTGGAAAGGAAAATAAAGCAATTAGCTAGCTCAACTGGCCCTCAGTTAGAACACAGCGTCCTGTCCCTAACTGAAATCACAGCAGAGTGAGCGCAAAATGGCGGCAGCGCTTTTTTATAGTGCAGAGTGACATCATTTCAGCAGCCAATCCAAGCCTTGCCAGTACTTACATGCCCACCATGCTAAACAGGATGTGCCCACACTTTCATTCATTCCTCATTGGCTGCTGCGTTCAATTTGAATTCTGGGAACTTCCGATTCCGGTATCCGATACGCGGGAAGTATCGGAATTCAGTATCGGAATTCCGATACCGCAAATATCGGCCGATACCCGATACTTGCGGTATCGGAATGCTCAACACTAGTCATCATCAATAAACACAAGTGACCCAGTGCCATTGAAAGCCATGCATGCCCATGCCATCACGTTGCCTCCACCATGTTTTACAGAGGATGTGGTGTGCCTTGGATCATGTGCCGTTCCCTTTCTTCTCCAAACTTTTTTCTTCCCATCATTCTGGTACAGGTTGATCTTTGTTTCATCTGTCCATAGAATACTTTTCCAGAACTGAGCTGGCTTCTTGAGGTGTTTTTCTGCAAATTTAACTCTGGCCTGTCTATTTTTGGTATTGATGAATGGTTTGCATCTAGATGTGAACCCTTTGTATTTACTGTCATGGAGTCTTCTCTTTACTGTTGACTTAGAGACAGATACACCTACTTCACTGAGAGTGTTCTGGACTTCAGTTGATGTTGTGAACGGGTTCTTCTTCACCAAATTAAGTATGCGGCGATCATCCACCACTGTTGTCATCCGTGGACGCCCAGGCCTTTTTGAGTTCCCAAGCTCACCAGTCAATTCCTTTTTTCTCAGAATGTACCCAACTGTTGATTTTGCTACTCCAAGCATGTCTGCTATCTCTCTGATGGTTTTTTTCTTTTTTTTCAGCCTCAGGATGTTCTGCTTCACCTCAATTGAAAGTTCCTTTGACCGCATGTTGTCTGCTCACAGCAACAGCTTCCAAATGCAAAACCACACACCTGGAATCCACCCCTGACCTTTTAACTACTTCATTGATTACAGGTTAACGAGGGAGACGCCTTCAGAGTTAATTGCAGCCCTTAGAGTCCATTGTCCAATTACTTTTGGTCCCTTGAAAAAGAGGATGCTATGCATTACAGAGCTATGATTCCTAAACCCTTTCTCCGATTTGGATGTGGAAACTATCATATTGCAGCTGGGAGTGTGCACTTTCAGCCCATATTATATATATAATTGTATTTCTGAACATGTTTTTGTAAACAGCTAAAATAACAAAACTTGTGTCACTGTCCAAATATTTCTGGCCCTAACTGTATATGATAGATATAATAGATAGCTAGATAGATTATCTGCGCCAAAGAGGGAAAGCCAGTGACTGAGGGCAAATCATTAATAGCCTAGAAATGGACCATGGTTATTGGCCCCCCAACTAAAAACATCTGCATCCAGCCACTCCAGAAAAGGTGCATGTGAAAGATGCGCCAATTCCAGCACTTAGCCTTTCTCTTTCCACTGCCCTGTAGTGGTAGCATATGGGGTAATAAGGGGTTAATGTCACCTCTGTATTGTAAGGTGACATTAAGCCGGCTTAGTAATGAAGAGGTTTCAATAAGTCACCTATCCATTACTAATCCTATAGTTTGAAAAGGGTTAAATAAATGCATACACATATGCAGAATAAAGTATTTTAGTGAAATAAAACACTAAACACTGTTTGACCATTTTATTGTTACTGGTTATCCAAACAAAGCCTTTGATCTCCTGTTAAAAATGTAAAATAAAAAGCCAACAGTATACCCATACTTGTCCGGCGTACAGTAAGTCCCACGCCATAATCCATATCTGGGGCATCTGTTGTGAATTCTGTGGCAGAGTTCACTCCTGTGGTCACAAGTGGTACTTCGGCTGATTCTCTCTGGGAACTTCCGTTTGTGGAGGAAAGTGGAACTGCGGCTTCTGAGTTTCCTCCCTCAGGTGATCTGGTGAGGTCGTTAGGTGCTTCTCTACTTAACTCCACCTAATGCTTTGATCCATGCTTCCTGTCAATGTTCCAGTGTTGGACTTGTTTTTTCCTGGATCATTCCTGTGGCCTGCTGCTCTGCATAGCTAAGTGCTTCTTTGCTATTTGTTTGCTATTTTTTCTGTCCAGCTTGTCTAATTGTTTTGCTGGTAGCTCTGGGACGCAAAGGGTGTACCTCCGTGCCGTTAGTTCGGTACGGAGGGTCTTTTTGCCCCCTTTGCGTGGTTTTCTTTAGGGTTTTGTGTAGACCGCAAAGTTATCTTTCCTATCCTCGCTCTGTTAAGAAAGTCGGGCCTCACTTTGCTGAATCTATTTCATCCCTACGTTTGTCTTTTCATCTTAACTCACAGTCATTATATGTGGGGGGCTGCCTTTTCCTTTGGGGTATTTCTCTGAGGCAATGTAGGCTTATTTTTCTATCTTCAGGCTAGTTAGTTTCTCAGGCTGTGCCGAGTTGCATAGGCAGAGTTAGGCGCAATCCACGGCTGCCTCTAGTGTTGTTTGGAGAGGATTAGGGATTGCGGTCTGCAGAGTTCCCACGTCTCAGAGCTCGTTCTATTATTTTGGGTTATTGTCAGATCACTTTATGTGCTCTGACCGCTATGTCCATTGTGATACTGAATTGCCTATCACAACAGGCATCTACTGTTTACAACCGGGGGAGGTGCTAATGCGACTGTCCCGATTGTAAACTACTGGGGAATGATTGAAATGCTGGGAGAAGAGCTTCAGTGACTATCGGTGATGTCAAATGAACTCTTGTGCATGGGGAAAATGCCAGCTGATTTTCCTATGCTGAAGAGTTCATCTGAGTTCAGGCTATGAGGAAGCACAGCTTCAGTGAAGTCACCGCTAGTCCCTGAAGCTCCGCTCCCAGCATTTCATTAATTCCCCAGTAGCTTACAACCGGGAAGGTCATATTAGCACCGCTCCTGGTTGTAAATTGTAGATAACCCAGCTATGGATTGTGGCGTGGGACTGACTGTATGCCGGACAGGTGTGGGTATATTGTTGGTTTGTTATTTTATCATTTATTGTGGGAGATCGAGGGCATCATTTGGAATGGCAGAAGAATAAATATGGCAAAACTGTGTTGTCTTTCATTTCATTAAAATACTTTTTTCTGCATGTGTGTGTGTTTATTTAACCCTTTACAAACTTTAGGATTAGTAATGGATAGGTGTCTTATTGACACCTTTCCATTACTAATGGGCTTCATGTCACCTTACAATACAAAGGTGACATTAACCCTTTCTTACCCCATATGCTACCACTACAGGGCAGTGGGAAGAGAAAGGCTAAGTGCCCGAATAGGCGCATCTTCCATATACGCCTTTTCTGGTGTGGCTGGGGCAGATGTTTTTACCTGGGGGGGGCAAAAAAAACATGGTCCCTCTCTAGGCTATTAATATCTGCCCTCACTCACTGGCTTTCCCTCTCTGGCATAGAAAATTGCGCGGGAGCCCATGCCATTTTTTTCCGTGAAAAAATTATTTTATTAAATACATACAGATCCCAAATTTTACACACATACTACTAACAGTATTAGACACTGGCATACTGTATATAAATCTAACTTATCTGCAATGGTTTACTGTATGTAAACCATGGCTCCTATCCTGTCGGCTTCTGCAATTATTTTGCAGAAGCCGGCAAATGATTTATCGGCTATTCTGCTATCTATCTCTCAATGAAATATAAAGATATATATATATATATATATATATATATATATATGTCACTAACATATATATATGTTTTCTATGTGTATATATCTATTCTATCTTTTCTATTCTTAAGCTGTCAGTGTGGTTACACTGTACGCCGGACATGAATTGCTTAGCTTTTCAAAGGACACCGGTGCGTAAAAATCGGAAAGCACTCGCAATGTGCGAGTGCTGTGCGATTTTCTTTCTCGCACCTAATGACTTACATTGGTGAGTCTCATCCAAGATACGCAGCAATACTCAGCATGCTGCAATTTTTTTCACAGTCAGATTTCGGCTGAGAAAAAACTCGCAAATGAGATGTCACGTATTGAATAACATTGGTCTGAGTGCCATCCGATTTTTTTATCGGATTGCACTCGCCTGTTTTTCTCGCAAGTGAGTATGAGCCCTTAGTATTAGGAACAGACTGTGGGATTAGGGTGAAATAGGGAGGTTTTCATTCACTAGCTATTTGCAGAGGGAAATAATATTAAGTAGACCCAGCATATACAAAATAATTTTTTTGTGGAGCTACATAATATTCCTGTGTAGCAGCATATCATTTTTTTTTTACACAAAATAACATTCCTCAGCGACAGCATATAGTAACATCCATTTTAAAATCTGATTGCTAAATAATATTCACTGTCTATTGCTTAAAATAACTAATATTTGTCTAGAAGTTGTGAAACTGACGTAATCTGGGTAGAGAAAAACGTACGAGACAATTTAGCAAGGGCAATAATTTTCATTACTCTGCATTTGGAGTGTGTCAGCAAGACGATTGAAAAAACAATCATAATTTTCAATTGGTTTAGAAAAATAGTGTATCTGTATCTAGCAGTGGAGCGACTGGTGCAATCCGGGTAGAGATAATCTTAAATCACAATTTAGCAGGGTCAATAATCTTCAATACTCTGCTGTTGGAGTGTGTCAACAAGGGAATCGATAGGGAGTACAAGTTTAACCATTGCACAATGTCCAAGTTTTTACAAAGTATAAAACATTAGCCACGTGGGGTATACATACATAACCACTAAGGACTTGATGCAGAAGCAGGAGGAGGAAGAGTTGATTTAATTAACAAAAGGAGTTTTAATAATTATAGATGAATGTTAAAACAACTTCCCAAACAAAGCATTTGGGCTGCTTTTATATTATGTTGCTGTCATTCATAGGGCTTACAAATTCAGAGGAAGTCCAGCCCTTGTTCAATTTGCATTTTCCATTGACAGGCGTGTGCACCTATCCATTATGATTAGTGTTATGATCCGGCGACCTTGGAGTCACATGAAACTTTCTCTGGAGTTGGTGGAAACTGTACTGACCGCAAATCCTGAACTTAACACCGCAACTAGAAGTAGCCGTGGGGTGTGCCTAACAAATCCTAGACACCTCGACACAGCCGGAGGACTAAATACCCCTATAGATGGAAGTAGGAATTCTACCTTGCCTCAGAGCAGAACCCCAAAGGATAGGCAGCCCCCCACAAATATTGACTGTGAGTAGTAGAGGAAAGACACACACAGGCAGGAAACAGGATTTAGCAAAAGAGGCCACTCTAGCTAAATAGGAAAGGATAGGACAGAATACTAAGCGGTCAGTATTAAAACCCTTCCAAAAAATATCCACAGCAGATAATACAAAAAATTCCACCATCTAACTAAAGACGTGGAGCGTATATCTGCAACTCCTGAGAATCCAACAAGACTGAGAAAACACTGACACAATCTAAGCTGGACAAGAGAAAACAAATGAATGGCACAGAATTATTAAGCACACAGCATGTGTGCCACAGAAACAAAAACCAGACACTTATCTTTGCTGAATTAGCAGCAAGGCAGGAGGAACCAGACAAAGATCCAAAACTTCCCAGAACCATGGACAACTGGCAAGGACTAATGAATCCTGCACACCTAAATACCCCAGTCAGAACTGCAATCAGCAGATACACCTGACCAGGACTGCAACCCAGGGACAACTGCATTACGACCTACAACCACTGGAGGGAACCCAAAAGCAGAATTCACAACAGTACCCCCCCTTGAAGAGGGGTCACCGAACCCTCACCAGAGCCCCCAGGACGATCAGGACGAGCCAGATGAAAGGCACGGACCAAATCGGCAGCATGGACATCAGAGGCAACAACCCAAGAATTATCCTCCTGGCCATAACCCTTCCATTTGACAAGGTACTGAAGCCTCCGCCTCAAAAAACGAGAATCCAAAAACTTTTCAACCACATACTCCAACTCTCCATAAACCAACACAGGGGCCGGAGGATCAACAGAGGGAAAAACGGGCACCACATATTTCCGCAATAAAGATCTATGGAAGACAATATGGATAGCAAAAGAGGCCGGAAGTGCCAATCGAAAAGACACCGGATTAATAATCTCAGAAATCCTATAAGGACCAATAAACTGAGGCTTAAATTTAGGGGAAGAAACCTTCATAGGAACATGATGGGAAGACAACCAGACCAGATCCCCAACCCAAAGCCGGGAACCAACACACCGATGACAGTTAGCAAAACGTTGAGCCTCCTCCTGAGACAACACCAAATTGTCCACCACATGAGCCCAAATCTGCTGCAACCTGTCAACCACAGAATCCACACCAGGACAGTCAGAAGGCTCAACGTGCCAAGAAGAAAAACTAGGATAAAAACCAAAATTACAAAAGAAAGGCGAAACCAAAGTAGCCGAACTAGCCAGATTATTAAGGGCAAACTCGGCCAACGGCAAGAAGGCCACCCAATCATCCTGATCAGCAGACACAAAGCATCTCAAATAAGTCTCCAAAGTCTGATTAGTAGTGTTGAGCATTCCGATACCGCAAGTATCGGGTATCGGCCGATATTTGCGGTATCGGAATTCCGATACTGAATTCCGATACTTCCCGCGTATCGGATACCGGAATCGGAAGTTCCCAGAATTCAAATTGAACGCAGCAGCCAATGAGGAATGAATGAAAGTGTGGGCACATCCTGTTTAGCATGGTGGGCATGTAAGTACTGGCAAGGCTTGGATTGGCTGCTGAAATGATGTCACTCTGCACTATAAAAAAGCGCTGCCGCCATTTTGCGCTCACTCTGCTGTGATTTCAGTTAGGGACAGGACGCTGTGTTCTAACTGAGGGCCAGTTGAGCTAGCTAATTGCTTTATTTTCCTTTCCAAAGGCTAATTTAGCAAAACGCTGTGTGTTCTTCACTGTTCACCTTGCTCTTGCCTTGCAGCGCTGTTTTAACAGCGTTCTGCAAGGTCTCTGTGTGTGTGTGTGTGTGTTTGTGTGTGCAGCTCACTCTGTAGTCTGTGTGCAGCCATATACCCGGTTGTATTCAGCTCAGGGGGGGTTCACACTGCCTCACACAGTTGTTCTTTTTTGCTCTTAGTGCAGCCTGCTGCACATTTTTTCTCAAATTTCCTATTAGTGTTTTTCCACCAGTCTCCAGCTCTATTGTGGAAAAACACTACATAGGATAACCTAGAGGGGGGTTTTTGGGCCTTGCAGCGCCGTTTACGGCTGTCTGCACGGTCTCCGTGTGAGCCCAGCTCGCCCTGTAGTCTGTGTGCAGCCATAGCCGGTTGGATTCAGCTCAGGGTTCGTTACTGGCTCATACCTTGAGAAAAATTTTCCTTTTTTTCAAATAGTGCAGCCTGTTTAAAATTTGAAAAAAAAAATTCCTATTAGTGTCTTTCCACTCGTATCCAGCTAAATAGTGGAAAAACACTATATAGGATAACCTAGAGGAGGGTTTTTTGGCCTTGCAGCGCCGTTTACGGCTGTCTGCACGGTCTCCGTGTGAGCCCAGCTCGCCCTGTAGTCTGTGTGCAGCCATAGCCGGTTGGATTCAGCTCAGGGTTCGTTACTGGCTCATACCTTGAGAAAAATTTTCCTTTTTTTCAAATAGTGCAGCCTGTTTAAAATTTGAAAAAAAAAAAAATTCCTATTAGTGTCTTTCCACCAGTCTCCAGCTCAATTGTGGAAAAACACTACATAGGATAACCTAGAGGTTTTTTTGGGGGCCTTGCAGCGCCGTTTACGGCTGTCTGCACGGTCTCTGTGTGAGCGCAGCTCGCCCTGTAGTCTGTGTGCAGCCATAGCCGGTTGGATTCAGCTCAGGGTGCGTTACTGCCTCATACCTTGAAAAACAATTTCCTTTTTTTCAAATAGTGCAGCCAGTTTAAAATTTGAAAAAAAAAATTCCTATTAGTGTCTTTCCACTTGTATCCAGCTAAATAGTGGAAAAACACTATATAGGATAACCTAGAGGAGGGTTTCTTGGCCTTGCAGCGCCGTTTACGGCTGTCTGCACGGTCTCCGTGTGATTTAAACTAGCTCTGTAGCCCGATCTGCACCAAAAAAAAGGTTAAGTTCACCAAACACAACTTACACTTGTGTAGGCCACATTTGAAAAATAATAAAGTTTAGTCCACAATTTACAACATTAGTGTTTCTTACACCTGTTAGGAGGAGCATTACAGGAATAAGCACACTAAGGCCTTAGTACTTTTCTGCTTATCTTTATCTGTCAACCAAGATGAAGAGGGCAGGGAGTAAGGCACGTGGGCGTGGGCGCGGAGCAGGGAGAGGAGCAGGGAGAGGACGTGGTGATTCTGTGCCTGCTGCGGGCGCCGGTGACTCGTCGTCACTCAGTTTCAGCAGGGAACAGTCCTTCATGCGCAGCTTTGTCGGAGAGCGCCGTGCACCGCTGCTGCGTGAAGACCAAATTGAAGCCGTTGTCGGGTGGATGGCAGCTAACGCCTCGGCATCGACTTCAGTTAGTGCCACATCCTCTCAGGCACAGAGCACTGGAGAGCAGCCATCTGTCTCTTCACCACCTGCCAAATTGGCCAGGCAGTCAGAGAGCCCAGGACAGGAGCCGTCTCTACTTCTGTTCTCTGAATCTCTTGGCTTGGAAACAGGGGGCCAGCCAAGCAGCATTGGAGAAATGGAAGAAGAGGCAGTGTGCAGTGATGCCCAACACCTTTTTCTCTCTGACTCTGAAGAGGCAGGTGGGCCAGTGCCTCCGGTGACCACAGCGCAGTACGCATCTGATGATGAAACTCAGGTGCCGCTTTCTCGTGCGTACTGTGCTGCTGAGACTACCCAGGAGGAGCAGTTGGTGGCAGAGGGTAGTGGAGATGATGAGGTCCTTGACCCATCGTGGCGTGAGGAACAGGAAGGTGGTGGGAGCAGCTCAGAGGAAGAGCTTCCTCTTACGGGCCAAAGAGGGAGAGGGAGGGGGAAGACTGCGGAGCCTGTAGCCTCCACTTTGGCACCCGTTAGGAGCCTGTCTCTTTCCAAAGCCAAAAAGGGCGCTCCCAAGACTTGCAGTGCCTGGTCCTTTTTTGACACAGTTGCAGATGACATTTGTTTTGTCAAATGCAAGCTGTGTCATCATAAAGTAAAAAGAGGGAAAAATGTCAGCAACCTCAATACCACAAATATGTGGAAACATGTGCGGACCAGGCACGCGGTGGAGTTACAGAAACACACTGAAGATGTAGGCCAACCAACAGCGGCAGCTACCACCTCTTCAGCTCGTGTTGCCTCTTCCTCCAGCTCACGCACAGCTGGTTTGGCTTCCTCCCAGAGACCTTGTGTAATTCCACCCACAGCACCACCTTCCCAGTCATCCTCACACTCCCAGTCTACTCTACAGCCATCGGTAGTACAGGCATGGGAGAAAAGGCGGGCATTCTCGGCCAACCACCCCCGAGCACAGGCTCTGAATGCAGGCATTGCCAAACTGTTGTCCCTGGAAATGCTCTCGTTCAGGCTGGTGGAGACTGACAGCTTCCGTGACTTGATGGCATTGGCAGTCCCACAGTACAAGGTGCCCAGCCGCTTTTACTTCAGCAGGCAGGCTGTCCCTGCCCTGCACAGGCATGTTGAGGCAAACATAAAACATGCGCTACTGAACGCCGTCAGTAGCAAGGTCCACCTCACCACCGATGCGTGGACCAGTCAGCATGGACAGGGGCGATATGTTTCCCTCACTGCCCATTGGGTTAATGTTGTTGAGCCAGGTACAGATCGTGCGAGTGGCGCAGGACGTGTCCTGCCCACTCCAAGGATTGCAGGAATCCAGTCTGTACGCATCGACTCCTCCTCTTACACCAGTTCCTCTGATTCCTCTCTGCAGGATCCGTCACAGTCCACCCCCACATGGACCCGTGAACGTTTACCTATGACCGACATGAGCACAGCCGTGGCCAAACGTCAGCAGGCCGTCTTGAAACTAGTTTCATTGGGGCATCGAAGCCACACAGCGCAGGAGCTCTGGAATGCCATAAAGCAGGAGAGCGATGTGTGGTTACTGCCAGCGAATCTCCAGCCAGGCATGGTAGTGTGTGACAATGGCCGAAATCTGGTGGCAGCTTTGGCCCTTGGCAACCTCACTCACATCCCATGTCTGGCACATGTGCTCAATTTGGTTGTGCAGAGTTTTCTGAGGGACTATCCGGATCTTGATGCCCTGCTGCACAAGGTCCGCCTAGAGTGTGCTCACTTGCGGCGTTCCAGCTTGGCCAGATCCCGCATTGCTGCTCTGCAGCGCCGATTCCGCCTTCCGGAACACCGCATCATATGTGACCTACCTACCCGGTGGAATTCCACGTTACATATGTTGGAGCGGTTGTGTGAGCAGCAGCAAGCAGTTATGGAGTACCAGCTGCATCAGGCGCAAAGAAGTCGCAGTCAGCGCCGATCAGACTTCACAACCACAGAGTGGGCCACTATGAAGGACGTCTGCCAGGTTTTGCGTCCTTTTGATTATTCCACGCGGATGGCAAGTGCAGATGATGCACTAGTCAGCATGACTGTCCCCCTTATCTGCCTGCTTCAGCAAACTTTGCAAGGGTTAAGGGATGATGTGGTGGAAGAGGTGGAGGATGAGGAGTCACCTTTTCCATCAGCTTCTGGAGAGTCAGCGCCACGTGGTTCCTCACAAAGGGGTACGCAGGGGCCAATTTGTGAGGAGGATGAGGAGGAGTCAATGGAGGAGGAAGAGCTCCGTCCAGAGGAGGGAGCGACACAATTGTCCAGTGGTCAGTGTGTACAGCGAGGGTGGGGTGATGACGAGCGGGCAGAGATCATGTCTCAAGCAGGGGACAGCGTTTCTGGGCCGGTTGGCACTCTGCAGCACATGGTGGATTTCATGCTGCAGTGCCTGAGAAACGACCGCCGCATCGACCACATTCTCAACATGCCTGATTATTGGGTGTTCACCCTCCTCGATCCTCGCTACCGGGACAACGTCCAAAACCTCATCCCTGCGTTGACCCGGGAGCGAAAATTGCGGGAGTACCACGACACACTGGTGAATTCCATCATCTTCTCCTGTCCAACTGAGAGGAGTGCTGCTAGTGCTTTACAAAGCAGCTCAGTGCGTCGAGGCAGTGGGGGAGGCTCTGCCCAAAGAGGGAGCAGAAGCAGTGCCTCTGCCCAAGGCAAGCCCAGTATGGCACAACTCTGGCACACTTTTGTGTGCCCGCCCCAAATGTCTACACCATCACCGGCGGCTCCAGTCAGCAGGAGGCAACAGTTCCGTCAGATGGTGACAGACTACATGGCTTGCCCTCTTACTGTACTCCCAGACGGCTCTTCCCCGTTCAAGTTTTGGGTCTCTAAGCTGGATACATGGCCAGAGCTAAGCCAGTATGCATTGGAGGTGCTGGCTTGCCCTGCGGCTAGTGTCTTATCGGAACGTGTCTTTAGTGCCGCAGGTGGTGTACTAACAGACCGTCGCATGCGACTATCCTCCGATAACGTTGACCGGCTTACTTTCCTGAAAATGAACCAGGCCTGGATCTCGCAGGAATTTGCCACTCCTCTGCCTGATTAAGTAATTGGGTGTCATCCAGGTCTCCTGCTGTGTTCATCTTTCTACCACCTGAACTGCTATTCCTGGGCTCCAACACCGCCAGTTGCGGCTCAGAAGTGCAGGCTGCACAGTAAAAACATACGACCCAGTGTTATTGGGTTTCAGTAACGTCAGCCGATCCCCAGCTGTGTAGCCGGCAATGTGTCCTGCGACCGCCACGCTGGCACAACAACCTAAATGTAAGGGAACCTCTCCCCCCCCCCCCCCCCCCCCGTCGTTTGTTACTGAAAGAGCCATCTTGTGCAGCAGTAATGCTGCGCAAGGAAAAGGTAGCTCTTTTTTTTTAGCTCTTTGCACACGCAGAACTTAACACTTATAAAATGTGTTCACTGATACCGTTATACCGTCCCGGAGCTGGGACTTTCCTTCGTAATGTGACGCAGCACAGCCGTCATTCCTACCCCCTTGGTGCCATGCGCTGCCTCCTCAGCGTTGTTTTAAGCTGTCACGGAGCCTGCGCTGTTCTGTTATCCCTTGGGCATGCCCTATTTGCGCTGCCTGTCTTCTGACATAATTTGGTGTCAGGCTGGCTGCGCCTGTGCGGCCGCGGTGCCCGAGATCCCGCCTCGCAGTGTCTTCTGATTGAGTCACACTGCGGGCCTGGGATCCATGGGCATGCGCAGTGCATATCTTCCCCTCGGGCTCTCGCTCATTTCCCTCCACCTTCTTTAGACTGTGCGCCGTCAGCTGATCCCTAGCATGCCACGGCCGTGACACCGCACAGTCTGAAGAAGAGGGAAGGAGGGGAGTGAGAGTCGAGGTTATGCACTGTGCATGCCCATGGTTCCAAGGCCCGCAGTGGGATTACGTTAGATGAGACTGCGAGGTGGGATCTGGAGCAGCGTGGACGCACAGGCACTGACAGCCTGACACCAAATTATGTCAGAAGACAGGCAGCGCTAATTGGGCATGGCCAAGGGCTAACAGAACAGCGGAGGCTCCGTGGCAGCTTAAAACAACGCTGAGGAGGCAGCGCACGGCATCAAGGGGATAGGAATGACAGCTGTGCTGTGTCCCATTACGAAGGAAATTCGCACCTCCGGAACGGTTTAACGGTATAAAGGGACACATTTTTAGTGTTTACTTCGGTGTTTGCAAGGAGCATAATTAAAAGAGCAACCTTTTCCTTTTGCATCCTTAGTGCTGCACAACATGGCTCTTTCAGCTACAAACGTCTTGGGGGGGGGGGTTAAAGGTTTCCTTTCAACTTGCTCCAATCAGGCTTCGGCCTACACTCTGTTCCTCTGCTCCTCCTGCTGTCCCTGGGCTCTAACACCGCCAGTTGGTGCCTGGAAGTGCTGTGTGCACAGTCAACAGTCGCTCCTCTGTTATTGGGGTTCAGTAACGTCAGCTGATCCCCAGCTGTGTGTGCGGCAATACCTCCAATCTGCTCCTCCTGCTGTCCCTGGGCTCTAACACCGCCAGTTGGTGCCTGGAAGTGCTGTGTGCACAGTCAACAGTCGCTCCTCTGTTATTGGGGTTCAGTAACGTCAGCTGATCCCCAGCTGTGTGTGCGGCAATACCTCCAATCTGCTCCTCCTGCTGTCCCTGGGCTCTAACACCGCCAGTTGGTGCCTGGAAGTGCTGTGTGCACAGTCAACAGTCGCTCCTCTGTTATTGGGGTTCAGTAACGTCAGCTGATCCCCAGCTGTGTGTGCGGCAATACCTCCAATCTGCTCCTCCTGCTGTCCCTGGGCTCTAACACCGCCAGTTGGTGCCTGGAAGTGCTGTGTGCACAGTCAACAGTCGCTCCTCTGTTATTGGGGTTCAGTAACGTCAGCTGATCCCCAGCTGTGTATCCGGCAACGTGTCATGCGACCGCCACGCTGGCACAACTAAAATGTAAGGGGACCTGTCCCCCCCCCCCCCTAGGCGTTTGTTACTGAAAGAGCCACCATGTGCAGCACTAATACTGCACAAGGGAAAGGTCGCTCTTGAAATTATGCTCCTTGCAAACGCTGAACTACACACTCATGTAATGTGTCCCCTCACACCGTCCAACCGTCCCGGAGGTGGGACTTTCCTTTGTAATGTGACGCAGCACAGCCGTCATTGCTACCCCCTTGGCACCGTGCGCTGCCTCCTTAGCGTTGTTTGATTCCGTCATGGACCCTGCGCTGTTATGTTATCCCTTGGCCATGCACAGTTTGCGCTGCCCGTCCTCTGACATCATTTGTTGTCGTCCTGGCTGCGCCTGTGCGTCCACGCTGCCCGAAATCACACCTCGCAGTGTCGTCTAATGTGATCCCACAGTGGGCCTGGTATCCATGGCCATGCGCAGTGCATATACTAGCCTCTCACTCCCCTTCTTCACGCTTCTTCAGACTAGGCGGCGTCAGCTGATCCCTAATAGCATGCCACGGCCGTGACGCCGCACAGTCTGAAGAAGCAGGAAGGAGGTGAGTGAGAGGCGATGATATGCACTGCGCATGCCCATGGATCCCTGGCCCGCAGTGGGACTACATTAGATGACACTGCAAGGTTGGATCTCGGGCAGCTTGGACGCACAGGCACTGCCAGCCTGACACCTACATGATGTCAGAAGACGGGCACCGCTAACTGTGCATGGCCAAGGGATAACATTACAGTGCGGGCTCCGTGACAGAACCAAACAACGTTGAGGAGGTGGTGCCCGGCACCAAGGGGGTTGGAATGACGGCTGTGCTGTGTCACATTACAAAGGAAAGTCCCACTTCCGGGATGGTTTGACGGTGTGAGGGGACACATTATATGAGTGTGTACTTCAGCGTTTGCAAGGAGCATAATTTTCGGAGCCACCATTTTCCATGTGCAGTATTACTGCTGTACAAGATGGCTCTTTCAGCAACAAATGCCTGGGGGGGGGGGGTTAAAGGTTCCCTTTCAACTTGCTCCACTGCAGGCTTCGGCCTACACTCTGCTCCTCTTTGATTCCCTGGGTTTCAACACTGTCAGTTGCCACCTGGAAGTGTTGTCTACACAGAAAAAAACACTAGGTGATGTGTCAGTGGGGTTCAGCACCGCCAGCTGTTCCCCTGCTGTGTAGTCGGCAACGTGTCCAGCACAAGCCACGCTGGCACAACAGAACAAAAGCTGCCACCAGTGCAGGCTTCGGCCTACACTCTGCTCCTCTCCTCCTCCTGCTGACCCTGGGCTCAAACACCGCTAGTTTTTGCCCGGAAGTGCTAGCTGCACAGAGAAAAACACCAGCCAATGTGTTAGTGGGGTTCAGCAACGCCAGCTGTTCCCCTGCTGTGTAGCCGGCAACGTGACCTGCAAACGCCATGCAGGCACAGGAACTGAAATTAAAAGGGAACCTGGCCCCACCCCCCCAGGTGTTTCTATGTATAACAGCCACCTAGTACAGCAGTACTGCTGCATTTGTACAAGGTGGCTGACTTTTTCTCCTTGCCCACGTGGAACTCAACACGTACAAAATGTGTCTCATTGAGACCATTCCACTGTCCCTGAGGTGTGACTTTCCTTTGTAATGATACGCAGCACCCCCCTTGGTAGCGTTTCCCGTCTTTTGTCATCATGGTTAGCTGGCTGCGCCTGTGCATCCGCCCTGCTAGAAACAACGCCCCTCGTTGTCATATTTATTTTGTCAGCGAGGGTGTGGTTTATGGGCACGAGCAGTGCATATGTTCGCCTGTCTTAACTCATCTCCTTCCGCCTTCTTCAGACTGTGCGGCCTCCTGGCCGTGGTAGGCGATAAGGGATCAGCTGAGGCCGCCCAGTCTGGAGCAGGTGTAAGGACATGTGTAAGCGGCAAACCTATTTACTGCACAAGGCCACGAATCCCAGCCACGCAGTGTGATTTTTTGAAAACACACTGTGGGTCTGGGATTCATGTCCATCGCTAACCGCAACGGCCGACATGAAATGAGGTCAGAAGACAGGAAGCGCTCACAGCGCATGGCCAAGGGATCACAATAGCGCAGACTCCTGTACAGCAAATAACAACACTCAGGAATCTGCGCCCAGTACCTAGGTGCAAATTTTGACACCTGTGCTGCGTCTCGTTAAAAAGACAAGTCACGCCTCCACAACTGTTTGACAGTATAATGGGCTAAATAGTGTACGTGTTTTAGTCAGCGTGTGCAAGGAGCAAAACAAATAGAGCAACCTTTTACTTGTGCAGCATTAATGCTGCACAAGGTGTGGCTCTTGTACCTTGCAACACCTGAGGGGGGGGTTAAAGGTAACCTTTGAAATTGGTTCAACTAGGCTTCGGCCTACACTCTGCTCCTCTACTCCTCCTGCTGACCCTGGGCTCAAACACCGCTAGTTTTTGCCCGGAAATGCTAGCTGCACAGAGAAAAACACCAGCCAATGTGTTAGTGGGGTTCAGCACCGCCAGCTGTTCCCCTGCTGTGTAGTCGGCAACGTGTCCAGCACAAGCCACGCTGGCACAACAGAACAAAAGCTGCCACCAGTGCAGGCTTCGGCCTACACTTTGCTCCTCTCCTCCTCCTGCTGACCCTGGGCTCAAACAACGCCAGTTTCTGCCCGGACATGCTAGCTGCACAGAGAAAAACACCAGCCAATGTGTTAGTGGGGTTCAGCACCGCCTGCTGTTCCCCCGCTGTGTAGCCGGCATCGTGTCCAGCACAAGCCACGCTGGCACAACCGACCAAAAGCTGCCACCAGTGCAGGCTTCGGCCTACACTTTGCTCCTCTCCTCCTCCTCCTGCTGACCCTGGGCTCTAACACCGCTAGTTTTTGCCCGGACATGCAATCTGCACAGAGAAAAACACCAGTCAATGTGTCAGTGGGGTTCAGCAACGCCAGCTGTTCCCCTGCTGTGTAGCTTGCAACGTGACCTGCAAACGCCACGCAGGCACATGAACTGAAATTGAAGGGAGCCTGCCCCCCACCCACAGGTGTTTCTATGTAT